>NW_012105032.1:1591589-1605513 GCF_000951045.1 Mandrillus leucophaeus
TGTTGTGCTATCAGATACTAGTTCTTAATCATTCTTTCTAATGATTTTTGTACCTATTAACCATCCCCACTTTCTCCCCCCACCCCACTACACTTCCCAGTCTCTGGTAACCATCCTTCTTCTCTGTATCCCCATGAGTTCAATGATTTTAATTTTTAGCTTTCACAAATAAGTGATAACGTGAAGTTTCCCTTTCTGTGCCTGACTTATTTCAGTTAACATAGTGACCCCCAGTTCCATCTATGTTGTTGAAAATAGCAGGATCTCATTCTGTTTTATGGCTGAGTAGTATTCCATGGTGTAACATATACTACATTTTCTTTTCTGTTTTTTATCTGTCCATCTGTTTATCTGTTGATGGACACCTAGGTTGCTTCCAAATCTCAGCTATTGTGAATAGGGCTGCAATGAACACAGGAGTGGAGACATCAGTTGAATATACTGATTTCCTTTCTTTTGTGTATATACCTAGGAGTGGGATGGATATACCTAAGGGCTGGATCATATGGTAGCTCTATTTTTAGTTTTCTGGGGAACTTCTAAACTGTTCTCCCCAGTGGTTGTGCTAACTTACATTCCCACCAACAGTGTATAAGGGTTCCCTTTTCTCTACAGCCCTGCCAGAATTTGTTATTGGCTGACTTTTAGATAAAAGCCATTTTAACTGGATTGAGATGACATCTCACTGTAGTTTTAATTTGCATTTTCTGATGATCAGTGATGTTGAGCACCTTTTCATATACCCGTTTGCCTTTTGTATGTCTTCTGTTCAGAAACGCCTATGCAGATTTTTTTCCATTTTTTAATCAGAGTATTAGAATATTTCCTATAGAGTTGTTTGAGCTTCTTATGTATTATGGCTATAAATCCCTTGTCAAATTGGTAGTTTGGAAATATTTTCTCCCATTCTGTGGGTTGTCTCTTCACTTTTTTGAACATTTGAAAGTGTTTATTGAAAGTATTTATTGAAGACACTTTCTTGTTTTCCTTTGCTGTGCAGAAGCTTTTTAACTAGATGAGAACCCATTTGTTCATTTTTGCTTTGCTGACTGGTGTTTGTGAGCTACTACTCAAGACATCTTTGCCCAGTTCAATGTCCTAGAGAGTTTCTTCAATGTTTTCTTATAGGATTTTATAATGTGAGGTGTTATATTTAAGTATTTAGTCCATTTTGATTTTATTTTTATATATAGCATGATATGAAAGTCTGGTTTCATTCTTCTGCATATGGATATAGAGTTTTTCCAGCAACATTTATAGAGGAGACTGCTCTTTCCCCTATGTATGTTCTTGGTACATTTGTTAAAAATGAGTTCACTGTAGGTGTATGGATTTGGCTCTGGGATCTTTACTCTAATGCATTTGCCTGTGTGTCTGTTTTCATGTCAGTACTATGCCATTTTTATTAATATAGCTCTGTGGTATAATTTGAGGTTAGGTAATGTGATTCCTCCAGTTTCATTGTTTTGCTCAGGATAGCATTGACTACTCTAGGCGGAATTTTGTAGTTCTATATAAATTTTAGAATTACTTATTTATTTCCCTGAAAAATGTCATTAGTGTTTTGATATGGATTGCATTGGATCTGTACTTTGCTTTGGGTAGCATGACATTTTAACAATATTGATTATTTTGATCAGTGAACATGGATTATCTTTCCATGTTTTTGTGTCTTCTTCTATTTCTTGCATCAGTGTTTTACAGTTTTTATTGCAGAAATATTTCATTTCTTTGGTTAAGTTTATTCCTATGTATTTTATTTTACTTGTAGTTATCGTAAGTAAGATTACTTTATTGATTTTTTTCATAATGATCACTGTTGGCATATAGAAATTCCAATAATTTTTGTATGTTGATGTTGGATCCTGCAACTTTACTGAATGTCTCAGCTCTAAGTGTTTTGGTGGAGTCTTTAGGTTTTTCCAAATATAATACGATATCATCTGTAAATAAGGATAATCTGACTTCTTCCATTCCCATTTGTCTGCCCTTTATTTCTTTCTTTTATCTGATTGTTCTAGCTAGGACTTCAAAGACTATATTGAATAACATTGGTAAAAGTGGGCATCCTTGTAGTGTTCCTGAACTTAGAAAAGGATTTCTGTTTTTACCCATTCAGTGTGATACTTGCCATAGGGTTGTCATATATGGCTTTTATTATGTTAGGGTATGTTCTTTCTGTACCCAGTTTGTTTTTAGAGTTTTTATCATAAAGTGATGTTGACATTTATCACATTTTTTCAGCATCAATTGAATTTATTCTTTGTTTTTGTCCTTTATTCCGTTGATATAGCATATCATATAAATTAATTTCATATGCTGAACCATCCTTGCATCCCTGGTATAAATCCCACTTAGGTAATGTTCCCCTCTTTTATTTCTGGTTTTAGGTTTTTGAGTCTTCTCTCTATTTTCTTAGTTGATTAGCTGAATAATAGTTAAATATATTAATCTTTTTGAAGAGCCAACTCTTGTTTTTGTTGATTTCTTATATTGTTTTTCTAATCTCTATTTTATCTCTAATCTACTTTTTTTAATTTTCTTCCTTCTGTCAACTTTGGGTTTAGTTTGTTTCCATATTTCTAGTTCCTTACAGCCTCAAGATTAGGTTGACAGTATTGAGGCCTTACTTCTTTCTTAATGTAAGTATTTATAGCTCTTAATATCCCTTTTAAGATTGCTTCTGTTGCATCCCATACATTTTAATCTGCTGTCTTTTCATTTCAATTTGTGTCAAGATAATTTGTAAATTCCCTTGTGAATTCTTCTTTGACTCATTTGTTGTTTAAGTGAGAGTTGTTTAATTTCCATATAATTGTAGACTTTATGGTTTTAATTCTGCTACTTATTTCTAGTTTCATTCCATTGTGATCAGAAAAGATGCTGTGTTTGATTTTAATTTTTTCTTTTTAATTTATAAAGACTTGTTTGTCACCTAACATTTGGTACATCCCAGAATATGTTCCATGTGAACTTGAGAAAAAAGCATATTTTGTTGGTTTTTGGTGAAATGACTTTTTAAAGTTTTTAGTACCAATCGGTTTATAGTGTTGTTTAAGTCTTCTATTTCCTTTTTAATCATTTGTTTGGATGTTGAAGCCGATGTCACAAGTGGGGTTAATTTTTTATACTATTAATGTAAGTATGTTCATTTTTCTCTTTATTCCTCTCAGTGTTTGCTTGATACATATTTGTGCCCTGATGTTCAATGTATATATGCTTATTATTTCTTGTTTGTGAATTGACCTTTTTATCAATAGGTATTGCCCTTCTTTTTTGCTTGTAACAGTTTATAACTTAAAGTCTATATTGTCTAATATTAGTATAATCACCTTTGCTCTTTTTGGGTTACTATTTACATGGAATATGTTTTTTCCTCCTTTCACTTTCAATCTATGTATGTCCCTACATTTAAAGTGAGTTTCTTATAGACAACATATAGTATAATTCTGTTTTTTTTTTTAATTTATCCTACTAGTCTACATGTTTTGATGATGGTGTTTAATATATTTACATTTAAAGTAATTACAAATAGAGAAACTCTTAGTTATTCCATTTTGATATATATATTTTTTCTTTGTATGTTGTACAGGTATTTTTTGTCCCTGTTCTTTATGTCTGTCTTCCTCTAGTTTATTTGATTTTGGGGGGTTGGGGTACATTTTGAAAATCTTATTTTCTTTTGTTTATATATTCTATAGATTTTTTTGGAGGTTAGTAGAAAGATTATGTTTAACTTCCTATAGTTATGATAATCAATCTTTAATTGCCAATTTAACCTCCAACACTTAAAAAATCTTTGCAGCTCTACCTCCCATGTTATTGATCACCACAAATTATGTATCTTTATATATTGTGCACCCTGTAAAATAGATTTATCATTGGTTATACTTTTATCTTTAAAATTCTGTTAAAATTAAAAAGTGAAGTCAAAACCAAAATTATGACAATACACATTTTTATTTTTATCCATTTACTTACTTTTACTGGAGAACATTATATATTTGTGTAGCTTTCAGTTTCTGTCTGACATCCTTTTATTCCATCTTGAAGGACTTTCTTTAGCATTTCTTGTAGGACAGACTGGTCTAGATTTAATTAGTCCCTTCATGTTTTGTTCATCTTGGCATATCATAATTTCCCTATTTTTTTGGAGAATATCTTTACCAAATATAGAATACCTGGTTAAAATGTGTTTTGTTTTTCTTTCAGCTCTTTAAATATGTCATCTCAGTGTCCCTGGCCTACAAAGTTTCTGCTGAGAAATCCAGTGACATCTTATGGGGAATCCCTTGAATGTGACAAGTCATTTTTCTCTTGCTGCTTATAGAATCCTCCTATTGATTTGTCTCTTGACAGTTTGATTTTACTGTGTCCTAATGTGGGTGTCTTTCCGTTAATCCTATTTGGAGTTTGGGAAGTTTTCAGCCACTATTTCTTTAAATAAGCTTTCTGCTCCTTTTTCTACTTCTCTTTTCCTTCAAAGACTTTCATGACTTATATAATTGTCTAGTTTATGCTGTGCCACAAGTATTTATTTAAATTCATTTTTTCCCTCCGGCTTCATAATTTCTAATGACCTGTTTTCAAGTTCACTGATTATTTTCTCTGCCTTTTTGAGTTGTCTGTTTTATCGTTCTAATGAATTTTTCAGTAAACCTATTGTATTTTTCAGCTCATGAATTTCTGTTTGTTTATAAGTAGTTTCTATCTCTTTCTTGATATTCTCATTTACTTCATGTATCATTTTCTTATTTTTATTTATTTCTTTGTGTATGTTTCCCCCTACCTCTTTAAGCATATTTAAGAGGCGCGGTGGCTCAAGCCTGTAATCCCAGCACTTTGGGAGGCCGAGATGGGCGGATCACGAGGTCAGGAGATCGAGACCATACTGGCTAATACGGTGAAACCCCGTCTCTACTAAAAAATACAAAAAACTAGCCAGGCGAGGTGGCGGGAGCCTGTAGTCCCAGCTACTTGGGAGGCTGAGGCAGGAGAATGGCGTAAACCCGGGAAGCGGAGCTTGCAGTGAGCTGAGATCCGGCCACTGCACTCCAGCCTGGGCGACAGAGCGAGACTCCGTCTCAAAAAGAATAAATAAATAAAAATAAAGCCTTCATTTATTAAGTCTTAGCATGTGTTTCCTCAGAGACTATTTCTGGAGATTTATTTTTGTTCTTTTGAATGGGCCATATTTTTCTGTGTTTTTTTAATATCCTTTGTGGATTTTCAGTGATATTTAAACATTTGAAGAATCATCTACCCCTCTGATTCTTTACAGATTGTTATGGAAGACTTTTACTAATCAATGGGCCTCTGAATATTTAAATCAGCCTGGGGTGAAGGCTTGAGGTCTTCTTTTTCTAGGTAAGCATCATTTCTGGGCCTGTCTAGGTACTCTTTTCTGTTTTCCCCCTGGATAGTTTTAAATACCTTAAATTTTAAAATATTCTCTCCCAAGATTCTGTGAGGCACTTAGGTGTTCTGTTGCATATATTTATCTGTAATCTCTTGATCTCAGACATCCACAGGTCTGAAGTTCCCCTATGGTTTTCATGCACCACAGCAGTAACCACTGCCTTCTGTAACTTTCATCTTTAGATGTTAATCAAATGTGCCATCAATTCCATTTGAACTTTAAGTTAAGCAAGATAGACCAGTCACTCTGGCTGCCCACAGATAGACTGAAACATTGACAACTATTTCCATTCTGTTGTTTCTGTCACAAGGGAAGGAACCAGGAGATAAGCCACTTCTTCCTGACCTTGCTGCACTATGCTGGAGAGGGTGTGTAGCAAGAGTGAGTAAAAGTGTTATAAAAATTTCTACCATTTTGAATGTGTCTTGATTGAGCATTGGCTTGGTGGTTATAGATATTAGATTGTGTTCCAGAGCGCCCATGAAGTTATTTTAGCTAACACGTGTGTGTTTGTTTGTTTGTTTGGTGTTTTGATGGAAAAACAAGGTCCCAGAGCTTCCTAGTCCACTATCTTACTAATGTCACTCTCCAAACTGTTTTGTTGTGCCTAAAATATGCTGTTACGGTCATCTATTACCATTTTTAAATGTTTTCTCATATTTATAATTTACATTTTTTGCTTTTTCAAATCTGTTATGTCATTTTTATGATTTACAGTTCTTTGTAGATATTTTCATGCTTGTCATATATTTCCTAACTATTGTAAGTGTAGTTATTTTAAAATTTGTATCAGATAAGTCAATGAAATTAAGTCTTTGTGGACATCTTTCTATTGTTTTATTTTTTGGATACCTCATACATAGCATTCTGTTTTGTTTTGTTTTGTTTTGTTTTTTCTTTTATGTCAATTAGTTTTTGACAGTGAGCTGCTAAAACTCCTTAAAAATAATTGTTGGGATTATTTGAAAGATAGAAAAAAGGTGGAATTATCTAGATAGGACTTGCATTTACTTCTGTAAGATGCTTTTCGGGCACCACCAGTATGGGGGTAATCTGCCTTAATGAAAGGGTTGAGTTTCTATGGCTTATCTTGGCAGTATGAACTTGAGGTGAAAATACTGCAAGAAATAGTTTGTGTTTATGATTATGTTTCATTACTGTTTATTTCAATCTTGCATTGCTCAGTACCAAAGAAACTTTAGCTGTAGTTTTCTAGTAGGTATGTTAATATAATGGAGTTTATTTCTGGTTGAAAACTACCTTGATGGCATAGGTATTTGGCTTTCCAGCTTTGTGAGGAGGGTGTCTTCTGATTGACACCTCATCTTAGGGATGCCTTGGCTTTTGCTTGCAATGTTCTCAAATCACTCAAGATCGTAAAAATACATACTAAATGATGCCAGCTTTGGAAAACAATATTAGAGCAAAAATAGTTCAGTAGTTTTCTCACCACTTTAATGTCTTCATTCACCTATTTATTCTTTTCTGTCTTGTTTATTCTTCCATGTATTTAAGATTTTTTAAAGTATTTCATCCAACATCTTTAAATACTTCCAGTAAGAGTGTTAATCTGGATACATAGCTAGTTGTATTGCTGGAAATAGGCTTTAATTTAAACAGGCTTTGGTATCAAATCAGGAGTTTATAAGTTAGGATGAAAAAAACACTTAAACATTTTCTACCAAGGGGAGTTTTTCCAATAAGACTCAAAGTGTGTTCTGCGAATCATTGCATCTCAATCACCCCAGTTGGTTTTCAAAATGAAAATTCCTGGGTCCAACCCAATAAATATTGAGTAAATAATATCAAGGCATGGAGCCCAGGAATCTATATTTTTGCTAACCACCATAAGTAATTCATAGCAGACAAAAATTTAAGGCCCATCATTTAGAGCTAAAATTTAAATAAATTACTTTCTCTTTTAATATTTTCATTGAAACAAAATACAAGAGAGAACCAATCCTCGATGAGAACAGTATTTCATATGTCTAAATCATAATTCTGGACTTGACAAGAAAGAAAAGTAGGTATAGAATTGCTACTTTAATGAAAAGTTAATTTCCACATAATTAGAGGAGTAGAATTCATAATTGAGGTATGAATTAATACAACTAGTAGATGATATTATATATTCAAAGACACTAGATATTTTTATTATTCAATGATATTTTTAATAAGGGGTGGAATTTAGACAGTAGACAAACACATTTCTAACCACATAGCAGAGCATTGTGCAGCAATTCACTTGGCATGCCAAAGAACAAATATCTTTGACCTTTGTGAAGAGCCTGTAAGAAATTCTGACAAGGCAAACCTCAGGATGCAGTGTTTCTCCCTGCAAATAAATGGCTGCAGCTGTGCTGTCCATCCATGTGCCTTTTACCTGCTGAGTTTCTGAGTCTGATATTGCACTGGCCATTTTAAAGGCAGCTTTTCTATAAACTGAGTATAAGTTATATTTCAGAGGACTTTACATTTCTCTTTCTTGTTACTAAAAGCTAAATTATTATTTCAAATCAAAATTATTTATTTATTTATTTATTTATTTTTATTTTTTTGAGACGGAGTCTCGCTCTGTCACCCAGGCTGGAGTGCAGTGGCCGGATCTCAGCTCACTGCAAGCTCCACCTTCTAGGATTACGCCATTCTCCTGTCTCAGCCTCCCAAGTAGCTGGGACTTCAGGCGCCCGCCACCTCGCCAGGCTAGTTTTTTGTATTTTTTAGTAGAGACGGGGTTTCACCGGGTTAGCCAGGATGGTCTCGATCTCCTGACCTAGTGATCCGCCCGTCTCGGCCTCCCAAAGTGCTGAGATTACAGGCTTGAGCCACCGTGCACGGCCTCAAATCAAAATTCTTATTTTAGATGGTGGTAGGCAAAAGGAATATGCATGAAAGGAAACATCTTTTACAGGGAGTTGAAAATGAGTAATATGAGATCGCTTTAATCAGATGGGAGTCTATGAATTTAGTTTACTTTTCCACAAATGATTTTAAAGTTTTGACTTATCAGTTATGGTTCTTCATGTCATAAAACTAATATCAATTTGAATCAGAGAAATAGGATTGACTTGATAACTTCCTTTGTTTTTAAAGTTGAGCCTTTAGTTTCTGAGGCTTTTTTTTTTTTTTTCCTATTTTGACATGAACTTTAAATTTTTTTTTTTTTCTTATTTCCAAAGGTTTTTGGGAAACAGGTAGTGGTTGGTTACATGAATAAGTTGTGGTGATTTGTGAGATTTTGGTGCACCCATCATCTGAGCAGTATACACTGTAGCCAATTTGTAGTCTTTTATCACTCATCCCCCCTCCCCTACTTTCCCCCAAGTCCCCAAAGTCCACTATATCATTCTTATGCCTTTGCATCCTCATAGCTTAGCTCTCACTTATGAGTGAGAACATGTGATGTTTGGTTTTCCATTCCTGAGTTACTTCACTTAGAATAGTGGTCTCCAATTCCATCCAGGTTGCTGTGAATGCCATCATTTCATTCCTTTTTAAATGGCTGAATAGTATTCCATGATATACATGTATATCACAATTTCTTTATCCACTCGTTGATTGATGGACATTTGGGCTGGTTACAAATTTTGCAATTATGAATTGTGCTGCTATAAACATGCCTGTGCAAGTATCTGTTTTGTATAATGACTTCATTTTCTCTGGGTAGATGCTGAGTAGTGGGATTGTTGGATCAAGTGGTAGTTCTACTTTCAGCTCTTTAAGGAATCTCCACACCGTTTTTCATAGTGTTTGTACTAGCTTATATTTCCACCAGCAGTGTAAAAGTATTCCCTTTTCACCACATCCCTGCCAACATCCTTTTTTTTTTTTTTTATGGCCATTCTTGCAGTAGTAAGGTAGTTTTATGCATTGTGGTTTTGATTTGCATTTCCCTGATCATTAGTGATGTTGAATATTTTTTCATATATTTGTTGGCCATTTATATATCTTCTTTTGAAAATGATCCATTCATAATTTTTTGATGGGATTGTTTGTTTCTTCCTTGCTAATTTGTTTGAGTTCTTTAAAAAAAAACTTTTAAAACTATACTTTAAGTTCTGGGTACATGTGCAGAATGTGCAGGTTTGTTACATAAGTATACACACGCCATGGTGGTTTGCTGCACCCATCAACCCATCATCTACATTAGGTATTTATCCTAATGCTATCTCTCCTCTAGCCCCTCACTCCCTCAACAAGCCCCAGTATGTGATGTTCCCCTCCCTGTGTACATGTGTTCTCATTGTTCAACTTCCACTTATGAGTGAGAACATGCAGTGATTGATTTTTTGTTCTTGTGTTAGTTTGCTGAGAATGAAGGTTTTTAGCTGCATCCATGTCCCTACAAAGGACACAAACTCATCCTTTTTTATGGCTGCATAGTATTCCATGGTGTATATGTGCCACATTTTCTTTATCTGGTCTATCATTGTTTGAGTTATTTGTTGACTCTGGATATTAGTCTTTTGTTGGATGTATAGATTGTGAAGATTTTCTTCCACTCTGTGGGTTGTCTGTTTACTCTTCTGATTGTTTCTTTTGTCATCCAGAAACTTCTTAGTTTAAAGAAGTCCCACCTATTTTTCATTGTTTTTGTTGCATT
This sequence comes from Mandrillus leucophaeus, assembly GCF_000951045.1. Classification (NCBI taxonomy): domain Eukaryota; kingdom Metazoa; phylum Chordata; class Mammalia; order Primates; family Cercopithecidae; genus Mandrillus; species Mandrillus leucophaeus. The sequence goes on from NW_012105032.1 coordinate 1,601,612, forward strand.
TGCTTTGGGGTTCTTGGTCATGAATTCTTTGCCTAAGCCAATGTCTAGAAAGGTTTTTTGATGTTATCTTCTAGAATCTTTATGGTTTCAGGTCTTAGATTTAAGTCCTTGATCCATCTTGAGTTGATTTTTGTATAAGGTGAGAGATAAGGATCCAGTTTCATTCTTCTATACGTGGCTTTCATATGATTCCAGCATCATTTGTTGAATAGAGTATTATCTCCCCACCTTATGTTTTTGTTTGCTTTGTTGAAGATCAGTTGGCTCTAAGTATTTAGCTTTATTTTTGGGTTCTCTATTCTGTTCCTTTGGTCCATGTTCCTATTTTTATACCAGTTCCATGCCATTTTGGTGACTATGGCATTATAGTATAGTTTGAAGTCAGGTAACTTGATGCCTCCAGATTTGTACTTTTTGCTTATTCTTGCTTTGGCTGTGCAGGCTCTTTTTTGTTCCACATAAATTTTAGGACTGTCTTTTCTAGTTACGTGGAAAATGACAGTGGTATTTTGATGGGAATTGCACTGAACTTGTAGACTGCTTTTGGCAGTATGATCATTTTCACAATATTGATTCTACCCATCCATGAGCATGGGATGTGTTTCTTTAACTTGATAACTTCTATCATCCAAAATTGGGAAAGATAGCTGTAGTTAGAAATTGTGTTTAAAGAAAATGGGAGGGGCCTCTGCCAATTGAATATTAGCATTCTTCAAGCCTGTAATTTTAGACATTTGGGTGAATCTGATCATACTAATGATATAGATAGATAGATGAAATAAATATTGATAAAGATATACAGATAAGTAGACACATATTGATACTTTATTGTAACTTTTATAATGCTGAGGACCAGGATGTGCTATGTGGCAGGCACACACCAAAGTGACTCCCTAATAAGTCACACCATTATCTAAGCCCTTCCCCTTGAGTGTAGGTGGAGTCTGTGACTTGTTTCTAGTAATAGAATATGGCAAAAGTGATGAGTGGTCACTCCCTTGATTAGGTTACATTGTATGAGATTCCATTTTACCAGATTAAAGTGAAAGACTCTCGTCCTGACTTTAAAATGTAAGCTGCCAAATTGGGATAGGGCCAATTGGCAAAGACATTTGAATGGCCTCCATGAACTGGCTGACAGCCAGAAATTGAATGGGAACTTGAGTCTTATAACCAAAAGGAACATCCAGATGAGCTTGGAAGAGGGCCCCAAAACTCTAAAAAGGAATGCAAACCAACTAATACCTTGATTGCAATCTTGTTAGACCCTGTGCCAAGGACTCAGGGCCTGCTCAGACTCCTGAACCACGAAAACTGTAAGAAAATAAATGGGTAATGTTTTATTTTCTTTCAGACTGTGGAAGTCATATAGTCAGCTAGTCTGGCTTATAGCAGCAATATTTAAGACTAACGAAATATATTACAGCATAGTTATAAAGCACATCGCAATTAAAGAGCTCTAGATATTTTGTAGGAATTTGGAAACAATAGCTACATTTTTGATATTTCCCTAAGCCTAGTTGCCATGACATTAATCAGTTCTGCATCGCCAGTTTCAATTCATGTATCTTCACAATCTAGGTTAACAAACATATACAAAACCTGTAAACAATTATATTTTAGTATTATTAATAACATTTTCTAGAAGTCTGTGACTATAAATGGAATGGAAATAAGGCAAAACTCTATGATTGAGGTCAACTACTCTAGACACTGTGATATATTTACCAGCAAGTTAGTGTCTATCGCATTGAAAAATGCTTACAAAAATCACATCCAACTTAATATACTGTATAAGTTATCAAAGCCATATGACCCATGAAAACAAGATACTTGTGGTACTTCAAATTGATTGTTTACCAACTACATTAGAATTCAAAATATCAGTATGTAGATATTTGTGTAACTATAACTGGGCACAGCCTTCAGTTATTTGCTAAAACACAGGATTGCATTACAATTTTCCGTAAAGAAAATTATCCTTTTACACAATATCATTAATGATGGGACAAACTGAAAACTTGTCTCACTACCATTGCTATTTTACAAAGGGTACAGTGCAATTTAACTTCAGTGAGGATATGAGTGTATCGAAGGTTTAAGAAAAACTCACACTGACCTTTCTTTAATTGATTTTACCTTTGAAATTTTAAACCCCTCCCAGAGCTAAATTTCAAACAAAACTTTTTAAAGTAAAAAAAAAATAAAATAATTAAAAAATTAAAATTAGCTAGTATTTAAGTGATGTCTAAAATCAATTTTATAGAGTGCATCAACACTTTTAATATTAGATTTCATTTTACAGGAATCTGTTTATCGCCATAATGTTTCTGTACTGTAATAGAGGATAAGAGTATGATCTAAAATTTATCAGTAGACATTGAATAAATGTCCATTGATTTCATAAGTGGAAACATTTTAAAACTTTGAAATTCTTCAAATTAAAAAAGTAAATTGGATTAGAATTAGAAATTTTGAATTACACTTTTTGAAACATAAATTATTCACCTCTGTGATAGTTAATTTTATACGTCAACTTGACTAGACCAAAATATTCAAATATTTGGTCAAACACTAGTCTAGATGTAGCTGTGAAGGTATTTATTTAGATGAGATTGACATTTAAAACAGTATACTTTTAGAAAGGTAGATTATCTCCCATAATGTGAGTGGGCCTCACTTAGTTAGTTGAAGGTCTTAAGGAAAAAAGACTGTGATCCCCTTTAAAAAATAATTTTGCCTCCAGACTGCCTTTAGATTCAAGTTGCAACATCCAGAACTCTTCCCTAGGTCTACAATCTGCTGCCTGCCTTGCAGATTTCAGAATCACCCTCCACAACTGTGTGAAATAAATCTGCCTCTCCCACTCTCTCTTTCTCTTTCTCTCTCTCTCTCTTTCTCTTCCACTTTCTCTGTGCATATATATAGACATACACACACACACACACACACGTGCACACACACACACGCTATTGGTTTTGCTTCTGTGGAAAGTGCTAGTGCAGATTTTGGTACCAAGAGCGGCTCTTAAAAAGCAGAATCATAAGAATGAAATTTCTGAATTGATTCTGGGAATTCAACATTTTTTTTTATTTGATTATGTTTAAGGGCACTCATAATTATATTTCCAGTAGAAAAGATAGCACTTATAGTCCATAGTCTGATGGTGTAACAGAGGCATGATTAGTTATTTACTGATATCAAAATGTCTCTTGAAAATTTAAAATACCACCATTGGATACTCCTAATCAAACACTTGTAAAAGGCAAGCTTTTGGGGTACTAATGTATAATATCTTTGAATATTTTTTGTAAAACTAAGAAGTGTATGTGATTGATTAGTTGTTCCTAATTGTGCTACAGAAAGTGAAGAAAGAAAAAGATTAGTTCAGGGACTTGAATTCCCAGCTAAAGTGCTGCATAAATGACCTGAAAATTTCAATGTCTACTCTGAAAGAAATTCTTATTTCCTATAGCCACACAGCTTAGATTGCTGAAAAGAAAACCCAAAATGTAATACTGCATGTGCTCAAATTACAATGCAAATTGAATTTCTAACATTCATGATGTCTTAAAGTTAGTAAATTGATTGGGAAGGAGCAGTATCCCCAAATTTGGAATGGGGACATATGAAAATTATAAAGAATCTTTGCCATCAGTAGCCTCTCCACCTCATTTGAGATTAACCCTGCTTTGACTGAGGAAACTGTAATTCTGTCTCATAAGGTAGTTGCCTTATAAGGCACTGCTGATTTTCCTCAGGACCTACATCCACCACCCATATTTGTTTCTAAACCTAGAAATATACTCCAGTCCCAGCAGATCCCTAAAGGTGAAGTACAGAGCGTGACCCATGAGGAGGTGTGCAAAATGATTTAGGATATAAATACAGTATGGAAAAAA
>NW_012105032.1:1605633-1632459 GCF_000951045.1 Mandrillus leucophaeus
GAATCCCATGATTACATATAGGTAGATTTCAATTGATTACAGTATTGTACTATTCAAATGTGAATCCCATGATTACATATAGGTAGATTTCAATTTGAATTAGAATGAATATATTGAGTTTCTGCTCTGTGCAAGGTATTCCTTCAAAGCATCGTTTTATTCCTCTGTGATCTTTTCTAGACACTTTTTCTTTTTTCTACAACTTTTCTACTTAAGTAGTACTATGACCTTTTATTTTAATTACTATCTATATGCTGAAAATTCCCAGAACTCTCCTCTAAGCTTTGATCTATTCATCCATCTTGCTACTTAACTATTTCTTTTTTCTTTTCTTTCCTTTCTTCCTTTTTTTGAGACAGTCTTACTCTGTCACCCAGGCTTGAGTGCAGTGGTGGCAGGATCTCAGCTCACTGCAACTTCTGCCTCCTGGGTTGAAGTGGCCTTCCGGTCTCAGCTTCCCGAATAGCTGGGAATACAGGCGTGGCCACCACGCACGGTCGATTTTTGTATTTTTAGTAGAGATGGAGTTTCACCGTGTCACACAGGCTGGTCTTGAACTCCTGACCTCAAGTGATCCGCCCAGCTCAGCATCCCAAAGTGCTGGGATTACAGGTATGAGCCACTGCGCCTGGTGTTACTTAATATTTCTACTTGGCTGTTTCACAGGCATACGAATTCATTATATCCAAAACCGAACTCAAGAATTTTAATCCCAAACTCACTTTACTTATAGTTAATGGCATTACTAGCCAGTCAACTGCTGATGCCAGAAAGCTAGGATTCATCCCACACATCTTTGAGCTCCTAATTTTCTCTGGAATCCATTCACTTCTCTCTACTATCATTAACTGCCATGTAAGTTCCGATGATCATCATTTTGAATCTTGACTACTAAAATAACCTTCTCATCTGTCACTTTTTATAGAATTTTTCTGCCTACAATTGTCTCTACATAGGTCTTAGTTAAACACAAATCAAGTCATTACATTTTCTTGCTTTCATAGTCTCTTGCACATGCTATATACTTTTTCACATCTGAGCATTTTTGCAAGGTGTTCCTTAAATGTGGAACAATTTCCCCACTCAATTCCAACTACATTAGCCTAGCTAATGCCTTCTTCCTCCTTCATGTCTCAAATTAAATATCACTTTTTCATGCAAGCCTTTTCTGATATGACACATTTTGATCTCTCTGTAATACACTCTCAAAATACTTCTTTCTAATTCTTATACACACTTATTCAATGTCTATTATCTCTATTTTTTAGGTTGGTGCAAAAAGTAATTGAGGTTTTTGCCATTACATTCAATGGCATAAACTGTAATTAATTTTGAAGTAACCTAATAATTAATAATGTCTAGGAGAATATGTATTGTTTATTTCAGTATTGCTCCCAAACAATATATGCCACTTAGTAGGAACTCTATGAATATTTATACAATAAATGAATAGAAGAGTGAATGGATGGATACATGAATGCATGAATGAATGGGACATTTGAAAAATCTTACTGCATCAAATAATGGTAATATTCAAAAAAAGCATTTCTGTCATTCATTACATGAGTAATGAGGTTACCAATTAATAAGTGTAGCATAACCAAGTAAGAGTTGGAATTTAAAATAGGCACATATTTTCTGTCTTTAATAGCAATCTATAAATCACTTAAGGCTTGACTATTCATTGGGAATTATTTCATATGTCTCTATTTTAAACATTTGCTATAAGAAAATGAAGGAAGCTTTTTATCATGGGTTTGGAGAATGAATAATAAAAAGATGTGTATCACATGTCAAGAACTATAGTTGAGGTTCAGTCTAAAGTAACAGTAGAAAATGAAAACACTTTTGACTGTCGACTATGCTGAAAGCATTTATTTTGTGTTTATGAGCTACATTTTGCAATTTAATCACCTACAGTGTAAAACATTGCTAATTGCTTACCTAATATCTACTCTTTATCGACAAATGTACTTTTATGTTGACTGAAGACAACCTTAAGTTCCCTATTTATCAGCCTCCTTTGCATCTAGAACAGGCCATGTGACAAAATTATGACCAAGTATTTTATATATGTATATATGTGTATGTATATATATGTATATATTTGTAAGTATATTGAATATTTGTGGAATAATTATATGTCAGTTCTTCATCTTTATTACTTTTTTATTCTTCCTAAATGGAATGTGAATGATATGACTGGAAGTACAGCTGCCACTTTTCACCCTTGAATACAGTATTACTGTGTCATCCATGATTTCCTCCATCAGCATTTTTAGTTCTCTGTGTACAGATCTTTCAACTTGGTTAAATATATTTCTAGTTATGTTATTTTTGTGTGGCTATTGTAAATGGGATTGAGGTCTTGAATATGTTTTTACTTTGAACAATATTGGTATATAACTGTGCTACTGATTTTCATATGCTGATTTTGTATTCTAAAACCTTACTGAATTTATTTATCATGTCTAGATTATTGTGTAGGAATCTTTAGGTTTTTGAGGTGTAGTATATCCTCAGTGAACAGAGATAATTTGACTTCCTCTTTTCCAATTTGGATGCTTTCTATTTCTTTACCTTGTCTTATTGTTTTGTCTAGGACTTCTAGAACTATGTTGAATGGGAGTCGTAAAAGTGAACATCCTTGTCTTCTTTCAATTCTTAGGGGTAATACTTTCTACTTTTGTCCATTCAGTATGATGTTGCCTCTGAGTTTGTCTCACGTGGCTTTTATTGAGGTATGTGCCTTTGTTGCCTCATTTCTGAAGGATTTTTAACATGAAGGAATGTTGGATTTTATTGAAAGCTTTTTCTGCATCTGTTGAGATCATTATATGGTTTCTGTTTTTAATTCTGTTTATGTGGTGAATCACATTTATAGATTTGCATATGTTAGCCATCCTTGCATTACAAAAATAAAGCCCACATGACCATAATAAATTATTTTTTGATGTGATGCTGGATTTGGTTTGTTAGTATTATGTGAGGATTTTTCAGTCTAGGTTCATCAGAGATATTGGCTTGTAGTTTTTTGCTATTGTTGTATCCTTGCCAGATTTTGGTAACAGAATGATGCTAATTTCATAGAATGGGTTAGGGAGGAATCTCTTTTCTTCTATTTTTTGGGAATAGTTTTGATAAGATTGGTACCAGATCTTCTTTGAACATCTGGTAGAATTTGGCTGTGAGTCCATCTGGTCCAGGGCTTCTTTTGTTTGATAGATTTTTTCTTACTGATTTAATTCTGTAATTCACAATTTGTCTGTTCAGGATTTCAATTTCGTTTTGGTTCAATCTTGGGAGATTGTGTGTTTGCAGGAATGGAACAATTTCTTCTGGATTTTCTAGTTTGTGTGCATAAAGATGTTCATAAGTCTCTGAGGATCTTATGTATTTCTGTGGTACCAGTTGTAATGTCACTTTGTAATTTCTGATTGTTTTTATTTGAGTCTTCTCCCGTTTTTTGCTAATGCAGGTAGCATTTTAGAAATTTTGTTCACTCTTTTATAGAATCATGTTTTTATATCATTGATCCTTTGTATGCTTTTTGGTCTCAATTTCATTTAGTTCTGCTATAATGTTTGTTATTTATTTTCTTCTGCTGTTTTGCTATTTTGAGGTTTGGTTTGTTCTCATTTCTCTAGTTCCTTTAGCTGTATGTTAGATTGTCAATTTGAGATATTTCTGTCTTTTAGTTGTAGGCATTTGGCACTATCAGCTTCACTCTTAACTTTTTTTGCTGGATCTCAGAGGTTATGATATGTTGTGTCTCTTTTCATTTGGTTCAAAACTGTTTTTTAAATTTCTGACTTAATTGTATTGTGTGTGTGTGTTTGCTGTTGTTGGTTTAAAGTCTGCTTTATCTGATACAAGTATTGCAACTCCTGCTCTTTTTGTTTTCAATTTGTGTGATCTTTCTACATTCCTTCACTTTAAACCTGTGGGTCTCATGACATGTGATGTTGGTTTCTTGAAGTCAGCAGAAGGTGGGGTCTTTTTTAAATCCAATTTACCATTCTGACTTTTAAGTGGAGCATTTAAGTGTTTATGTTCAAGGCTAATATTGATATGTGAGATTTTGTTCCTGTCATAGTGTTTTTGGCTAGTTGCTTTTTTGTCTCAATTATGTAATTGCTTTGTAGGTTATGGGAACTTTGTAGTTACGTGTGCTTCTATGGTAGCTAGTATTGTTCTTTCATTTCCATAGTTAGAGCTCCTTGTACTGTTTCTTGTAAGGTCATTCTGGTGGTGATAATTTCCTTTAGCATTTACTTGTCTGGGAAATATTTTATTTTTCCTTTATTTGTGAAGCTGAGTTTGGCAAGATATAAATTTTTTTGCTGGCATTTTTCTTATTTAAGAAGACTGAAAATAGGGCTACAATTTTTCTGGCTTGTAACGTTTGTGCTGAGAAACTGCCTACTGGCTACTATGTTTACTATTTGGGTGATCATTTCACTAGAAGCCAAAACCCCAGTATTATGCAATGCACCCTTGTAACCAATCTTCACACGTATCCCCTTTACATTATTCCATATTTCTCTAAGACTTTGTTCATTTTTAAAAACTCATTTTTCCTTTATTTTTATCTGACTGGGTTAATTGAAACGATTGGTCTTCAAGCTCTGAAATTATTTCTTCTGCTTGGTCTAGTCTATTGTCAAAGATTCCAAAAATTAGCCTTTTTCAATGCACTGCACTGTCACTTTTGACGTAAAACACTTAATAATATGTGTGTTGATCTTTTTCTGTAATTTACTTTTATTGGGCTACTTGCTCATACACATAGCTATATTATACTGTTTTAATAAATATAGATTGTAATACGTCATGGAATCTGATAGATAGATTATATCCTCCATGTTTGTTATTCTTTGTGTTGGATTTGTTTTTACTTGATCCTTTTAGTTTCCATATGAATATTAAATTCTATTTGTCAACTTCCCCATAAACTGCTGATATTTTGATTTGTCTCTTAAATTTTAAATCTGTAGACCAATTTTTTACATACATCACTTATTATATATTTGAAAACCACTTCTAGAAATCATGAGATTTTATCTCTAAATACTTTAGCACATACATATCTCCTAAAGAATGAGTTCAATCTGTTACATAAACATAATTCCTGTATCAAACCCTAGAAATGTAATAATCGTTCTAGAAAATTATCAAATTATAGGTCACATTTAAATTTGTCCAATCATCTCGAAATGCCTTCTACATCTTCTAACCCAGTCAAAGTTTCAATCAAGTTTTTTTTTTTTGCTTTGATGATATTTAATTGCTATGTGTAAAGCTATTTTTATAGAATATACATCTTCAAAATTTTGAACTGATATACAAATTCAGTAAACTCGTAAGATACTGAATCTTCCAATACTTGAATAAAATGTGTTTATTGATGTTTTCCTTGGTTTATCCCCAAAGTATTTTATTGCTCTTATTGAGATATTCTTACATATCAGCATTAGATTTAATTCTATGGATAGTCAATGTTTATAATCATTTAATTTGCATAATTTTAAAACTTTTTTCTACATTTTTGTGATAAGTATACAGAAAAAAAACTGGCTTTAAAAATTGCAGTTTGTCCTAAGTTTTTTTTTTCTTTAATCTTTTAAGTTTAGGGGTACAGGTGCAGGTCTGTTACATAGGTAAACTTGAGTCATGGGAGTTTGTTGTACAGATTATTTTATCACCCAGGTAGTAAGCTTAATAACCATTAGTTATTTTTCCTGATCCTCCACCTCCTCCTACCCTCCACACTCTAAAAGGTCCCAGTGTGTGTCATTCTCCTTTATATGTTTATGTGTTCTCATTATTTAGCTCCCACTTATAAGTGAGAAAATGTGGTGATTGGTTTTCTGTTTCTGTGTTAGTTTGCTAAGGATAATGGCCTCCAGCTCCCTCCATGTCCTTACAAAGGACACGATCTCATTCCCTTTTATGGCTGCATAGCATTTTTTTTATCTAGTCTATAATTGATGGGTATTTAGGTTGATCCCATATCTTTGCTACTGTGAACAGTACTGCAATGAACATATGCACATGTGTGTCTTTATAGTAGATAAATTTATATTCCTTTGGGTATATACCCAATAAGAGGATTGTTGGGTTGAATGGTATTTCTGTTCTTAGGTCTTTGAGAAATTGAAACACTGTCTTACACAATGGCTGAACTAACTTACACTCCCATCGACAGTGTATAAGAATTCCCTTTCTCCAAAACCTTGCTAGCATCTGTTTTATTTTATTTTATTTTTAGTAATAGTCATTCTGACTGGTATGAGATGGTTTCTCATTGTGGTTTGATTTACATTTCTCTAATGATCAGTAATGTTGAGTTTCTTTTCATATGATGGTTGGACACATGTGTGTTTTATTTTGAAAAGTGTTCAGGTCCATTGCCCACTTTTTAATGGTGTTGTTTGATTTTCTTTTTATTGTAAATTTGTTTAAGTTCATTATAGACACTGAATATTAGACTTTTGTTGGATGCATCATATGAAAAAATTTTCTCTCCTTGTGTAGATTATTTGTTTACTCTGTTGATAGTTTCTTTTGCTGTGCAGAAGCTCTTTAGTTTAATGATATCCCATTTGTCAATTTTTTGCTTTTGTTGCAATTGCTTTTGGCGACTTTGTCATGAAATCTTTGCCCGTGCCTATGTCTTGAATAGTATTGCCTAGGAAGTCTTCCAGGGTTTTTGTAGTTTTGAGTTTTACATTTAAATCTTTAATCCATCTTGAGTTAATTTTTGCATATGGTGTAAGGAAAGGGTCCTGTTTCAATCTTCTGCATATGGCTAGCCAGTTATTCAAGCACCATTTATTGAATAGGGAATCCTTTCCTCCATTACTTGTTTTTGTCACGTTTATGAAAGATCAGATAGCTGTAGGTGTGCAGTCTTATTTCTGGGTTCTCTGTTCTGTTCCTTTGGTCTGTGTGTCTGTTTTTGTACCAGTACCATGATGTTTTGGTTACTGTAGCCCAGTAGTATAGTTTGAAGTCAGGTGGCATGATGTCTCCAGCTTTGTTCTTTTTGCTTTAGATTGCCTGGGCTATTTGAGATTCTTTTGGGTTCCATATGAATTTTAAAATAGTTTTTTTTTTTAAGTTCTATGAAGCATGTCCATAGTAGTTTAATAAGCATAGCATTGAATTTATAAATTGCTTTGGGCACTATGGCCATTTTAACAATATTGATTCTTCCTATCCATGAGCATGGATTATTTTTCCATTTGTTTATGTACTTTCTGATTTCTTTGAGCAGTGGTTTATAGTTCTCCTTGTAGAGATCTTTCTCCTCCCTGGTCAACTTATTCCTAGGTATTTTATTCTTTTGTGGCAATTGTAAATGGGAGTTTATTCCTGATTTGGCTCTCGGCTTGGCTATCATTGGTGTATAGGAATGTAGTGATTTTTGCACATTGATTTTGTATTCTGAGACTTTGCTGAATTTATCATTTTAAGAAGCTTTGGTGCTGAAACTATGGGGTTTTCTAAATATAGGATCATGTCATGAGCAAACAGGGATAGTTTGGCTTCCTCTCTTCTTATTTGGATGCCCTTTATTTATTTATCTTGCCTGATTGCCCTGGCCAGAATCTTCCAATAGTATGTCAGATAGAAGTGGTAAGAGAGGCTATCCTTGTCTTGTGTCTTTTCTTGAAGCAATTACTAATATGTTATCCATCCACATCATTTTCTCATTTGAGAATATTACATAAATGGAGTCATACAGTATCTGACCTTTTTATATTGGTCTTTCTTCGCTCAGCGTAATTACTGGAGATTCAACAAATTTGCTGCATGTATCCTTCATTCAACTCCATTGCCTAGTAGTAGATGATGGCATTTACCAATACAGTGTGACACTTTGGTTGTTTCCAGTTTGAGGTGAATACAAATAAAGATGCAATTAACAATTATGTAAACATTTTTGTGTGAACATAAATGTTCATTTCCCTAGAATTTGAGATAAGGATGTGGTTGTTGGGTCATATTGTAAGTATAGTTTTAGTTTCTTAACGAACCGCAGAACTATTTTCCGCTGTGGCTATGTTATTTACATCTCCACCAGCAGTATGAGAGTTTTTCCTCATCTACTTCAAAATCTGATATTATCATAATTGTTTATCTTAGCTTCTTTAATAGGTGTGTAGTGATTTCTCATTGTGCTATGGATTTGCATTTCCCTCATGGCTAGCAACAGTGAACCTTTTTTTTTTTTTTCATGTGTTTAATTGCCATTTATATATCCTCTCCTTTGAAGTGTGTCTTAAAGTCTTTTTTAAAGTTTTTTTGCCATTTTCAAATTCAAATTTATTCTTCTTTCTGTTTGTAAGTATTAAATTTTAGAATATTTTAAATATTATGGACATGATTTATTGTCAGATATGCATATTGTAAAGACTTTTGCCCACTTAGTAGCTTCTCTTTTCATCCCTTAACAGGGTCTTTTGCAAAGCAAATCATTTTAATTGTAATGAATTTTATTTAATTTAACTAGTTAATTTAATGTAATATAAAATTTAATTGAAAAATTTTGAATTTTTTATAAAATATGTTCTAGTGGCAAGAATAAAAGCTATTCAACAATTCATGTTTTGTCTATATATATATATTTTTAAAACTGTTATAGTTTTATATTTTACATTTAAAATTATCACTATCCGGTTAATTTTTGTATAAAGTACTAGTTTTATGTTGAGGTTACTTGTTGCTACAGCTATTCAATTGCTCTAGTACCGTTTTTTTGAAAGTGGCATCCTCATTCACCTTTTAATTAAGATAACTGTGTATAGGACTATAAGCAATAGAATGTAGTAAACCTGTAGTATTGATTTTAATCATGCTTCCCAGAATCCTAAGCTCAGGCAGCTAAGCAAATGTTATTAACCATCAGAGTCTATCATAGAAACATGGGTGGCTTTATTCTTACATTTCGTTTATTTTTTATTTTTATTTTTACTTTTGTAGAAATGAGGTCCTATTAGGCTGCCCAGGCTGATCTCGAAATACTGACCTCAAGTGATCTTCTCACCTTGGCCTTCCAAAGTGCTGGGATTACAGATGTGAGCCATGCCAGGCTTGTTCTCATATGTCTTTATTGGCCATGGTGCTAATTCAAAGGAATTAATTCAGGGACTGCATGCTGTATTAGAGGTTGCATAAATAAGAACGTGGTTTGCAGGTGTGAAGTTTATGGCAAGCTTATCATACAAAATAACCTGCAAGTTCAGGTGGAACTGAATGCTTTTTAGAGCTGAGATGATATAATTGATAAAATCAACAAAAATAAGGGGCAGATTATATAACAAATTTTCCTAATTGGATGACTCCCATTGTAGGAAAAATTACTTGCAGCGTAACATAGTAATAAGTCTATTAGACCTCTGAAAAGCTCTCCTGTCTGATGAAGATTATGCTCATTTTAGAAAACTTTATATAATAATATGAGGTTTATTTGATCTACTGGTGGTGTGTTATGAAACACATTGTTTCTTATGACCACCTTTTTAAAAAGTATATTTTTATTTTTATGGGTACATAGGTGTACATTTTGATGTATTTTTATGAGTGCATAGGTGTACGTTTAAAAATATCTCATATACATAAACGTGTATATGATATTTTGTTACAGGCATATAATGAGACTGAAACACATCAAAGTTCCAGTTGGAGATTCTTCTAGAAGGACCACGCCTATGACCAAGAAAGACCAGGAGGTAGATTGAGTGTCAGAAACTGAAAGCAACTAGCTCAATTTTTAAATATATATTTAGTTTTTGTGGGTACATAGTAGGTGTATATATTTATGGTTTACATATTTTGTTATAGGCATGCAATATGTAAAAATCACATCAGTATAAATGGGGAATCCATCACCTAAAGCACTTATCTTTTGTGTTACAAAAAAATGAATTATACTTTTAGTTATTTTAACATATACAATAACATTATTATTAACTATATTCACCATGTTGTTCTATCAAATAGTAGACATTATTTCTATTTCTAAATATTTTTTGTACACATTAAATATCCCTACTTTCCCCTAACCCCCAGAACCCACTACTCTTTACAGCCTCTGGCAACAATCTTTTTACACTGTGCCTCCATGAGTTCAATTGTTTTAATTTTTAGCTCTCACAAATAAGTGAGAATATGTGAAGCCTGTTTTTCTGTGCCTGGCTTATTTTACTTAACGTAATGACTTCCAGTTCCATCCATGTTGTTGTAAATGACAGGATCATATTCTTTTTTATGAGTGACTAATACTCTATTGTGTATATGTACCGCATTTTCTTTATCCATGCATCCACTGATGGACACTTAAGTTGATTGCAAATCTTGGCTATTGCAATAAATATGGGAGTACCAATATCTCTTCAATATGCTGGTTTCCTTTCTTTTGGGTATACATCTAGCAGTGGGATTGCTGGATAATACCGTAGTTCTAATTTGAGGTTTTTGAGAAACCTCCAAACTGTTCTCCATGATAGTTTTACTAAATTACATTCTCACCAACAGTGCAAAATAGTTCCCTTCTCTCCATAACCTCACCAGCATTTGTGAATGGCTTTTTGTATAAAAGCCATTTTAACTGGGGCGAGATCACATCTCAATATAGTTTTCATTTGCATTTATTTGATAATGAGTGATGTTGAGCACCTTTTCATATACCTATTTGCCATTTGTATGTCTCCTTTTGAGAAATGTCTATTCAGATCATTTGCTCATTTTAAAAATTGGATTATTAGTTTTTTTTTTTCTTGTAGATTTGTTTGAGCTTCTTATATATTCTGGTGATTAAACTCTTGTCAGATATTTGTTAGTTGGCAAATATTTTCTGCCATTCTGTGGGTTGTCTCTTCACTCAGTCAACGGTTTCCTGTGCAGAAGCTTTTTAACTAGATGTGATCCCATTTGTCCATTTTTACTATGGTTGCTGGTGCTTGTGGGATATTACTCATGAAATCTTTGCCCACTCCAATGTCATAGAGAGATTTCCCAATGTTTTATTCTAGGAGTTCCATAGCTAACGTCTTAGATTTAAGTATTTAATCCATTTTGATTTGATTTTTCTATATGGCAAGATATAGGGATCTAGTTTCATTCTTCCCCATGTGGACATCCAGTTTTCCCAGCAACACTTACGGAAGAGACTGTTCTTTCTCCAGTGTATGTTCTCGGCCTTTTTGTAGAAAATCAGTTCACTCTAGATGTATAGCTTTCTTTATGGGTTCTTCATTCTGTTTCATTGGTCTACGTGTCTGCTTCTTTGCAAGTACCATGCCATTTTGGTTACTATAGCTCAGCAGGATAATTTGAAGTAAGGTACTGTTATTCCCCTACTTTTGTTCTTTTTGCTCAGAATAACTTTGGCTATTCTGGGTCTTTTATGGTTCCATATACATTTTAGGATTTTTTTCTATATCCGTTAATAATATAATTGGTATTTTGAAAAGGGTTGTGTTGAATCTATAGATTGCTTTGTATAGTATGAACATTTTAACGATGTTGATTCTCACAAATCATGATATTGAATGTCTTTTTAGTTTTTGTGTCCTCTTCAGTTTCATGCAATCAACGTTTATAGATTTCATTGTAGATTTCTATCTTTTCTTTAGTTAATTCTTAGGTATTTAATTGTATTTTTAGCTATTATAAATGGGGATCCTTTTTTGATTTTTTAAACTATTGTTTGCTAGTGGCATATAGAAATGTTACTGATTTGTGTATTTTGT
The DNA here is from genome assembly GCF_000951045.1 of Mandrillus leucophaeus. Lineage (NCBI taxonomy): Eukaryota > Metazoa > Chordata > Mammalia > Primates > Cercopithecidae > Mandrillus > Mandrillus leucophaeus. Next base: position 1,617,393 of record NW_012105032.1, read on the forward strand.
TTTTGTATCCTGCAACTGTACTGAATTTTTAAATCAGGTCTAAGAGGTTTTTTTGGTAGAGTTTTTAGGTTTTTCCAAATATAAGATCATATCATCTGCAAACAATTATAATTCGACTTCTTTCTTCCCAATTTGTGTGCCCCTTACTTCTTTCTTTCATATGCTTGCTCAGCTAGGACTTCAAGGGATATGTTGAATAACATTGGCAAAAGTGGACATCCTGGTCATGTTCCACATCTTAGAGAAAAGGTTTTCAGTTTTTCCTCATTCAAAATGATCCTACCTATGTGTTTGTCATATATAGCTTTTATTATGTGGATGTTTGTTTCTTCTATACCCAGGTTTTTAGGATTTTCATCATGAAGCAATATTAAATTTTATCAAATGCTTTTCCATCATCAATTGAAATGTTTATATGGTTTTTGTTCTTTATTCTGTGAACAGGATGTATCATATTGATTGATTCGCATACGTCGAACTGTTTTTGCATCCCTGGGATAAATTCCACTTGGTCACGATTAATGATCTTTTTAATGCATTGTTGAATTTGGCTTGCTTGTATTATTTGAGAACTTTTGCATCACTGTTCATCAGAAATATTGTTCTGTAAGGTTTTTTCTTTTCTTTTTTTTTAATTTGATGTGTCTTGTTTGGGTATAAGGGTAAAACTGGCCTTATAGAATAAATTTGGAAATATTTCCTCTTTATTTCTCAGAAGAATTTGAGAAGGATTAATATTAGTTCTTTTCTAAATATTTGATAAAATTCAGCAGTAAAGCCATCAGTCTTGGGATTTGCTTTGCTGAAAGAGGTTTTGTTATGGCTTTGATTTCATTACTTGTTATCAGTCTGTTCAGGTTTTGGATTTCTTCAGATTCAATCTTGGTAGGTTGTATGTGTCCAGGAATTTATTCATTTCTTCTAGGTTTTCCAACGTATTGGCATATAGTTGCTCATCATAGCCAATAATGAACCTTTGAATTTCTTCAGTATCAACTTTAATGACTCCCTTTTCATGTCTTATTTTATTTATTTTGGTCTTCTTTCTTTTTTTCTGTTAGTCTGGCTAATTTTTTTCAAGCTTGTTTATCTTTTCACCAAACCAAGTTTTTATTTTACTGATCATTCATATTTTTCATCATTTCAGCTGCATTTATTTCTGCTCTGATTTTCAGTATTTCTTCTCTTCTACTAATTTTGGGTTTTATTTAATTCTTCTTTTGTGTTTGAAGGGTATTTTCACTTGATATATTATTCTAGGGCGAAAGTCTTTTTTCAGTGCATTAAATATGTCATGACACATTCTCCAGGTCTGTAAGATTTCCGTAGAGTCCACAGCCAGACGTATTGGAGCTCTATTGTTTGTTATTTCTTTCTTTTGCCTTGTTTTTACCAACATTTCTTTATCTTTGACCTTTGGGAGTTTTGAGTATTAAATGCCTTGATACAGTGTTCTTCGGGTTAAGTCTCCTTGATGTTTTCTGTGATCACCTTTAAGGAGCAAGTAAATGTGTTTTCAAAATAGAGGCAAGTTAATACTTGGTTTCCCCAGAAGTGCAATGATTACAGGATGCATATACTACTCCATTGAGAAAATGTTTTAATTGTTGAGACCCCCCCCAAAGGGAAGCTACATTAGTCAATTGCCCAGGTTAACATTCTTCCCTCTATTGTTGTCTCTTGGCCAGTGGTAAGTCTTAAGGTTCCCAGTTAATGTCAAATAATTGATTCTGGACCTTGTTTACAGTTGCCTGAGAAGAGTTCATTCTACTGGTCTTTTTTGTCCATGCCACTCAGTCAGGTGCCATTCACCTACCCTGTGTAATAAGTGGGTGACAGATAAGGGAATAATGGCAGGAAATACATCTAGAGAGACTGACAGGTGATTTCTTTGAGAGATGGAGAAGCAGAAGCCCTTCTGTGCAATTTCCAGTAGGCTTCATAGGATGGCTAAGGGAAGTGTTCATCAAATTGTGTTTCAGGACTATTTGGTGAGGAAATGCTATCAAAATTCAAATATATGGTGTTTGCAAAAATAGGGAAGAGCGTGTAACCAGGGCATTTTACCTCAAACAGTAGCAATCCTGAAATATATATTATTAATATATCTTAATCCTCTGTCACTCCTGGAGACAAGTGGTCCACTTTTCAGCTGGAGGCGAAGTTGCTCTCTTTTCATAGACACAAAATTCATATGTCACATTCCAATAGCTGTAAAAACACTGATTTTACAATAATCTGCTCTTCACTATTGGAATTTTAATCTAAAAATTTCAGGAGCAATAGAAACAATGGCAATTTATAAGACTTGCGGAGACTTAATATGTTCCCTACTTTTCCTAAATAGACCACTGTAGACGACTCGGAGAATAGTGCAGTCGACATGTAGTCTTCATCATTATGCTGTTGAACCATGTTAATTCAACAATAAAATCCAGGTTGCTGAAGAGGAATTAAGTTTGAATCTGCTGGGCCTCCTTTTAGCCATGCTGCTATCTGGGTTTACCAACCAGAACAGCAGGGATTGCTGTTAGGAGGAAGAAAAAATACATTGTGCCAAGGAATGGTTCAAAGTAGGTTTATATACACACTCCCCAAATTCCTTTTGTTCATTACTCTGGAACAGTTCAGAGGGGTAGCTGCCTTTTAGAAACAGAACATTTAGTGAACAAGGCCTTGTCTCAATATGTTATGAATCCAAAGAGATGGGGAGTGTTAATCCAGTATTTGTAATTTTCCAAATGACTGACCAAACAGCTATTTAATTGGCAACAACCAAATGGTCGGAGGCAGGGGAGGCAGGACATGTGAAATATAACAACGTTCACAAAGAGGGACAAGGGCTAAAGCTAGAAGACCATCCTGGAGTCCTACTCACTGTGCAAGTGGATTCTATATTCTTTTGATTCTTCATAGCTGATTCTGAGGCTGAAGAGAGTCAATAGACTTGGATGCCACCAAATTACAGTTTGTCATCATGTAACAAGGCTTATGCGCTTAGAGACACTTCTGTGAAACAAGGGCACCAATTAGCCAGTGATTTTAATTCAGGCACTGGAGAAGTGGATAATATTTTCCACAATGGAATAGCTACTTTTTTTCACATAAAAGCTGAAAGACCACTGTTTCAAGACTGGCTGGATTTTTTAATAGTCTACTTTCATCAAGAAACAAAATTGTCAAGTCTTTCCCACACTACTATTCATTGAACCTGATTTGACTCACCACAAGATGAGAGTTTCAGGCTAGAAAATTACAAGACATCTATCAGTCAGGTATTTAGTTCTGGCAAAGACCCAGTAGCAAGCTTTTCATGGAAAGGTGTACAACAGTTGATAACTAATACTCCTTGATGCTGAATTTTGCACCATACCCTTGGTAATTAATCTGGTATTAAGAAAGAAGTGGCCTAAAGTAGGAATATACATGAAAAATGGCTGGTCTGATGGGTAAGGCCTTGTGAAGAGTGATACTGGAAGATTTTGGAGACAATGCTGACTGGAATATGCATAAGAATGGATCTAGGAGAGTGGGCATAGATTTGGCATAGCTGTGTGTCTTACAACAATACCCACCAGACAGTATTCACCAAGAAGAGACACTCAGCAACCACGGAGATGCTTTCCCTAGATGTAAACCATCTTCTATTCTCAGCTACTTCAATGTTTATTCAATGGGCCCATAAAGAAAGAACCATAGCAGCAGAAATGGAGGCTATGAATGGCTGCAATACCCTGGCATACCTCTCGCAAAAGTTTGCACAACTACCATTTCTTATAAATGTCTGATGTGTCAATAGTAGAAACCAATGCTGAAAACTTGATATGATACCATCCATGAAAGAGACCAACCAGACACTTGGTTTCAAGATTATTATATTAGCCTTCTAACTGAAGATAACAGTATTTCACACTTTCAATAATTTACATCTGCTCTGAAATTAATTGACCTTCCTTGGCCACAATGCCTGTATGATTTCCACTAACCACTTACTTATAGCCTTCTGATGTACTCACATGTGATCCCACATAGCTGTTTCAGACCAAAGAGCCCATTTTTTTTTGAAGAATAATTTGTTACTGGTTGCTGTTATCACTTGAAAACCTGTGGCCTGTTAGACCTTTAATATAGTTTCTTAAAGGCTCGCCTAAAGCAATTGTTGTGGATGACAACATGGTACAGTCAAAGTTATATCGTACAGAACACAGTATTGTCATGGAACCAAGACTGACATATCATTCTGTGGTCAAATGCTAAATAATGTTTCCAAGGGGTATACAGAAATTTGATATTTTTTACCATCACTCCTGCTGACCCACTTCCAGTATTTGTATTTCTAGTTTCTTCAACCTTAGGGCTCTACTAGCTGAAAGGTCTTGGCTTCCCATGAGGCAATGCTTTCACCAGTTGGCCCAATCACTATTCCACTGAACTTAATGTTGGGATCACTACTTCATCCCTTTGAGCTTCTCAACTGAGTGGACAATCAGATAAAGAAATAAGTTTCCTTTCAATCATAGATAATAGACCTTGATTATTATGAGGAAATACAATATCTGCTACCAAACAGAGGCAAGGAGTTATATGTATGGAATTTGCTGGATTCACTGAAGCACATTTTGGTGCTCCTATGATCAGGATTAACAATATGCACTCAGCTGGGAAACTTTTGTTCTATGAGCTCTGTTTTGGGGAACATAAACTAAGACATGAAAGCAAAGCTATAAGTTCAATTAATATACTTTTGTTTCACCTAATAGCTTTATTTATGTGCCCTTCATATGTGCCTCTGAATCCTATCCTGCCAACTGCCCTCTTCTGCAGAATCCAGTGTCTACATAGTGTGTATTAGTTTTCAATTTATATTAATGCTTACTTATTTGACGTGCATCATTCTCATGCTCTTCCCCTGCAAATAATCTAAAGTTATCTCATTTCTCCTTCTTTACCCTATTGACCCCTTCTAGTGCCCTTCACTGAGGAACTTGTTGAACTAAGATCTTTTGCCTTACTTGGCCTCTTTGCTTATAGATGTCAAGAAACTGATTGGCTGTATATCACTTGAGAAATCTAATGTTATTAATTTTTGTATTTATTGTGTCTGATAACATGTTAGATGTGTAATACATGTGAAATGAACTAACGTATTGTGGAGATAACTTATTCTTATTGAAGGTTCAATATTCTTGTTGAAGGCTCTTACTGTAAACAAAGAAATTTTTGAAAAAACTTCTGAATAAATTTATTACAGCACCTACTACATAGTGTTAGTATTTGGGTATGTACCTTACACTTACATAAGTGCATAATAAAGGTCATCACTACATTTTCTAAACTAAGAAATGCACTTTTTATATAGTACTTGATGTCATACATTTATACATTTCCAGTTTTGTTTAACTGTGCCTTAGGAAGTATTTTCTCTATCAGATTCTTTGTTGTTTGTTGTTTTAATTATTAGAATTTCTTCCTTTACTTTGTGCTCATTTTTTTCTCGCTTTAGCTCAGATCAACTTGAACATTTTTAAGAGTTATACATTTCCATACAGTATTAGACAACAGTGGTTTAAATGCCAGAAATTTATATTTTAATACTGTAAATATTGCATATGGAGTCATACGAGCTGAGAAAAGATAAAATATGTTTCAAAGTTTTATAAATACATATGTTTAACTCTTGTTCTTCTTGATATTCATAAACATTTCAGTTCTTCATGAGTCCTGTAGGTTTTCCTCTATTCCAATGTCACAATCTCCAAAGTTATCAGTAATCTGCATACGAGAGCACCTGTCAAAATCCTATAGTTGATTATAAACCATCCTTTGAAAAGAATAAAAGCAAGACAACAATGGTCTGTGAATGACAAAATGCCTTCAGGGTAGTTACAGTCAAAAATTTATTGACAAAGAAATTTGCTTATTTATGTGGTTTTCAATAACTTAACATAATAACCTTAATTATGGTTGATAGCATATACGCAGACATTAGGATTTTTTTAAATCCCACACAATTTTTGAACATATATTACTATTATTCACTAAAACATAACCCGAAGAAGATTAAACATTATTTTGGCAATCTCCCGTAGCTAAACATGTAAAATAATCCTGTTTACCATTCATTTGAATGTTCCAGGGTTCCTTTGTAGCATCTAAAAGTTAGGGGTTGGAAAAGGCAATTTTTGAAGCTGACATTTGATTTTGGGAAGGCTATCAAACAGTTTAAAGGTTAAAACACTTGATACTATGAAATATAATTCCAGGTTACTATAAGTCATTTAGTTAGCCAAAATGATGACTCAAAAATTTTTAAAAGGGCAAAAACCATTACTCTTTAAGACAGAAGACTTAGCTTTCCAAATGGTCTGTCTTTAATATTACATAAAAATCCTGTTCAAGAGAGAGAAAGCCATGTTTCACCCTTGCATTAGTGTACTATTAATGTCAACCCCAATTTTTAATGAAAACTTATAGATAATTCTAGCCAATCTTAACCAGCTTGACCATGAGGTGAGATTCTTGTAAATCTTGTATAACCCTTTTCAAATTTTTGTTAGAGAGCAGAGTAATGCTCAATTTATGTAAAATTATATAATAACTTTTTGAAGTTAGTATGTTCACACACAGAGTTTCTTTTGCAACATTAATTTTTACAAACCATCAGACTATATATTTACATTTTGAAGACATTTGTATTTTACCAATTATCTTTAAAACTTCATATTTCTCAATGATTAAATTCACATGAACTAGAAAGCATTACAGCTTTTACTTTTTCTTAAAAAATATTTGATCTAAGCACTTATTTTCTTTAAGCCAATTAATTAGATGTTTTTTCCATAACCACCACACATAAAACACATATATGATTACACAGACAGACAGAAGAAGATTTAGTAGTTAGAAGACTTTTGCCAATTCCCTAATTGGATTACTGACCTCAGGGTAGAGTCCTTCAAGAAACAGGGCTAGGAAAGCATTTAGTTCCTAGGGCCTAATAAACAGGCATAGCTGTGAGACATAAATTGATTTGAGAGGGATATACACTTTTAATTCTTTGGGTTCCATGAGAAAAACAGAGGGTTTTTTCTCAAAATGGGGTCTGTGTCACATTCTCCATTTTTCCCAAGGAGTCCCATGTTCTCAGAAGTTATCTTAGGGCCTTTCATGTCTGCATTAAGAGTGGCAAGACAAAATGGATAAAAATAATTCAGTCGAATGAGAAAAAAATTTTTTTCCAGAAAAACAAGATTCACCAAGAGAAAATCATAAAGGTCTTTTAAATACACCTATATTTTGGATATCCTCTTTTAATTAAGCTTTTAACCATAGCACGCTTTAAGAAAATCAGTTTAAATCCCTTGTTACCTGACTTTAGCCATGGGAAGTGGCCAATATTTCTAGCTTTTGTACTTTAAGAAAAGTAGCCTCCAGTAAGGTTATGACTTAACCACAAGTATACGAGGTATTTTCAAAGAGGTGGTAAAAAGCCTTTACAAAATCTATAATCTTTAAACGTAGCTCAGAGAAAGGAAGATTTAAGAAAGGAAGCTAGAAGTTCATGGAGGGGAAGAGAATCAGCAAATTGTAAAAGCCACACAGTTATTAACCAGAAAGTACTCATTTCGTAAGCCAGGATTGAACCCTAGCTGCCATTGTAAAATGGCAGAGACCAAAAAAAGTACTGCTATGTGATTACAAGGTCAGGCTTCCAAGGAAGTAAAACAAGATGGAGACCTGCAGCAAAGTTGGATACTGACCAGTTTGCCAGCTGGCTTGAACAGTGGGCTCATGGGGTCCTAGTCCTGCATTCTATCTTTAGGTAGCCCTCTTTATGACAGAACAAAACAGTAAGACACACAAAGCACACCAGATTAGCTACCCCTTAAGACTAGCCTCACAAAACATTTTTCCATTAATCAAAACTTTGCAGAGGATATAAATCATGATTTTATCATTCATTCGACCAGTTTGCACCAGGAGAGGGAGGCTAGAACCCATCTAGAAAGAAGGGAGCAAGGCATCCCTAGTTCCTTTTCCAGCAGATACCCAGGGTACATGAGGGGAGAAAGAAGAGGTAACTGTTTTTTTTTCATTCTGTCTTTATATCACCAAGTCCCAGCAACAATGGTAGGGTGCTGCCCATACGTGCCAGTGTGGCTTCCACCCATGTTAACAGGGGGCCCAAGGGGGTAAGAATTATTCACAATCACCCATGCACTGCCTTTCTTCTGTACTGTCGGTAACCTTTGAGTTCCCCATACCTCATTTAATCCATGGATGCTAGCATGACCTCTCTCCATGAAATGGGGGGCCTAATCAGCAGGAATTAGTCATGCTCACCTGCACTGTGCCACTTGACTTGTCCATCTGGATCCTTCAGATCCAGTTTTCCTTACTAGGCCTTCAACCTTTAACTTAGAATTGAGTTTGGGGCAAGAAGGTGCCTCAGAAGGGTTCATGGACTCATTAAGTTCCAAGTGACCCTCACCAGACCGCAGCGAGCAGCCAGTGGGGTTGCTCCTCTGCTTATTGTAAGTTGAATGCTAAGGTAAAGCTGGATCTGGGTCCTCCTCAAACAAGGAGAGACAAGAGAGTCCTATGAATCGGAGTCCTGGCCTAGTAAGACACCTTTCAAAAAGAAGGAAAAAACCTCTCACATAGAAAAGCTCCCTGTATTCACAGGACTGTGTTAACTTCTGACATGGTAGAGAAAAAAAAAATAGCTAAGTGTAGGGCAGGGAAGGTAACTAGGGGGGGAAAAAATACCTTTTGCTCCATGCAAATGGGTTCCTTCAACAGGAGAAAGACTCTTAATCGCTGTAGCCCTCCTGGTTTGGATCAAGCTGGACCCCTTAGCCAGGGGAGGAAAGACTCTGTGGGACATGTGGTGGAAGAGGGTAGCAAGCAGGAAACACTAGCTGGCCAGCTGCTTGGGGCCCCTCGTCCCTGAGACTGACATGGGGCTCAGTTGGTGGCCACAGCTCACTCCCAAACTCAGGACCGTTGAACGCAGCATGCACATGCAGTGAACAAAGCCACATGCCCCAGCCAGGATGGGGAGGATGAGTGGGGAGCTGCCATGTGCTCATCCATCTGCCCTGTGTGCCCGCAGCCTTTGGGATGGAGGTGGGGGATGTGCCCCTAAGAACAGACAGAAATTGCATTGTTCTGAATTGCATATCTGATGGCTAAGCCACATGCTCATTCTACCTAGTAATATCTCTGCAGTTTCCAGCAACACCCTTAACATGATAAAAGAAGAGCTAGGTGCCATGACAGTCTCAAAAGAAAGAAGGAAGATGCCATAGACAAGACTGGATTGGAAGGAGGCCAATACTCCCAACCCGAGACTGACAGGGACAGGAGGGTGTCAGGGTCCTCTGCAGCATCCTGTCCTCTGTAGCTGCACTGTCCATTCTTAATTGGCTCTCCAGGGGTTCAATGCTTCATCTCCATTCAGAAAAGTCCTGAGTATGAGAAGGCTTGGAAATGAAAGTGAAGAGCCTAGGTTCACATTTACTCACCCTATGTCAATCTCAGTGGGACTTCCAAAATGATAGTCTTTCTACTCTTTAGCTCAGCTAGGTCCAGGTTCTTGTCTTTTGACCAGGAAAACTTAGGCATGCAAACACCAGAGAGTGAATAGAGTAGAATTTATTAAGTGACAGGAAAACTCTCAGTAGAGAGGCGATGCAGAGGAGGAGAGGCGATGCAGAGGAGGAGAGGCGATGCAGTGGAGGAGAGGCGATGCAGTGGAGGTGGGTGGTTTCCCTACCCGAAGGTGGGAAAGTTCCCCCATGTGGCTCGATCTGGGGCCTTTTATCAACTCAGAATGGAGAGTATGCACTGATTGGTTTGAGTATGCAAAAAAGGTTAAAGCAAACATACAACTCAAAGGTGGCCACAACAGTGTAGAAAACCAATTAGGAAAGGGTAGGTGTATGTAAAATATGTGAAGTATGGGGACCAATCAGAGGAAAGCGTGCCAAACAGGAAAACAAGTTCTCAATCTGGTCTGAGAATTTAACCTGTAGCTTAGCTTTCAGGCTTTAAACTGTCTTCAGCTTGGAGGTGGGGTTTTACTGGGGACCTTCCCCTATCCGGCGAGGCATTTGGCTGCCTCCTGTTGCTATCAATAGTACACATTAATTGCATAATTTCATAATTATACATGTCTCATAATAAAAAATCTAGATTATCTTTAAAATCAGTGGTTGATGATTCCATGAAAATTAGAAAATACTTTCAGGTCAGTTTAGTCCATAGTGTTAACCTACTGCACCAAAGTTATGATAGACTTTGGTTCTGAAAATCTAGTAATGCACCTTTGAATGTAAAACTTTGGCAGCAGAAGTACAAAATTTCCAATGTGAAAGGGTAGCAGTATGTGGACTTCGATGAGGCTTTAAAACTTTTTCAGCTTCCTGATTACTACTTCATTCCTGAGTATTTTGTTAAGAGCAATAATGCAGTAGAAAAAGCGCAGACATTCAGTTCCTCCAAGGCCTGAAGGGAGACATAGGTCTAGTAATATGAAACAATTTATACCACAGATCAGTGAATCAAAATAGAAGTCATTACAAGATAAAGAAAATCAATAGTTTAGAAAATAGCCTGTTGCCTTTCATCACCTCTACGTATTAAATTGTATTGTGAATGGTTGTAACTCTACCAAATGATACCTTTAAATTGATTTTTAAGCCTTTAAGCCTATAGAGCTCTTAAACCAAGATTTGGGGAAATCTCCAAAACACAACACAATTAACAACATTAATGTTCTATTGTCATCATCATTTTAAACTTTTTTTTGTTCTGGGATGGTTTTATTTTCTATTGTATAGATACCATCAAAAGTAGACATTTGGACATCATTTCTCAGTAATTTTCTTTAGTTTTAGATTGCCAACGCCAATAATTAAAAACATTTTATCAGAAACTTTTTGAATTTATAATATTTGACAGCCCAAATTTTGGGATAAATGATTTTGTAACAGACAAACAGAAAGATACAGTTTTCAATTAGTTTTGGCATACATTATTGCATTTGAATCTCACATCATTTCAATATAAAAAATAATATATCTAATCTCTTTATTATGCATTTATAATGAAGTACATGCATAATAAAGAAGTGAATACCTTCTTTATTTTTAATTTTATTTATTGTGGATACACAGTAGGTGTATATATTTATGGGGTATGTTAGATGTTTTAATGCACATATGTAATTCATAATAATCACATCATGTAACATGAGATATCCATTCCCTTGAGCATTATTGTGTTACAAAAAAATGCAATTTTACTCTTTATTTTAAAATGTACAATGAAATAATTATTGACTATAGTCTCCCTATTGTGCTATCAAATACTAGGTCTTATTTATTAAAATTATTTTTGTACCCTTTAACCAGCCCCACCTCCTCTCACCCCCACTACCCTTTCATTCTTGATATTTAATTGATTGTGGTATATAATTTTATCCAAATCTCAATGACATATTTTAACAATCATGTGCCATCCTTGAAACCACGTGAATAATTTGAGGCAACATTTTCTATTTGATCAGCATAATTTGACATTCACTGTTGAACTACTTCTAATTTTGAACTTTAAAATAAGAAATACCTAGGAATGTTCCCATAGATTACAATCTGATTATAGGTAATTATCGACTGAGAATTCAAATAACTGTCTTAAAATTGAGGAACATATTCCTGACAGTTAAATTGATAGTAAATACCCCAAAAGACTGAAAATCACTCTTCTTTTTTTTCCCTCAGGATATGATCAATATTTGTAATAATATGGCTTGGCTCAATTTAACTCTCTTCATACTATCACTGCATAATCATTCACGTTATTGTGGAATCATTTTGTTCTCAAAATTGTATTGGCTTAGTTACATGCAAATTTGAGCAGTTTGACCAAACACACAGCTACCCAGCAACACACATAAAGATATACATAGAAAAACGTACATATACTTTCATTAAGGGAAGTATATGTGTAAATTAAATGACTTCCAAGAATGCTTCTTTATGTCAACTGGTAAGATGATGATACAAGGGTCACGTCCAAGCTGATTTGTTTTGTAAAATTATTCATGATGCTGGAAAAGAAAGAAAAAATATATAAACAGGTGGGAACAAGACTTTTGTTTCAAAATTGATTAGAATATATAAATCCTATTCGTTTCTAAAATTAGGATATTATTTTAAGGAACAAGATTTCTTGTTATTTATTTGAGGTGCTTAATAACACACCCACTGACATATCTTTAAAAAATGTTTCTTGTTTTAGATTTAAAATATACTATTAATTTACTCCAGAAATCTAATACATAAAAATGCCTCAAGACCAATAATTCTAAAAATAAAAAGGTGGTAAATTCTATCAAAACGATTTGTTTGTTTATAACGCTGTACATGTTTTCAAAGAAGAGAATGAATACACAACTTTACTTCTCTCATTTTTCTCTTACACTTTTATTCTATAATTAGGAAACAATGATCTATGAATAAACTAATACATGACTCACTTTTACATTTTTTGAGAAGCAACCAGTTTTACTTTTAAACTACTTACATACACAACATATTGAACTACACATCAGTGAACTTTTTGTTTTTTCAATTTTTCGGTGATCCAGAAGAGTTGAGCTGGAGTTAAAGAACAGTAATGTAACATAAGCTAAATGTCAAGTTCACTTAGCATAGGCACTTTTTTTTTTACCATTTAGGTGGCATTCAAGACATTGGTGGAGATTATATACATACTTATATATGTATTTATGGCTTTAAGTTTAATTGAAAAAATTTCTATATAATTTTTAAAAATAGTTTAATTTTTATTTAAACATGCTTTTCCTTAAAATATTTTAACTCTTCTTCTTATTATTATTTTGAAACAGAGTCTGACTCTGTCTGCCAGGCTGGAGTGCAGTGGCACGATATCGGCTCATGGCAACCTCTGCCTCCTGGGCCCAAGCAATTCTCCTGCCTCAGGCTTCCGAGTAGCTGGGATTACAGGTGTGTGCCACCATGCTTGGTTAATTTTTGTATTTTTAGTAGAGACGGGATTTCACCATGTTGGCGAGGCTGGTCTCGAACTCCTGATCTCAGGTAATCTGCCCACCTCGGCCTCCCAAAGTGCTGGGATTACAGGTGTGAGCCACCATGTCCGGAAAAATATGTTTATTTAAACATATTTTTCTTAGCATCATAAAAGAAAACTTCATTTTGTTTCAGAGAAGGGTAAATATGTTATATGTATAGCAGTTCAGGTTTTATTTTGATGTCAGTTAACTATAAAAAGCAGTTATCAGCAAACTTTCACTGTGAAGGGTCAGATAATAAATATTTTAGGCTTTGTGAATCACTGGTTATCTGTCTGTCACAACTTTTTTACCTCTGCCAGAATCATGGAAAAGCAATCATACACAATAGCAAATAAATGAGTGTGGGTGTATTCCAACATAACATTTCTTCTTTTTTTTTAACAAAATGGGAGAGATGGGATTTGGCCTGTGGGGTGTAGTTTGCCAATCTTTGCCGTAGAGTGTTGCACTCTGGTTTATCAGATAAGGCTTGAGTTATGAGTTATCGGAGTGATTATCAAGCATTCACGGGTATCATCTTTACTTGGCATTCCTTAGGAATCCAGGACCTGCCTTTGTAATGTGAAGGTGCCAGGTATTTTTCCAGATTACAAAGAATGGCAAGAGAAACTCTACTTGCTCACTTGTGCTCACCATGTTTCTCACTTGTACTTTCTCTTAGAACTCACAACACAGCTATCATGTGCATTTATTTCAAATTTCTGTATTTTTAATTAACATATAGAATTGTACATATTTATCATGTGAAACATAATGTTTTAATGCATATATACATGCATGTTTCTAAAAGAAGAGTTGTTACTCTAAAAGAAATATTCTTTAAGCAGCTAGGATGTGGAACAAGAGAAGTTTGTGGAACCTGTAGATTTTCTTACAAAGGAAATGTATTGTAGTGGTCATTAAAACACAGATTAATTTATTTGAAAAGATTTTTAAAATTATTATAATTTTCATTTTTGTATGTTTTACTTTTGATTATCTGGGAATATTTTTGGTTACATACTTGGTCATTATTCAACCGAGAATTAGTGAACACATATAATAGTTTCAGACATGTGGTAGGTACACATTGTCTACCAAAAATATTATAACAGAAGACTATAATTCATTATTATTGAATGAATAAAATAATTACATGGATAGACTTAATAACCTAAACAAACTTTTTATCTAATATTAGCATTTTAAATAACTTGTTGACACTATAGCCAGTTGGACATAATAAAACAAAATACGTGCCAAAATTCCAGGCATAACTTTAGAAAACACAGTTTTCTACTTTTCTAGTTTATTTCTTTTTGCTGGGTTAATGCATTTAACTTTATTCTCATTGAAATAAAAATTTCCATAGAGCATATATAATTTTCAGTACCAGAAAATTTGTATTTTTATTTACTTTGATTAAAAAAATGCAAGCATTTCACAAATGTAACTCATGAGAAGTAAATGTAAAATTTGGAGTGTGTATAATTTAGAGGAAAGGACTGAGTTAATAAACATGTACTAAAAATAAAGTTGAAGTACAGATTATTTTTAGAAGTAAATGATGAGACAACTAAAAATATTTCTGTCTTTCACACTAAATATTGGAAATAAATGGAGGAGAAAAAGTAAATTTCCCCAACAGAAGAATTCCAAATAATATCCACAGATACTCGTTCTCCCAGGAGATGAAGTTTAAACCCCTTCCCTCCTTTAAGTGTGAGCTTTACATAATGACATGCTTCCAAAGAACAGAGAATACAAGGAGATCAATAGTAATTGGAGAGTGAACCTTGTAAGTACCACTTTGCCCAAGTGTTCAAGGTTATTCATTACTAAGTCGCAGTATTTCATAAACTCCCGGCTATGATGTGATGAGGATGGCATGCTATCTCTGTGATACTGCTCAAAAAAATACCCATCCCCTCAGTCTGGTAATGAAAATTATATATAATGTGTGTA
>NW_012105032.1:1633449-1653319 GCF_000951045.1 Mandrillus leucophaeus
GCACGATCTTGGCTCACTGCAACCTCCGCCTCCCAGGTTCAAGTGATTCTCCTGCCTCAGCCTCCTGAATAGCTGGGATTATAGGCGTGCGCCACCATGCCTGGTTAATTTTTTGTATTTTTAGTAGAAAGGGGGTTTCACCATATTAGCCAGACTAGTCTCGAACTCCTGACCTCAGATGATTCGCCCGCTTCAGCCTCCCAAAGTGCTGGGATTACAGGCGTGAGCCCCCGTGCCAGGCCAAGAAAGGATTCTTTAAAAAAGAAATGTAGAAACCAAGATCTGAAGGGCACAGTAGTAAGATGGCACAAAAGTGTATGCTTGGTGATTACAAAATAAATATTGATGATACATACTCTGAATGAATGTAGGTGAGAGAAAAATATCAATTTGAACAGAGGCAAAAACTATACATGCACATACACATATCTTAGCCTGTAGCTTGGCCGGGCGGGGGTGGAGGGGTCACAAAAAATGATTTTGAAAATTCTTAGCATGAAAACGTAATGCTAACAATATACCTTCAATTGGAAACCTGTAATAGGAGCTGTAATATAAAGTAAAATTTCCTTTTACAGTAGATCATCTTTAGGTGATAGAAGTAGACTTCCCTCAGGTTATCACCCTTTTGGAATGCTGTGATGTCATCCACACTTAACAATTTTGAAGCAAATGCTTTCAAAATCCAAGAATTTATTATGGGTTGAATTGTGTCCTCCAAAGTTCATGATGAAGCCCTAACTTTACTCTACTACCTCAGAATGTGATTGTGTTTGTATACAGGGCCTTTAAAAAGTAATGAATACAAAATGAGGTCATATGGGTAGGCCCTCATTCAAAGGACTGGTGTCATAAGAAGAGGATATTAGGGCACGGGTCCTGATCTATGGGCAGAAGAAAGACCATGTGAAGAAAGAGAGATAACATAGCCCTCTGCCACTAAGAAGAGGGATCTCAGAAGAACTCATAACTGTTGACGTTTTGGTCTTGGGACTTCTAACCTTCAAAACTATGAGAAAATAAAGCTCTGTTGTTAAGCCACAAGTCTCGGCACCTTGCTATGGCTGCCCTAGCAAACTCATACACTGTTAAAAACAAAATTGGGAAGAGTACCCATTTTTCCAGTGCTCTTTAAGCATACTTAATATTTACATTGAATCTTCAGAATGTCAGAATGACAGAGCGCCATTTTCTATTGTTAGTGAGTTTGAATTCTCCATAAATACTAACAATAACAAAAATGGGTGTCCAGCAAATGCATTGAAATTCACATATATTTCAGAGCTCAATATAGAATATACTGCATTTTAAAGGAAATAAAAAGGCTACATAAAAGGTACTCTTTTAAAAATATTTGTATATTGGAATATACTGCTTGATTTTAAACTAAAATTATTCATCAATTATTTGTTAATTTGTAAGTAAAATCTGTGAATTAATGAAAAAAAGTTAATTTATGAATATTTTAAAGAAAATAAATTTAAAATTTTTAACTATGTGGAAATGGATTAAACTATTTAAATTTTATTAAGCTGAGTTCCTTGGGTGACACACATTATTGGATAATAATAATATAATACACAACATATATCATCAAACACCAATAGAAGAAACATAGAGGCAGGGGATCTTGGATAAAGTTCTGTTGTTTAATTATGATTTATTTTGAGTTTTTCTAATGACTCATTGATATTCATTTGTAGATTAATTTCGTTGTGGTAACAACGCATTCTGAAAATTTATAAATCTTCAACCTTGTTGTTGCTTTTCTAAAGGTAGCATGGGTGGTCAGTTTGGGGTAAATATGTTATATGCATTCTTAAAAAAAGTTGAATTTTTCCAGTGTTGGGTGAAGTATTTTATGTTATTTAGGATGTTATTTTTCTATTGAATTTTTCAGAACTTTTATATCAATACCTATTCCATTAGCAATTGAAAATAATGTCTCAAAATCTTCTGATGTCTGTTTATTTCTGTTATTTTAGTTTGGATGTATATGCTTGGGAGTGATGGAAGCGGGTTATAAAAACTTATATTTTAATATTTTTGTGCTGTCATGACCCTTTGCTATTTCTGATATTGCTTCTTGATAGGTATTTTTACTGAGCAAAAAATTCTAAGTTGCCAGTTATTTTCTTTCAACATTTTAAATATGTCAATTTTTCTTTTCTGCCTTCTGCCATTTCTACTTAGCAGTCATCCTGTGGACTCGTTGTTATTTCTATGGTAATTTCCACTTTTTTAATGCCTACTCTGAATGCTTTTAAGTTTTCCATCTTTTGTTCTCAAAGCAGTTTTATTATGATTTGACCAGATATTTGTGTGTATGTGTTTATCTTTCTGGAGTTTACTAAATTTTTGAATATGTGGGATACCTTTCATTGGTTTGGGTAAGTTATTGGTCACAGTCTCTTTGACTATTCTGGATGATTTTTCTTTCCTTTTTAGGATTTCAAATATGTGTGTGTGTGTATCTATATATATACATATACACATACATATATATACACATATACATATATACATATATAAGATACACACATACATATATAGATACACACACAAATACATACACATATAAGCATATATTATATATATGTGTGTGTGTGTATGTGTATGTATAGATGTTATTGCATGTTCCACTTGGCTATTAGGCTTTGTTCAGTTTCCTCCTCCATCCAATTACCTGTTCTCTCTGTGCTGTTTGAGTACTTTCTATTTACGTGTGTTCAAGTTCATTAATCCTGTGTTCTGCTGTCTAATCTATTATTAAACCTATAATTCAGCTTCTAATTTCAAATATAATGTGTTTTATTTCCAGGATGTTCACTTTGTTCTTACCTTGAGATTCAACATTTTGCTGAAATTCTTTCTCACTTACCTGGTAAATCATCTTTTGAATGTGCCTATCAATTATAGTTATTTTAAGCTGTTTTTCTGCTAACTCATTATCTGGATCATGTGTGCATCTGCACCTATTGTTTCCTTTTCTCTTGCTTATTTGACATATTTTTCTGCCTCCTTGTATTTCCAGAATTTTTTGTTGTATGCTGATTATAATGTGTACCAAAAAAAGAAGCTTCATATGATATTTTTGTGTTTTTATCTCACAAGGGAAGATTACCCTTTTTCTCCGTTATGAAGATAAAGTGAACTATTGATATCTTCAATCCAAAATTGAGCTGGCTGCTCAGCCACAGGTGGGTAGATCACCAAGCAGTCTCTTGGGGTTCCTTATTCTAGACCTTGCCTCTTGGATGGCATTTCTGGACCTGTCCTGAGCCAAAGGGAAACTCATTGTCCTGAAGGATGTGTCCTAGACCAGGCAACATTTACAGCAAACTGACTGAACAGCCCTTGGGCCTTAAGGGACTATCAGCAATAGCCTGGCAGTACTTCCTGTGGGCCTGTGGCCAAAGGGTAATGTTCTGCTGCTTGTAGAAAGGGGAAGGAAGAATCCAAAAACTGTCTCATTATTTGAGTGCTAGGTCACCCACAGTAAAGTAGAACATCAGGCAGACTTATAAAATGGTAAACTCATGGCCCTGGCTCCCAGATAGTGCCCCTGATCCCACCCAAGGTCTGGGGGAATTCACTGCCATGAAGGGAAGGGCACAAGCCAGGCAGGATTCACTACCTGCTGATTGTAGAGCCTCATAGCCTTGAGTGAACATAAGCGGTAGCCAGGTAGTGGTTACATGGGCCTTGGGTGAGACCAAGTATTGTGCTGGCTTCAGGCCTGCCTCAGCACAGTCCCAGGGGTGGTGGCAACAGGGGTGCTTGTGCTATGCCACCCACAGCTCCAGATGACTCAGAAAGACTCCATTTCTTTGGGAGAAAGTAAGGGAAGGGAACAAGAATCTCTGGCAGGTAATCTAGAGAATTCTCCCAGATCTGTCCAAGACTATAAAGGCGGTGCCTCTAGTCTGACAAAACCACAATATTACTAAGCTTGTTATGCCTCCTAATACAGATATAGCTTAGATCATACCATCTGTGTCCTTTCAACTACCTGGAAAACCTTCCCAAGAGGGACAGGTACAAAAAAACCTAGACTGTGAAGATGTCAGTAAATACATAATTCTTCGATGACCAGACACAGATGAACATCCACAAGCATCAAGACCATCTGGAAAAACATGACCTCAGCAAACAAAATAATTAAGGCACCAAAAACCAGTCCTGGAGAATGAGAAATATGTGACCTTTCAGGCAGAGAATACAAAATGAATGGTTTGAGAAAACTCAGAAAAAAGTCAAGATAACACAGAGGAAGAATTCAAAATTCTATCAGATAAACTTAATAGATTGATGTTTTTTTAATCAAGCAGAAATTCTGGACCTGAAAAAATGCATTTGACATACTGAAGAGTACATCATAGTCCTTTAAGAGCAAAATGGATGAAGCAGAAGAATTAGTGAGCTTAAAGATGGCCTATTGGAAAACACACAGTCAGAGGAGGCAAAAGAAAAAATAAGAAACAATGAAGCATGCTATAGAATCCAGAAAATGGTCACAAAAGGGCAAATGTAAGAAGTATTGGCCTTAAAGAGGAGGTAGAGATAGAGATAGGGGTAAAAAGTTCATTCAAAGGGATAATATCATAGAATATCCCGGACCTAGGGAATGATATCAATATCCAAGTACAAGAAGGATATAGAACACCAAGCAGATTAAAAGCAAACAAAACCGCCTCCAGGGAGGTAAAAATCAAACTCCCAAAGTCCACGGTTAAAGACAGGATCCTAAAAGAGGCAGAAAAAAAAGAAACAAATAACATACAATGGATCTCCAATACATCTGGCAGCAGACTTTTCAGTGAAAACCTTACAGGCCAGGAGAGAGTGGCATGACATCTTTAAGGTGCTGAAGGAAAGAAATGTTTATGCTAGAATCATATATCTGGTGAAAATATCTTTCAATCATGAAGGAAAAATAAAGAGTGTCCAAGACAAAGAAAAGCCGAAGTCTGGTGTTTCATCAACACCACACTTTTCCTGCAAGAAATGCTTGAGGGAGCACTTTCATCGGGAAAGAAAAAGTGGATGTTAGTTAGCAACAAGAAATCATCAGAAGGAACAAAACTTATTGGTAATTGTAAGTACACAGATAAATACAGAATATTATAATTCTGTAACTGTGGTGTGTAAGCTATGCTTATCTTAAGTAGAAAACCTAAAAGGTGAACCATTCCGAAATAATAACTACAGGAACTTTTCAACCTGTAGATAGTACAATAAGATATAAATAGAAACAACAAAATGTTAAAAAGCAGACAGACAAAATTAAAATGGATAGTTTGTATTAGTTTTCTTTCTCATTGTTTGTTTATGCAAACAGTGTTAAGTTTTTATCAGCTTAAAATAATGGGTTATAAGATAGTATTTGCAAGCCTCGTGGTAATTTCAAATAAAAAATGTATAGTGGATACACAAAAACAATAAGCAAGACATAAAATCATACCACCAGAGAAAATCGACTTTATGTAAAGGAAAACAAAACAGAAGGAGAACAAAAGAGAAGAACAAAAAACCACAAGAAAACAAATAACTAAATGGCTGAAATAAGTTCTTACTTAATCAATGAAAATATTAAATGTAAATGGCCTAATCTCTCTAGCAAATGACATAGAGGGGTGGAATGAAAACAAACAACAGAAAAACAAGACCCATTCATTTTTTGCGTAGAAGAAATGCACTTTACCTATAAAGACAGACATACACTTATAATAAAGGGATGAAAGAGATACTTCATGCCAAGTGAAAACAAAAAAGACCATAAGTAGCTATACTTTTATCAGACAAAATATATTTCCAAAAAAACTGGGAAAAAAGGTGACTATATAACAATAAAGGGGTCAATTCAGCAGGAGGCTACAACAATTATACATATATGCATCCAACACTGAAACATCCAGATAAAGCAAATATTATAAGAGTTAAACAGAGACACAGACTCCAATACAATAATACATGGAGACTTCAGCAACCCACTTTCAGTATTGGACAGACCTTCCTAAGAGAAAATCAACTAAGAAACATTAGAATTAATCTGCACTATAGAGCATATATACCTACAGAACATTTCATTCCAATGGCTGCAGAATTATTTTCCTCAGCACAAAGACAGTTCATATGTGAGCTTACAAAAAAAAAAAAAAAGCTTTAGAACATCAAAAAAAAATTGTACTAATTTCAAGTATCTTCTCTGATCACCACAGAATAAAATTAGAAATCAGTAACAAGAAGAATTTTGGAAACTTTACAAACACATGTAAATTAAACATTATGCTCCTGAGTGATGACAGGGTCAAAAAAGAAATTACAAAGGAAACTGAAAAATTTCTTGAAACAAATGTTAACAGAAGAGCAACATACCCAAATCTATGGGACACAGCAAAAGTAGTATTAATAGGAAAGTTTACAGCTATAAGTTCCTATATCAAAAATAGGAAAAACTTCAAATAAACAATCTAATGACACATCTTAAAGAACTAGAAAAGCAAGAGCAAACCAAACCCAAAAATAATAGAAGAAAAACCACAAAGATCAGAGCATATATAAATGAAATTGAAATAAAGAAAAAATAGAAAAAGATCAATGAAACAAAATGAAAGATCTTTGAAAAGTTAAACAAAATTGACAAATCTTTAGCCATACTATCTAATAAAAAAGAGAGAAGAGCAAAATAAATAAAATCAGAGTTGAAAAGGGAGATATTACAACCAATAGCACAGAACTTCAAGGGACCATTAGTTGCTACTATGAGCAATTATATGCCAATAAATTGGAAAACCTAGAAAAAAAGTATACATTCCTAGACACATAAAAACAATCAAGATTGAACCATAAAAGAGATCCAAAACCTGAACAGACAAATAACAAGGAGATTGAAGCCATAATAAAAAATCTCCCAGTAGAGAAAAGCCTAGGACCCAATGGCTTCACTGCTAAATTCTACCAAACTTTTAAAAAAGAACCAATACTAGTTCTACTCAAACTATTCCAAAATTATTCCAAATTTATTCTAGAAGTCCAGTATTATCTTGATTCTAAAACCAGACAAAGGCACATAAAAAAATGAAACCATAGGCCAATATCACTGAATATTGATACAAAAATCCTCAGCAAAATACAAGCAAATTGAACTAAACAACACTTTAAAAAAGGTCTTTCAACATGCTAGGAATTTTATAGAAATAAAAACAATGTTAAGAGAGTATCTTATAGAGTTTTACACTGGTGAAACGGAAGGCCTACATAAAGCAGACAAATTCCTAGAAATATAAACACTACCAATATTGAATCATTAAAAAAAAAGAAAATTTGGATATCTATAATGGATAATGAAGATGAATCAGTAATCGTAGTCCAATGAAGAAAAGTCCAAGACTGGATGGTTTTACTGATGAATTCTATGAAGCATGTAAAAAATAATTAACATCAGTCCTTTCCAAAATTTTCTAAAACTTGAAGATGATGGAACACTTCCTAAGCTCTTGTATGACGCCAGCATTGCCGTGATACAAAAATTATACAGCCATTTTAAAAGAATACTACAGGCCATATTTCTTATTAATATTGATATAAAAATCCGCAGCAAAATATCAGCAAATTAATTCAATAGCATATTAAAAGGATTATATACCATAAATAAGTAGAATTATTTCCTGGAATGTTACAACAGTACAATATTTAAATACGTTAATGTAATATGCCACATTAACATAATGAAGAAAAAAATATGATCATGTCAATTAGACACAGAAAAGTCATTTGAGAAATTCAATAACCTTTCATGATATAAACATTCAACAAAAATATGAACAGAAGAATATTAACTCAACATAATAAAGGCTATATATGAAAAACCCACAGCTAAAATTATTTTTTATTTATTTTTATTTCAATGGCTTTGGGGTACAAGTAGTTTTTGGTTACATAGATGAATTGTATAGCGATGAAGTCTGAAACTTTTCTGCACCTATCACACGAGTAGTGTATATTGTTCTCAGTATGCAGTGTTTTTTATCCCTCACTCCCCTCCCACCCTACCCACTTCTGAGTCTCCAATGTACATTATACCACTCTGTATGCCTTTGCATATCCATAGCTTAGCTCCCACTTATGAGTGAGAACAAGCAGTATTTGGTTTTTCATTCCTTAATTATTAATACTTCTTTAGAATGGAACTTCCTCGTTGCTGCAAAAGACATTATTTGTTCTTTTTTATGACTGAGTAGTATTCAATGATGCATACATAATACTCTATTATTTTATCCACAAATTGGTTGATGGACATTTAAGTTAGTAATTGTGAATTGTGCTGTGATAAACAGATGCATGCAGGTGTATTTTTGATATCATGACTGCTTTTCCCTTGGGTAGATGCCCAGTAGTGGGATTGTTGAATCACTTGTTAAATAATTTTTAATTCATTGAGAAATCTTCTTCTTATTAATATTTTCCATAGAGGCTTTACTAATTTACATTCCCACCAGCAGTGTATACACATTCCCTTTCAAACACATCCATACCAACATCTATTGTTTTTTGACTTTTAAATAAAGACCATTCTAGCTGGAGTAAGGTGATATCTCATTGTGATTTTAATTAGCATTTCCAAGATGAATAGTGATGTTGAATATTTTTCATCTGTTTGTTGGACATTTGTGTATCTTCTTATAAGAAATATCAATTCATGTCATTTGTCCCTCTTTTAATGGGATTATTTGTTTTTTTCTCACTGATTTGAGTTCCTTGTAGATTCTGGATTTTAGTCCTTTGTCAGATGCATAGTTTACAAATATTTTCGCCCAATCTGTGAGTTACCTGTCTAATGATTTTTTCTTCTGCTGTGCCGAAGTTTTAATTAGTTCCCATTTATTTATTTTTGTTTTTGTTTTTGTTGCATTTGCTTTTGGGGTCTTAGTCATAAATTATTTGCTTAGGCCAATGTCCATAAGAGTTTTTCGTAGGCTTTCTTCTAGATTTTTTGTTTGTTTGTTTTCAGGTCTCAGATTTATGTTTTTAATCCAACTTGAGTTGATTTTTGTATGTGGAGAGAGATGGGGATCCAGTTTCATTCATCTACATGTGGCTATTCAGTTTTCTCAACACCATTTATTAAATAGGGTGTCCTTTCCCCAATTTATGTTTACTATGTTTTGTCAAAGATCAGTTGGTTGTAGTACTTGGCTTTATTTCTGGGTTCTCTATCGTGTTTCATTGCTCTATGTCATGGTACTTTTATGCCAGTACCATGCTGTTTTGGTTACTATAGCCTCAAAGCATAATTTTAAGTCAGGTAACGTTATTCCTCCAGATTTGATATTTTTGCTTAAGATTGCTTTGGCTTTTTAGGCTTTTGTGGTTTCATATAAATTTGACTGCTTTTTTGATTTTGTGAAGCAATGATGCTGGTATTTTGATGGAAATTGCATTGAATTTATGAATGGCTTTTGGCAGTATGTTTATTTTTGCAATATGTATTCTTCTAATTCATGATAATGGGATGCATGCATTTCTCTTGGATTGCATCATATCTGATTTTTTTTTCCAGCAGTGTTTTGTAGCTATCGTTGCAGAGATCCTTCACTTCTTTGGTTAAGTATATTCCTAGGTATTGTACTTTTTTGCAGCTATAGTGAAAGATATCAAATTATTGATTTAACAGCTTGATTGTTGTGGGTGTATATCCATGCTACTGATTTGTGCACATTGATTTTGTAACTTGAGACTTTATTAAATTCATTTTTCATATCTAGAAGTCTTTTGGAGTAATTAATTATATCATCAATTTAGATGATATAATTATAGAATCATATCATCTGCCAACAGAGAAAATTTGACTTCATGTTTTGATTTGGAAGGCCTTTATTTCTTTTTTGCCTGATTCCTCTGTCTATGATTTCCAGTACTATGTTAAATAGAAGTGGGAAAGCAGGCATCCTTGTTTTGTTCCAGTTCTTAGGACGAATGCTTTCAAACTTTTCCTGTTCAGTAGAATGTTGACCGTGGGTTTGTCATATATAGTTTTTATTATTTTGAGGTATGTTCTTTCTATGCCTAGTTTGTTGAGAAATTTTATGATAAAAGGTTGCTGGATTTTATCTATTGCATTATCTATGTCTATTGCAATGATTATATGGGATTTGTTTTAAATTCTGTTTATGTGGTGAATCACATTTTTTATTTGCATATATTAAATCAGCCTAGCATCCCAAGAATAAAGACTGTAAGAAGAGCTAACACTATATTTGTTGGTGAAAAAATAAAAAAAAATAAACTTTTCTTTAAACATTAGGGAAAGGTTAAGAATGACCACTTTCACCACTGTTATTCAACATAGTACTAGAAATAATAGCTAGAGCAAATATAAAAGAAAGAGACTAAGGGACATACAAATTAAAAAGAAACACACAAAATTATCTCTGTTTTTACCCTACATGATCTTGTATGTCAAAAACCCTAAAGATGCCATAAAAACCCTTCTGGAACTAATAAGCAAATTAATCAAAGCTGTAGGATTCAAAATCAATGCATAAAATTTCATTGTATTTTTATACATTAGCAAAAACAACTTGGAAGATAAATGAAGAAAACAATTTTATTTACTGTAGTATAAAACAGAATAAAATACATAAAATTAAACTTAACCAAGGTGGCAAAACCCATGTAAAATAAATATTACAAAATGTTGCTGAAAGACTTGAAGAAGATACAAACATGGGAAAGATATTGCATGTTCATGGACTGGAAGACTTAATTATTGTTAAAAATGTCAATACTTCTAAAGTAATCTACATATGCTGTGCAATCTCTATCAAAATCCCAAAAACTTTTTTTTTTTTTTTGCAGAAATAGGAAAGTCTATATAAAGTTTATAAGGAACCATGAATGACCATGAGTAACCAAAACCACCTCAAAAATGAAAAACTAAATTGAAGGGTCTCACAACTCCTAATTTCTTTTTTTTTTTTATTATACATGTGCAGTACGTCCAGGTTAGTTACATAGGTATACATGTTTCTTGGTGTTTTGCTGGGCCCATCAACTCATCATCTATATTAAGTATTTCTCCTAATGCTATCCGTCCCCTAGCCCCCCACCCCCTGACAGGCCCCAGTGTGTGATGTTCCCCTCCCTGTGTCCATGTGTTCTCACCGTTCAACTCCCACTTAGGAGTGAGAACGTGCGGTGTTTGGGTTTCGGTTCCTGTGTCAGTCTGCTGAGAATGATGGTTTCCAGCTTCATCCATGTCCCTGCAAAGTATATGAACTCATCGTTTTTTATAGCTGCATAGTATTCCATCGTACATATGTGCCACCTTTTCTTTATCCAGTCTATCATTGGTGGGCATTTGGGTTGTTTCCGAGTCTTTGCTATTGTAAACAGTGCTGCAATAAACATACGTGTGCATGTGTCTTTATAGGAGAATAATTTATAGTCCTTTGGGTATATACCCAGTAATGAAATTGCTGGGTCAAATGGTATTTACGGTTCTAGATCCTTGAGGGATCGCCACACTGTCTTCCACAATGGTTGAACTAATTCACACTCCCACTAACAGTGTAAAAGCATTCCTACTTCTCCACATCCTCTTCAGCATCTGTTGTTTCCTGACTTTTTAATGATAGCTATTCTACCTGGTGTGAGATGGTATTATATTGTGGTTTTGATTTGCATTTCTCTAACGACCAGTGATGACGAGTTTTTTTTTTCTTTTTCACGTTTTTTGGCTGCATAAATGTCTTCTTTTGAGAACTGTCTGTTCATATCCTTCTCCCACTTTTTGATGGGGTTATTTATTTTTACTTTTATTTTTTTCTTGTAAATTTGTTTAAGTTCCTTGTAGCTTCTGGATATTAGCCCTTTGTCAGATAGATAGATTGCAAAAATGTTCTCCCATTCTGTAGGTTGCCTGTTCACTCTGATGATAGTTTATTTTGCTGTGCAGAAGCTCTTTAATTTAGTTAGATCCCATTTGTCAATTTTGGCTTTTGTTGCCATTGATTTTGATGTTTTACTCCTGAAGTCTTTGCCCATGACTATGTCCTGAATGGTATTGCCTCAGTTTTCTTCTAGGATTTTTATGGTTTTAGATCATATGTTTAAGTCTTTCATCCATCTTGAGTGAATTTTTGTATAAGGTGTAAGGTAGGGGTCCAGTTTCAGTTTTCTGCATATGGCTAGCCAGTTTTCCCAATACCACTTATTACATAGGGAATTGTTTCCCCATTGCTTGTTTTTGTCAGGTTTGTCAAAGATCAGATTGTATTAGATATGTGGCATTATCTCTGAAGCCTCTGTTCTGTTCCACTGGTCTATATATCTGTTGTGGTACCAGTACCATGCTGTTTTGGTTACTGTAGCCTTGTAGTACAGTTTGAAGACAGGTAGC
Source organism: Mandrillus leucophaeus (assembly GCF_000951045.1). NCBI lineage: Eukaryota > Metazoa > Chordata > Mammalia > Primates > Cercopithecidae > Mandrillus > Mandrillus leucophaeus. The sequence goes on from NW_012105032.1 coordinate 1,645,853, forward strand.
AAGATGCCTCCAGCTTTGTTCTTTTTGTTTAGGATTGTCTTGGCTATACGGGCTCTTTTTGGTTCCAAATGAAACTTAAAGTAGTTTTTTGTTTTTTGTTTTTTTTTTTTTAATCTGTGAAGAAAGTTAATTGTTGCTTGATGTGGATAGCATTGAATCTATAAATTACTTTGGGCAGTATGGCCATTTTCATGATATTGATTCTTCTTATCCATAAGCATGGAATGTTTTTTCATTTGTTTGTGTCATCTCTTATTTCCTTGAGCAGTGGTTTGTAGTTCTCCTTGAAGAGGTCCTTCACATCCCTTGTAAGTTGGATTCCTAGATATTTTAGTCTCTCTGTAGCAATTGTGAATGGGAATTCACTCATGATTTGGCTCTCTGTTTGTCTGTTATTGGTGTATAGGAATGCTTGTGATTTTTGCACATTGATTTTGTATCCTGAGACTTTGTTGAAGTTGCTTATCAGCTTAAGGAGATTTTGGGCTGAGACAGTGGGGTTTTCTCAGTATATAATCATGTCATCTGCAAACAGAGACACTTTGACTTCCTCTCTTCCTATTTGAATATGCTTTGTTTCTTTCTCTTGCCTGATTTCCCTGGCCAGAATTTCCAATACTATGTTGAATAGGAGTGGTGAGAGAGGGCATCCTTATCTTGTGCCAGTTTTCAAAGGGAAAGCTTCCAGCTTTGGCCCATTGAGTATGATATTGTCTGTGAGTTTGTCATAAATAGGTCTTATTATTTTGAGATATGTTCCATTGATACCTACTTTGTTGAGAGTTTTTAGCATGAAAGGGTGTTGAATTTTACTGAAAGACTTTTCTGCATCTATTGAGATAATCATGTGTTTTTTGTCATTGTTCTGTTTGTGTGATGGATTACATGTATTGATTTGTGTATGTTGAACCAGACTTGCATCCCAGGGATAAAGTCAACTTGATCATGGTGGATAAGCTTTTTGATGTTCTGCTGGATTCGGTTTGCCAGTATTTTATTCAGGATCTTTGCATCGACGTTCATTAGGGATGTTGGCCTGAAATTTTCTTTTTTTGTTTTATCTCTGCCAGGTTTTATTATCAGGATGATGCTGCCCTCATAAAATGAGTTAGGGATGAGTCCCTCTTTTTCTGTTGTTTGGAATAATTTCAGAAGGAATGGTACCAGCTCCTCTTTGTACCTCTGTTACAATTCGGCTGTGAATTCTTCTGGTCCTAGGGATTTTTTGTTTGGTTAGTAGGTTATTAATTACTGCCTCAATTTCAGAACTTGTTATTGGTCTATTCAAGGATTCAATTTCTTCCTGGTTTAGACTTGGGAGAGTGTATGTGTCCAGAAATTTAGCCATTTCTTCTAGATATTATAGTTTATTTGCATAGAAGTGTTTACAGTAGTCTCTGATAGTAGTTTGTATTTCTGTGGGATCAGTGGTAATATCCCCTTTATAATTTTGTATTGTTTCTATTTGATTATTCTCTCTTTTCTTCTTTATTATTCTGGCTAGCAGTCTGTCTATTTTGTTAATCTTTTCAAAAAAACCAGCTCCTAGATTCAATGATTTTTTGAAGGGTTTTTGTGTGTGTGTGTGTGTCTCTATCTCTTTCAGTTCTGCTCTGATCTTAGTTATTTCTTGTCTTCTGCTATTTTTTGAATTTGTTTGCCCTTGCTTCTCTAGTTCTTTTAATTGTGATGTTAGGGTGTCAATTTTAGATCTTTCCTGCCTTCCTGCTTTCTCCTGTGGGTATTTAGTGCTATAAATTCCCCTCTATACACTGCTTTAGCTGTGCCCCAGGGATTCTGGTATGTTGCATTGTAGTTCTCACTGGGTTCAAAAAACATATTTAGTTTGCCTTCCTTTCATTATTTATCCAGTAGTCATTCAGGAGCAGGTTGTTCAGTTTCCATGTAGTTGTGTGGTTTTGAGTGAGTTTTTTAATCCCAAGTTCTAACTTGATTGCCCTGTGGTCTGAGAGACTGTTTGTTATGATTTCCATTCTTTTGCATTTGCTGAGGAGCGTTTTTCTTCCAATTATGTGGTCAATTTTTGACTAAGTGCAATGTGGTGCTGAGAAGAATGTATCTTCTGTTGATTTGGGGTGGAGAGTTCTGTAGATGTCTATTAGTTTCACTTGGTCCAGAGCTGAGTTCAAATCCTGAATATCCTTGTGAATTTTCTGTCTTGTTGATCTTTCTAATATTGACAGTGGGATGTTAAAGTCTCCCACTATTATTGTGTGGGACTCTAAATCTCTTTGTAGGTCTCTAAGAACTTGCTTTATTGCTTTATTAATCTGGGTGCTCCTGTATTGGGTGTGTACATATACATATATATATGGATAGTTACCTCTTCTTGCTACATTGACCCTTTTGCCACTATGTAATGCCCTTCTTTGTCTTTTTTGATCTTTATTGGTTTAAAGTCTGCTTTATCAGAGACTAGAATTACAACCCCTGCATTTTTTCTTTCCATTTTCTTGGTAAATATTCTTCCATCCCTTTATTTTGAGCTTATGTCTTTCTTTACACATGAGATGGGTCTTCTGAATAGAGCACACGGATGGTTCTTGACTGTTTATCCTATTTGCTAGTCTGTGTCTTTTAATTGGGGAATTTAGCCCATTTACATTCAATGTTTATATTGTTATATGTGACTTTGATCCTGTTATCTGTTATCATGATGCCAGCTTGTTATTTTGCCCATTAGTCGATGCAGTTTCTTCAGAGCATCGACAGTCTCTACAATATGGTATGTTTTTGCAGTGGCTGGTACTGATTTTTCCCTTCTGTATTTAGTGCTTCCTTCAGGAGCTCTTGTAAGGCAGAACAGGTGGTGACAAAATCTCTCAGCATTTGCTTGTCTGTAAAGGATTTTATTTCTCTTTCACTTATGAAGCTTAATTTAGCTGGATATGAAATTGTGGGTTGAAAATTCTTATTTTAAAAAAATGTTGAATATTGACCCCCACTTCTCTTCTGGCTTGTAGAGTTTCTTCAGAGACATTCGCTGTTAGTCTGAAGGACTTCCCTTTGTGGGTAACCCAACCCTTCTGGCTGCCCTTAACTTTTTTTCCTTCATTTCAACCTGGGTGAATCACGATTATGGGGTTGCTCTTCCTGAGGAGGATCTTTGTGGTGTTCTCTGTATTTCCTGAATTTGAATGTTGGCCTGTCATGCTAGGTTGGGGAAATTCTTCCGGATAATATCCTGATATGTATTTTCCACCTTAGTTCCATTCTCCCTGTCACTTTCTGGTACACCAATCAAACGTAGGTTTGGTCTTTTCACATAGTCCCATGTTTCTTGGAGGCTTTGTTCATTCCTTTTCATTCTTTTTTCTCTAATCTTGTCTTCATGCTTTATTTCATTAAGTTGATCTTCAATCTCTGAATTCCTTTCTTCCACTTGATCAATTCAGCTATTGATACTTGTGTATGCTTCACGAAGTTCTTGTGCTGTGTTTTTCAACTCCATCAAGTCATCAATTTTCTTCTATAAACTGGTTTTTCTGGTTATCAATTCCTCTAACCAATTTTTTCAAGGTTCTTAGCTTCCTTGCATTGGGTTAGAACATGCTCCTTTAGCTCAGAGGCGTTTTTATTACCCACCTTCTGAAGCCTACTTCTGTAAATTCATCAAACTCATTCTCCATCCAGTTTTTTTTTTGTTGTTTTTGTTTCTGTTTTTTTTTTTCTCTTTCCCCTTGCTGGCGAGAAGTTGTGATCCTTTGGAGGAGAAGAGGTGTTCTGGTTTTTGGAATTTTCAGTCTTTTTCCACTGGTTATTCCTCATTTTCATGGATTTATCTACCTTTATTCTTCGCTATTGGTAACCTTCAGATGGGTTTTTTGTGTAGATGTCCTTTTTGTTGATGTTGATGCGATTCCTTTCTGTTTGTTATTTTTCCTTCTAACAGTCAGGCCCCTCTGCTGCAGGTCTGCTGGAGTTTGCTGGAGGTCCACTCCGGATCTTGTTTGCCTGGGTATCACCAATGGAGGCTGCAGAACAGCAAAGATTGCTGCCAGTTCCTTCTTCTGGAAGATTCGTCTCAGAGGGGTACCCACCAGATGCCAGCCAGAGCTCTGCTGTATGAGGTGTTTGTTGACCCCTGATCAGAGGTTTTCTGTCAGTCAGGAGGCACAGGGGTCAGGGACCCACTTGAGGAGGCAGTCTGTCCCTTAGCAGAGCTCAAACGCTGTGCTGGGAGATCTGCTGCTTTCTTCAGAGCTGGCAGGCAGTAATGTTTGTCTGCTGAATCTGCTACCACAGCTGCTCCTTCCCCCAGGTGCTTTGTCCCAGGGAAATGGGAGTTTTGTGTATAAGCCCCTGACTGGGGCTGCTGCCTTTCTTTCAGAGATGCCTTGTCCAGAGAGACACCACTACTAATTTCAAAACATACTACAAAATTACACCAAACAGGCTGGGTGTGGTGGCTGATGCCTGTAATCTCAACACTTTGGGAGGCCGAGGTGGGTGGATCACCTGAGGTCAGGAGTTCAAGACCAGCCTGACCAACATTGTGAAACCCTGTCTCTTCTAAAAATACAAAAATTAGCTAGGTGTCATGGTGGGCACCTATAATCCCAGCTACTCAGGTGGCTGAGGCAGGAGAATTGCTTGAAACTGGGAAGCAGAGGTTGCAGTGAGCCGAGATCACGTCATTGCACTCCAGCCTGGGTGACAGAGCAAGACTGTGTCTCAAAACCAAAAAAAAATTACACCAAACAAAACAGCTTAGCAATAACATAAAGAAAGACATATACACCAATTGAATAAAACTGAGAGCCTAGAAATACACTTCTATGTATATGGGAAATTGTTTTCAACAAGTCTATTGGGAAATTGTTTTCAACAAGTCTATCAAAAACATTCAAGCAGGAAAATACCATTTTTTTCAATAATTAGTATTGGGAAACCTGCATATTCAAAAAAAAGTGAAGTTAAATTCTTATTTTTTGCTAAGTACAAAAATTAATTCAAAAATGAATCAAAGTCCTAACATAGAAGCCGACATTCTAAAATATTTGAAATAATCATAGGGGAAAAGCTTCATGATATTGAATTTGGCAACATTTTTGGACATAATACAAAAACAAAGGCAACAATAGAAGAATAGATAAGTTGGCATTCTTCAAAATTAAAAACTTTTGTGTATTAAAACACAATAACAATGAAGTGAAAAGGGCATTTACAAAATGGGGTGAAATTTGCAAATCATATATCTGATAATGTATTAACATCCAGACTATATAAAAAATTACCCACTCAATGGAATCATAACAACTAAATTAAAAAAACTGTGCAAAGAACTTAAATAGATATTTCTCTAAAGATAATATACAAATTGCCAATAAGCACATGAAAAGATGCTCAACATCATTAACCATTAGAGAAATGTAAATCAAACCCACAATTCTATGCCACTTCACACCTAATAAGATGATTTATTATTTTTTTAAAAAAGAGAAAATAACAGATTTGGAGGAAGATGTGGAGAGACTAGAACCTTTGTACCTTACTTATGTCAATGTACTTGAGGTGAGGAGAGGGAGGATTTTGTCATGTATCTTGGATACTAGCTCAGCCACAGCAAGAAAGGGCACTGATCAGAGTTGTGAGGCCCCATTCCAGGAACAAGCACCCAGGGGACATTTGTAGACACATCCTGGGTCACAAAAGAAGCTGCTGTCTTGAAAGAAAGAACCCAGTCCTGCCAGCATTCATCACCTTCTAATTAAAGAGCCCTTGGTGCCTGAATAATTATTAGCGAGACCCAGGTACTACTTTGAGGACCTTGGTGAGCCTCTGAAACATGCTGGCTTCAGGTACCAACACTGCCACAGGGAGGCAGAACACCAAGTATACTCTGAAGTTTCCCAATTACAGAACTTGACTCTTGGGGCACATTTCTGGACCTACACTGGGCCAAAGGGGAGCCTACTGACCTGAAAGGTGAATCCGAGGCCAGGTAGCATTTACCACAATCTAACTTAAGAGTCTTTAGGGCTTAAGGGAACATTGGCGGTAGTCTGGCAGTACTTCTCATGGCCCGAGAGGGTGGTGACAACAAACCTGGGCTCCTCTGCCTTTAGTAAGAGGAGGAAAGAGTGGGTAGAACTGCATCTTGTGGTTTGAGTGCCATCTCAGCTGAAATACAATAGAATACCAGGTAGACTTCTAAGGTTTTTTAATCTAGTCCCTGAGTCCCAGATGGAACTTCTGGATGCACCCAAGCCCTGGGGGAACTCACTGCGCTGAAACAACTGACACAGGCATGACTGGCTTTACCACCTGATGATTGTAGAGCCCCAGGGCCTTGAGAAAATATAGGCAGTAGCCAGGGAGTGTTTACAGCAGGTCTTGGGTGAGACCCAGTGCTGTGCTGGCTTCAAGTCTGACTCAGCATAGTCATAGTGGTGGCACAAACAGGAGTGCTTGTGTCACTCCACCCTCAGGTTAGGTGGCTCAGAATAGAGAATGAGGCTGTATATATTTCAGAAAAAGGAAGGGAAAAGGACAAGAGTCTCTGCCTAGCAATCAAGAGAAGTCTCCAGATCTTGCCCAAGACCATCAAGGTGGTACCTCTAGGAGTCTACAAAAAACACAGCATTACTGGGCCTGGGTTGCCTTCTAAAGTAGAAACAACTGATATCAACACTCAAATCCTGGAAAACCCTTCCAAGAAAGGTGGCTACAAGTAAGTCCAGACTATGAAGACCATAATAGATACCCAACTTTTCAATGCCCAGATACCAAATACCATCTACTAGGATCAAAACCATGCATGAAAATGTGATCTTGCCAAATGAACTAAAACCACCAGGAAGCAATCCTGAAGAAAGCAAGATATGTAAACTTTCAGACAGAAAGTTCAAAACAGCTGTGTTGAGGAGGCTCAAAGAAATTCAAGAGAACACACAGAAGAAATTCGGAATTCTATCAGATTAATTTAACAAATGAATTAAACTAGTTAAAAAGAATCAAGTAGAAATTCTGGAGGTAATAAATCTAACTGGCATACTGAAGAATGCATCAAAGTCCCTTAATAGCAGAATGATTCAAGCAGAAGAAAAAATTAGTGAGCTTGAAGACAGGTTATTTGAAAACACAGAAATGAGACAAAAGAATAAAAGAATAAAAAACAATGAAGCACACCTATAGGATGTAGAAAATAGCCTCAAAAGGGAAAATCTAAGGGGTATTGGCCTTAAAGAGAAGGTAGAGAAAGAGACAGGGGTAGAAATTTATTCAAAGGGATAATAACAGAGAACTTCTCCAACATAGAGGAAAATATCAATATCATAGTATAAGAAGATTATAGACTTTGGGAGGCCGAGACGGGCGGATCACGAGGTCAGGAGATCGAGACCATCCTGGCTAACACGTGAAACCCCGTCTCTACTAAAAAAATACAAAAATTAGCCGGGAGCGGTGGTGGGCGCCTGTAGTCCCAGCTACTCGGGAGGCTGA
>NW_012105032.1:1655924-1656886 GCF_000951045.1 Mandrillus leucophaeus
AGGAGAAGGGCAATACTTCTAAGCTCATTCTATAAGGCCAGAATTACCCAGATACCAAAAGCAGAAAAAAACACATCAAAAAAAAAAAAAAAAAAAAGAAAAGAAAAAAAGAAAACTACAGGCCAATATCTCTGATAAATACTGATGCAAAAATGCTCAAAAAAAGACTAGCAAACCAAATTCAACAATACATCAGAAAGATCATTCATCATAACAAAGTGGGATTTATCCCTGGGATGCAAGGATGGCTGAACATACACTTCATTGTTTTTTATTGTTTCTGTGTGTGTGTCCTCTAACTGTGTATTTCCAAATAGCCTGCCTTCATGTTCACTATTTTTTTCTTCTGCTTAATCCATTCTGCTCTTAAAGGGCTCCAATACCTTTTTCAGTATGCCAGTTGCATTTTTCAGCTCCAAAATTTCTACTTGATTTATTTTAATCATATCAAGCTCTTTGTTAAATTTATCTGATAGAATTGTGAATTTTTTCCCTGTGTTATCTTAAATTTCTCTTTCAACAACATGACTATTTTGAACCCTCTGTCTGAAAAGTCACATATCTTTGTTTCTCCAGGAGGATTGGTCCCTGATGGCTTATTTAGTTTATATGGTGAGATCAGGTTTTCCTGAATGGTGTTGATGTTAGTAGATGTTTGTCAAGTGTTTGAACATTGAAGGGCTAAGTATCTGTTGTCGTCTTCACAATCTGGGCCTATTTGTAGCCATCCTTCTTGGGAAGGCTTTCAAAATACTTCAAAAAACTTGGGTGTTTTGATTACCCTTTATCTACTTTAGGTTGAAACCCAAGACCACTAACTCTGTGTTTCTTGCAGACTCATAGCCTTGGTTGTCTTGAACAAGATTTGGGAGATTTCTAGACTACCACAAAGAGACTCTTGTTCTCTTCCCTTATTTTCTTCCAAACATTCTCACTCTCTCTCTCTCTCTCTCTCTCTCTCT
>NW_012105032.1:1660096-1911393 GCF_000951045.1 Mandrillus leucophaeus
AAAAGAAGATTATAGAATACAAGGAAGATTTAACCCAAAGAAGACAACCTCAAAGCATTTGATATTCAAACTCCCAAAGAACAAGAATAAAGAAAACATTTTAAAAGCATCAAGGGAGGGGAAACAAATAACATACAATGAAGGTCCTACACATCTGGCAGCAGACCTTTCAGTGGAAACCCTACTGGCCTGAAGGGAGTGACATAACATATTTAAAATGGTGAGGAAAAAATACTCTCATATTTAAAATGGTGAGAAAAAATATATTAAAATACTATATTTGGTGAAAATATCTTTCAAACATGAAGGAGAGATAAGAATTTTTCCAGACAAACAAAAGCAAAGGTATTTCATCAATACCACAACTGACCTACAAGAAATGCTAAAGGGAATACTTCAATCAGAAAGAAAAGGACATTAATGAGCAATAAATAGTCACCTGAAGGTAAAAGACTCACTGGTAATAGTGAGTACACAGAAAACCAGAGAATATTATGACACTGTAATGTGGTGTCTAAACTATTTTCCAAAGTAGATAGACTAAATGATGAACCAATCAAAAATAATAACTACAGCTTTTGAAGACATAGTACAATAAGATATAAATAGAAACAACAAAATGGTGAAAAGTCAGGGGACTAATTTGAGGCAAATTTTTATTGTTTTCTTTTTGATTGTTTGTTTATGTAAAAGGTGTTAATTTGCTCTCAGATTAAAATAATGGATTATAAGAAAATATTTGCAAGCCTCATAGTTACCTTAAACCAAAAAGCACACAATGAATACACAAAAAATAAAAAGCAAGAAACTAAGTCATATCACCAGAGAAGATTATTTTCACTAGAGGAAGACAGGAATAAAAAAAAAATGAAGAGAAGACAACAAACAACTGGAAAACAAATTTTAAAAAATGGCAGGAGTAAGTCCTTTCTCATCAATAAAACATTGTATGTAAATAGACTAAACTCTCCAATCAAAAGATATAGACTGGCTGAATAGAAGGAAAAAACAAAACCATTGATCTGCTGCCTACAAGAAATATAGTTCACATATAAAGACACACATGGACTGAAAAAAAGCTTTTTAATTCCATTCCAAGGGAAACAAAGAAGAGCAGAAGTTATTGTAATTCTATAAGGTAAAACATATTTCAAGAGAAAACCTGTAAGAAAATACCTAGAAGGTCACTACATAATAACAAAAGAGTAAACTCAGCAAGAGGATATAACAATCTTAAATATATATGCACCCAACACTGGAGCACCCAGATATATAAAGAAATATTATTAGAGGTAACCATAGAGATAGGCCCCCAATAAAATAGTAACTGGAGGCTTCAACACCCCACTTTCAACATTGGACTGGTCTTTCACAGAGAAAATCAACAAATAGACATCAAACTTAATCTGCACCATAGACCAAATGGATCTAATAGTTATTTATAGAACATTTCATCCAAAACCTGCAGAATACACATTCTTTTCCTCAGCACATGAATTTTTCTCAAGGATAGATCATATGTTAGGTCATAAACAAGTCTTAAAACATTTAATAAAATTAAAATAACCTCAAGTATCTTCTCTAACCACAATAGAAATAAAACTAGAAATCAATAAAAAGAGGAATTTTGGAAACTATACAAATAAATGAGAGTTAAACAATATACTTCTTAATGACCAGTTAATGAAGAAATTGAGAAGAAAATTGAAAAATATTCTTGAAACAAATGATAATGAAAATACAACATATCAAAACTTATGGGATACAGCAAAAGGAGTACCAATAGGAAAATTTACAGCTATAAACGACTACATCAAAAAAGAGAAAAAGAAAACTTCAAATAAACAATCTAATGATGCATCTTAAAGAAGTAGAAAAGCAAGAGAAAACTGAACCCAAAACTTAGAAGAAAATAAATAATAAAAATCAGAGAAGAAATAAATGAAATTGAAATAAAAAATAAAAGATCAATGAAACAAAAAGTTGGTTTGGTGAAAAGTTATACAAAATTGACCAACCTTTAGCCAGACTAAATAAGAAAAAGAGAAGATCCAAATAAATCAAGAAAATCAGAAATTAAAAAGGAGACATTACAACTGACACTGCAGAAATCCAAAGTATCATTAGAGGCTACTGTGAGCAACTATATGCCAATAATTTGGAAAATCTAGAAGAAATGGACAAATTTCTATATACATATAACTTACCAGGATTGAAACAGGAAGAAATCTAAAACTTGTATAGACCAATAAAAATTAAAAAGATCAAAGCCTTAATAAAAATCTTCCAGTAAAGAAAAGCAGAGGACCTGAAGTTCACTACTGAATTCTACAAAATATTTAAAGAACTAATATCAATCCTACTCAAAATATTCTGAAAAATAGAGGAGAAGGGCAATACTTCTAAGCTCATTCTATAAGGCCAGAATTACCCAGATACCAAAAGCAGAAAAAAACACATCAAAAAAAAAAAAAAAAAAAAGAAAAGAAAAAAAGAAAACTACAGGCCAATATCTCTGATAAATACTGATGCAAAAATGCTCAAAAAAAGACTAGCAAACCAAATTCAACAATACATCAGAAAGATCATTCATCATAACAAAGTGGGATTTATCCCTGGGATGCAAGGATGGCTGAACATACACTTCATTGTTTTTTATTGTTTCTGTGTGTGTGTCCTCTAACTGTGTATTTCCAAATAGCCTGCCTTCATGTTCACTATTTTTTTCTTCTGCTTAATCCATTCTGCTCTTAAAGGGCTCCAATACCTTTTTCAGTATGCCAGTTGCATTTTTCAGCTCCAAAATTTCTACTTGATTTATTTTAATCATATCAAGCTCTTTGTTAAATTTATCTGATAGAATTGTGAATTTTTTCCCTGTGTTATCTTAAATTTCTCTTTCAACAACATGACTATTTTGAACCCTCTGTCTGAAAAGTCACATATCTTTGTTTCTCCAGGAGGATTGGTCCCTGATGGCTTATTTAGTTTATATGGTGAGATCAGGTTTTCCTGAATGGTGTTGATGTTAGTAGATGTTTGTCAAGTGTTTGAACATTGAAGGGCTAAGTATCTGTTGTCGTCTTCACAATCTGGGCCTATTTGTAGCCATCCTTCTTGGGAAGGCTTTCAAAATACTTCAAAAAACTTGGGTGTTTTGATTACCCTTTATCTACTTTAGGTTGAAACCCAAGACCACTAACTCTGTGTTTCTTGCAGACTCATAGCCTTGGTTGTCTTGAACAAGATTTGGGAGATTTCTAGACTACCACAAAGAGACTCTTGTTCTCTTCCCTTATTTTCTTCCAAACATTCTCACTCTCTCTCTCTCTCTCTCTCTCTCTCTCTCTGTGTGTGTGTGTGTGTGTGTGTGTGTGTGTGTGTGTGTGTTCTAAGCCAGCTAAAGCTGGGGATGTAGTGACACAAGCACCCCTGTGGCCATCACCACTATGACTGCACTGGGTTAGACCTGAAGCCAGCAAAGCCCTGCATCTCACCCAAGGCCTGCTGAGACTCCTCTCTGACTGCTGCCTATGTTCATTCAAGGTCCTGGGGCTCTACAATTATCAGGTGTCAAAGCCATCCGGGCTTGTGTTCTTCTCTTCAAGGCAGTGAGGTCCCCACGCCCTGGGTAGGCACTGAAGTACCATCTGTGAGTCAGGGTCTAGAATCATTGACTTTAGAAGTCTACTTAGTGTTCTGCTGTATTGCATTTGAGCTGTTATACAAGCCACAAGACACATTTTTTCTCTGTCTTCCCTCTCCTTTATAAAGAAAGAGGAGCCTCACCCTGCAGCCACCACTACCTCAGGCTATGAAGAGTACTGATAAAGTACCACTCTGTTCCCTTTGGTCTCAAGGTCTCTGAATTCAGCTTGTTGTGAATGCTACCAGGACTAGGACTCACCCTTCAGGGCAGTGGGCTCCCTTCTGGCCCACGGTAGGTTCAGAAATGCCATACAAAAGTCAAGTGCTGGAATTGGGGACCCCAAAAGCCTGCTTGGTGCTCTACCCTCCTGTTGGCATCCTGGTACCTGAAACCAAAAAGTCTCAAGAGACTCATCCAAAGCCCTTAATGTACCTGGGTGTTGCAGCTATTTATTCAAATCCCACCTTAGCAGGTGATAAACGCTAACAGGACTGGCTATTTTTTTTTTTTTTCCCCAAAGCAACTGGTTCCCTTCTGAACCAGGGTATATCTAAAACTGTCATCTGGGAACCAGGGCCTGGAACAAGGGCCTGAGGACTCTGACCAGTGTCCTATCCTGCTATGGCTGAGCTGGTATCCTAGATGTAAGACAAAGTCCTCTTCACTCTTATCCCTCCTCTCCTTAAGCAGAAGGAAGGGTTCTCTTTTGGAGCCAAGAACTCTGCAGCCTGGGCTTAAGGGAGGGGTGATGCCAGCACTCCTTTTGATGCCCCAGCTGGTGCATCAGTGTGTCATATGCCCCACCCCCCAGTCCACTGTCTCTGGGCCTAATTCAGCCCTAGGACTCACCTAAGAGTTGTAGTCCTTATGGCCTAGACTGCCTTTCCATTTTACTTGGAGATGCAGAGTGCTGTAGCCATGGATGGCAATGTTTACAGGCACTCACGTTTGTACCACTGAAACTGGTGATTCCCCTTTGGCTACAGCTGGTTTAAATGCTCCCTCTGTGGGCCAGCATCAGCTGAGTTTGGTCCTGTTTTCCTTTCTGTTCTAACAGAACAGCAATGACTGAGTTCCATGCCTCATAATTGCTGTGTTCTCCCTTCCCCAGCACCCAGAGACTCCCTGCACCACGTATTCCAGCTGGAGGTGGCGTCAGCAATTCTGGACTGCTTTTTCGATCTTTTCAGTGCCTCGTTCAGTGATGTCAAATTAACACCAGAAACTATGGGTGTTCACCTGATTTTTGGTTCTTATGAAGGTAAACACCTTCTATGTACATAGTTGTTAACTTGGTGTCCTTGTAGGGAGGACGATTGGTGGAGCTTTCTATTCCACCAACTTGCTTCAGCCTCCCTCTCTTTGTCATGTACCTTTATAATATTGATTTTGTTTGTGGTATCTCTTAACTCACTTGTTATAGATCATGTCCTCTGAACTTTTGAATTGTTTAATACTAAGCTTATCTTCGGCAAGAAACATACATTTTTGGGTGTTTTGTAGTCCCGTGTGCTCTAGGGTGTAAATGTTGTTGCTGGTTGCGTTTTCTGTGAAGCAGACTCTAAAACTATGCAGCCATAAATAATAAAAAAAAAAAAATCATGTCCTTTGCAGGGACATGGATGGAGCTGGAAACACTTATGCTTAGCAAACTAACGCAGGAACAGAAAACCAAGAAACACATGTTCTCACTTATAAGTGGTAGCTGAACAATGAGAAAACATGGACACATGCGGGGGAACAAAACACACTGTGGCCTGTTGCAGAAGCAGGCCAGGTGAGGGACAGCATCGGGAAGAACAGCTAATGGATGCTGGGCTTAATACCTAGGTGATGGGTTGATCTGTGTAGCAAACCACCATGGCACATGTTTACCTGTGTCACAAACCTGCACATCCTACACATGTACTCCCGAACTTAAAAGTTGAAGAAGAAAAAATAAATTTGCATATAGTATTTTTTAGGGTGTACTGTTAGGGTCAATACATTTCATACAGTTTTAACATATGGCTCATCTTACCCTACAAGGAATATTGGAAAATTGTCTGGGGGTAAAAGAGCCTGACCTTTATGCTGTCATGTTGACAAGTCTTATGAGGAAAGTGGCCCTGGAAAGGCATGTGCCTCTGTGCAAATTGACTTTCCAGCAGAGGTAATTCCCATAGAGGCTAATAGTTAAAGGCTTTATGCCAAGCCTCACTCCACACAGCTAGAGGAAAGAAGTGCCTCATTTATTTAGGAAAATCTGCGTGAATCATCAAGGCATTCACCATAGTTTTTACATTCGCTTATGGTTGTTTTGCCCTCAGTGTTTACATGTTCATTTATTGGCCTCAGGATTCCTGCACCAGATGAATGGTATAAAATTGAATCCACATGCCCATTTGGTGTATACCTTGAACACTGCTTTAACTCTTACACAGAATATGCTTTTGGTTGTTCGCTTGTTTCTAGAAATTCCAGGAAGAAAAACAAATTTCATGTAGCTTCCTTAGACCACGGAGAAAAATCTTTCCTTTTTTTTTTTTTTTTTTTTAAATTAAAGGGTCAGCTTGTTCAGGGTCCCAGATTTATGCTATTTCAAAGATAAATCCCTGATTTACCTTAATGAAAGTCAGATATCTTATCTCCACAGAGGTATGAGACCCTATCCCCTAAGTCTATACTATATTCAGTAGAATTTCCCTTGATTGCTTAGAGACTTATTTTTTCTGTCATCTGAAGATTTGCCTTTCTTTTGAGCAGATACATTTTTAAGCATTCTGATCACATAGAAGAACCATTTGTAAATATTTTAGCATGCAGGGGTGTCCACATTGGCTCTGTCCAGTTTTTTGAAACAAAATTCTCCAAAACGTTTCCAATTCTGTATAGTATGGTAAAATGTTACATTAACTTTTTCTTCCTTGTTTTTGTCAATAAAGCCATGTTGCCAATTTAACTATGTGCCTGGAGCTAGACTATAAAATTTATACCATCGTGTCTTTCTCTTAGGTTTTTAATCAGTTTGGGATCCTTTTGTAGAGAAGCTCAATATTGTCAACTAAATATCATAATAGTATATTTTTATCTAATAGTGTAAACTATTGTGGTCATGCTTATAAAGTTTCTTGACTTGATCTAATAAAAAGATCGATTATATGCGCTAAAGTACAAATAATTATTGTATCCATATGAGACCATTACCTGATAAATTGAACATAATTATTAGTAATAAAATATCTTTAACTTATAAATATACATATCTATATGTAGATTCTCTCTACATTCTCTCTATATGTAGATTCTCCAGTACACAGTCAAACTGAAAGAACAAATGAACCCCAAAATATCTATCATCTCTCTAAAGCAGTTAAAGATATGTTCTGGCAATTTGAGGTCTAAGCAAACAACACTGATGAAGCTGGTAATGGGAAAATTCGTAACTGGGCTTTTAAATAATTTGTGAACTTTCTTTGCCCTTCAGTTATTTTAATAATGATGATGATGATATTTTACAGACGGTGTCTTATTCTGCTACCCAAGCTGGCCTTGCATTCCTGGACTCTAGCCATCTTTCAGCCTTAGCCCGCTGAGTAGCTGGGACTATAGGTGCATGTTACTGTGCCCTGACCCTGACCATTTTTTTTGTATTGATAGTTGAGACTTGATTCACCTGACATTATGTGTTTTAGCCATGGGTGACATAAGCAGATAAGAGACACTAAACATCACAGTTTAAGTTGATTATATATTAGTATGAAAATTATATATATATATATAATTCATTTTGATGGATTATATTTTAAATAGCAATTTTATAACAGCAATTTACCAATATATTTTATTAAAATATGCTACCTTTAAAATATAATTGTATATTCCTTACCTATTTTATATTTGAAAAGAATACTTTCTATAGTATGAATACCTAGGCATTATTTATTTATGGAGAAGAGATCTAGAAAATGTTTTTAATCACCTTATTTTCTCTAATCCTCTTCTGATTTTCTTCTTCTTCATTAGAAATGTTCTGCTCACAGAAGAAATGTTTATACAAGCAACTGAAAACAATGTTTGTCACTATAGTTCATTTTTTTTTTTTTTTTTTTTTTTTTTTTGAGATGGAGTCTCACTCTGTCACCCAGGCTGGAGTGCAGTGGCGCCATCTCAACTCACTGCAAGCTCTGCCTCCTGGGTTCACGCCATTCTCCTGCCTCAGCCTTCCAAGAAGCTGGGACTACAGGCGGCCGCCACCATGCTTGGCTAATTTTTTGTATGTTTAGTACAGACAGGGTTTCACCGTGTTAGCCAGAATGGTCTTGATCTCCTGACCTCATGATGTTTCTCAGTAGTAAGGATATAAAACATACTACCAAAAATGTTAAAACACCACCAAAGTTAGTGCATATGAATCAAAGTGAAGATGCTATGTACATAAGATTCAGAATTTCAGGAAACAACAGGTGCTGGAGAGGATGTGGAGAAATAGGAACACTTTTACACTGTTGGTGGGATGGTAAACTAGTTCAACCATTATGGAAAACAGTATGGCGATTCCTCAAGGATCTAGAACCATATGACCCAGCCATCCCATTACTGGGTATATACCCAAAGGATTATAAATCATGCTGCTATAAAGACACATGCACACGTATGTTTATTGCGGCACTATTCACAATAGCAAAGACTTGGAATCAACCCAAATGTCCATCAGTGACAGACTGGATTAAGAAAATGTGGCACATATACACCATGGAATACTGTGCAACCATAAAAAAGGATGAGTTTGTGTCCTTTGTAGGGACATGGATGCAGCTGGAAACCATCATTCTTAGCAAACTATCACAAGAACAGAAAACCAAACACTGCATGTTCTCACTCATAGGTGGGAACTGAACAATGAGATCACTTGGACTCGGGAAGGGGAACATCACATACCGGGGCCTATCATGGGGAGGGGGGAGGAGGGAGGGATTGCATTGGGAGTTATACCTGATGTAAATGACGAGTTGATGGGTGCTGACGAGTTGATGGGTGCAGCACAGCAACATGGCACAAGTATACATATGTAACAAACCTGCACGTTATGCACATGTACCCTAGAACTTAAAGTATAATAATAATAATAAATAAATTTTAAAAAAAGATTCAGAATTTGATGGGAAATATATGAGAAGCTGGGGAAAATATTCTACACTTTCAAGGTATATGTAGGTCCAAAGTATCCTTTTTAAAGTAATAAAATTAAGATTCATTTTTAAAAGGAACTACATCTTTCCTAAGAGCACGAATAGTTAGATGGCTAAAAAAGATCTTATTCAGTATCCTGGAAATGGTTACTGATGAAGAACAAATGGATAATGCTTGTAGTGGATGGCATTCTATAGACATCTTTAAATTCATTGTCCAAAATTAAATTGCCTTTCTTTTCCTAGAAGCTTCCTCTTCCTGTATTCCACATGTCATGTAAATGAAATGATACTTTTTGTAAAAAATTAAAATATTGTTTCTCCCTTTCTTCTTTTATCCTTATATCCAATGTTCCACCAATTCCTATTGGTTCTATATCTCTAGTTAATTTCTCAAACCTATAGCTTTCTTTTTATCCCCGTCATCTTCACTTTAGGCCTAATCCCACCATTTTCTTCTACTTCTTACCAGGGCCACTGGGATATTTTCCCAAGTTACTTCTTTTCTAGATTGTGAGGGATTTTTTTCCTTTTGATTTATGTTTTGGTTATCTTGCATTGAAATATATTATACTACATGTAATAAGAATCTTTTTTTAAAAAAAATGTCTTTACTGAGATATAATTCACATACCAAAAGCTCACACTTTAAAGTTACAATTCAGTCATTTCAGCATATTTATGGATTTATGTAATAATCACCTTTATCTAATATAGAATATTTTCATCACCATGGAAAGAAAACCCATACCCATATCCATTAGCAGTGATTTTCCATTTACCCCTCATCCCAGCCCTTGGCAGCCATGAATCTACTGTCTTATAGATTTGTCTATTCTGGATATTTCTTATATATGAAAACTACAGTATGTGGGCATTTCTGACTGGTTTCTTTCACTTATTATAATGTTTTCATGGTTTATTCATGCTGTAGCATATATCAGTAATTTATTTCATTTTTGTGGCTGAGTAATATGGTATTCCATGGCTTTACGACATTTTGTTTATCCATTCATTCATTAATAGATATTTGAGTGGTTTCTCCCTTTTATTGTTATGAGTAATACTGGTATAAGCATTCATGTAAAACTTTTTGTGTGGACATAATATTTTCATTTTCATTTCTGGGTCATAACATAACTCTATGTTAAATTTTTGAGGAACTTACAGAATTGTTTTCAGACTGGCTGCACAACTTCATGTTTACACCATCAGTGCATGAAGGTTTTACTTTCTGCCATCCTTGTCAACATTTGTTATTATGCATCCTTTTCATTCTAGCCATCAGTGGAGGTAAATTGGTATATAATTATGGTTTTGATTTGCATTTCCCTAATGACATTAGCATTCCTTAAATTCTTGTCAGAAGAATGAGTAAATCAAAAAATATTGTTTGATACTATTTTATATACCATTTTAAGTTGAAACATTAAAACCAAGTTTCTATCAACTTTTTAAAAACTCCTTAGATAATATTAATTTTATGATTAGTATCTATATTATTTCTTTCCTAATTGTATTTTCTAATGTTATTTGCTCAATAATGGTGTTCTGGGAAGTACATAAAGAAGGAATTCTTAAAGGTATAGTTGTACTGCCTACAGTTTGAAGCAGGTACAGGTTTATGTGGTAATTCTCTCTGTGCACATTTTCCCCAGTCATCATTGCCATTAACTTCAAAATACTGTAGGTTAGAGACTGAAAGTGAAATAGAGAAGTTAAACTCTGAATATTTTTTGTTTGTTTGTTTTCTTTAGTCTCTGCTCTATCATAGGTTGGTATTTTTTAAACTCATAAAAAACAAAAACTCCAACCCAAGAGAGAACAGTTAACAAATTAGTCTCTCATACATTGGAATTTGCAAGACGTTTAGAAGAAAATGTGACATCAACGTGATGCTATAAATTATAATAAAAGCTATCAGTAATACGTCTGTCATAGAAACAGCTTCAAAACCTAGAATTTATATTGTATTCCACATGGCTGTTTTTAGGAAATAAGCCTGATGTCCTTGCATTTTAAAAAAATCCTGTTTACCATCTGAATCTTCAAAGTTAGAAACTGTCTTACTCTGACAGTAATATTAGTAAAACTTAAGTAGAGAAATCCAGGTTTTAGATGATCTGGTTGTTAACAAATACCAAATTTGGTTATTTTACTTGCTGTTTTCAGTTTTTTAAAGAAATAACCAAAAGACAAGCAATAATATCAAACAAGATGAGGGTCCATAATATTATGTAAAAATCTCATTAAAAAATTATAATGTTCTGAATTTTTATACTCTAGGAATTAAAACCTTAAAGCTAGGCATTCCTGAAATCTTGATGAATTTTATACTCTAGGGAAACAATTAGTTAACTATCAGAACTAAAAAGAAAAAAAAAACTCATATAACAGCATGTTATGCTATTTTGCCTAAAACTACTCTAGAGTTGAATAAGACCTAAGATTTTAATTTTAATGAGGTAGAAAACTGTTTATTACCTGTTTAGCAACATTCCCAGAAACTTAAAAAACAGTAAAAATAACTCATGCTTATTCGTGCCAATGAATTTTAACTAAAGTATAATTTAGTAAGCTGTTTTAAAATCTAGCGACTTAAATAAAACTGATGGACATAAAATTATACTAATAAATGTTATGAGACAACCAATCATTATTTTCATTTGAGAGAAGAATACTGGAATTTACTGGAATTTGACTATTTATACAAGAGGGTTTACCTTAGATTCTTGGAAGATCATCAGTACCAGCAATGTTCGTGTACATAAACTTCATCACTTACTCATTTGTGTGGAAGTCATAGAATCTGTTTGGCTTAACACTTCCGAGAGTGAGCAAGTAAAAAAGTAGAAGAAAAACATTGTTTAAAACTTGGGATGTTTGCCTAGATACTTGGCCAAGTTTTTCCTACTTACCAGCAAAATAATATAGTTAGGAAAAAGTAATATTCCATTAAATTGTCGTAATCACCGTTTTTACATATAATTTACAGCCTCACTAGAAAATCTTTATTGAATATCTATCTGTATTAGTCAAGGTTCTCTAGAGGCACAGAACTATGAAGATATATTTATATATGAAAGGGAGTTTCTTAAAGAGAACTGACTCACAGTCTCTAAGTAAAGTCTCACAATAGGCTGTCTGCAAGTTGAGGAGCAAGGAAGCCAATGGTGGATCAGTCTGAGTCCCAAAACCTCAAAAGTAGGGAAGCTGACAGGGCAGCCTTCAGTCTGTGGTCAAAGGCCCTGGAGCCCCTGGAAAATACCTGTGTAAGTTCCAAGTCTAAAAACTGAAGAACCCAGGGTCTGATGTTCAAGGGCAGGAAGCATCCAGCATGGGGAAAAGATGAAGGCCAGAAGACTCAGCAAATCGTCTCCTTCCAATTTCTTCTGCCTGCTTTATTCTAGCCATGCTGGCAGCTGATCACATGGTACACACCCAGATTGAGGGTGGGTCTGCCTCTCCCAGTCCACTTACTCAAATGCTAATCTCTTTTGGCAGCACCCTCACAGACACACCCAGGAACAATTCTTTGCATCCTTCAATTCAATCAAGTTGACACTCAATATTAACCGTCCATCACACTATCCTTTCTTCAAAGTATTGTTCGTGGATATTTGCATAGTTAATATTACTACATATTAAACTTGGTATTTCTAAACCATGAATACTTATTATTGTCAAGTCAATTAATTGGGGTCAGATTTCTAATAGTAACCTTAATAAAAGGCAATGTGCAGCTGCAGGGCAGTGGAAAGAGCACTCAAGATGCAGTTAGGCCTAGAACTGACTCCTAACTCTGCTAGTAAATGTACACCTTGGAAAAACTTTGTTTAATCTGGACCTTGTTTTCTTCACCTCTAAGGTAAGAGAGCCATATCCTTTCATATCCTTTTCAATTTCTATATTATGGAGTCTATGAAAGGAGTATACTCAGAAGTCTCATGAGTGTTCAATTGCACACTTGTCTTTACAAGGACATTTACCTTTACTAAAAACTTCACAATATGCTAATTTATAGAAAGGCAAGGGATGTTACTTAAACTATAGAAGTCTTTCACAATATAAATGGAAATAAGACTATAATAAATATATTTATTAATGTTTACTAATGTATATTTTCTCTTTTCCACTGACTTAATTTACTTTGTTGTTAGACACATATGGGGGTCTATCTGCTACTATCTTCCATGCTCAATTTTAACAATAAAAGCATCCTTAGCTTCACAGTGGTTTGGTCATCATATTTCCTGGCTCTGTGTTTCAGATACATGACAAGATTGCACATTTAGGTCCCCCGCGGTTGTATGAAGTCACATGACTAATTGTGGTCAATTAATTGTGAGCAGATGTAACTTACAAATTGAGTATTTAATTGCCAATAATCCAGCACTCTCTTTTCCAACTGGTACATGATAGACAATGCCTAAGATAGATACTCCTCTGTCAGTTTCATACCTGAGTGACCATGAAGAACAGGGACAACCCTGGATATGATATATAATAATAAAAAATGCATTCCTTTCTGCCACTGAAACTTTGTCATTCCTTGTACAATATAATGTAGCCTACCTCCATTATTACAAATATAATATAAAAATGAAGCATTTTCAGTTGGTATCTTACTCAGATATTTTAAAGTATTGTACTCAATTGAATAAAGTATGCTATCCTAATTAATTTTAAAATATTTTTTCTACCATGTGGTAGGCACTAATCTAGGTGCTGGGAATACAGTGGTCAACAAAGAAGACAGTTCTTGCCCTCCTAGAATACATATTACACTGAGCGGGAGACATGATCCAATTTTCTCTTTCCTGTCCAGATCTATTCTCTATCCTTCTCCACCCTGTTCTGTGCTCCAGGAGGCTTATCCTTAAAGTCAGATCCACAGGATTCCTTACCTTGTGTCTTCTGATTAGGATTGTTCCGTGGGGTGTGGGTTGATAGACAGATCACAGTAAAGATAGGAAATTAAGTTGATGTTCTTATATCCTTCTGTTCTTTCTCTGCCAGTTATTAACTGCAGATAAGCTGTGTCCTTTTACAAGGTTATGAAGAGTCAGGTAAGGTTGCATTCTCCGTGTAGCTTTCCAATCCAGGTTCTCATAAACCCTCTCTCTCCTTGCCTCTTTACTCCTAGGGATGGAATGTCTTTCCACTGTTGCTATCCCTGAGATGTTGCATTACCTCTTGTTAATTTGTCTAACCCCTGCTCACACTCTGTCACTAATCCTTTTTATTAAACCCTCCTCAAATCACTTCTTTTGAGTGTTCCATCTATTTTCTGTCTGGACATGAACAGATATATTATACACGCACACACACACACACACACACACACATATATATATATATATATATATATATATATATATATATATATATATATAACATTTTAACTGGTGCTAAGTGCTGTGAAGACAAATAAAATATTGTAAGAAACATATAGTTCTTGAAAAGTGGTAATTTAAATTTAATGGTCAAGAAAGATTCCTGGTAGGGAGATCATTTGAGTAGAAACCTGAAAGAAGGGAGAAAGTGAACCATACAAGTGTCTGGACAAGGTTTGTACACAAAGTGAATACAAATTTCTGAAGACAGGAACAAGCTTAGTGTGTTGGACTGAAAGAACTTCAGTGTGTTTAGAAAAAAAAAATGAGTGAGGAGTAGAATAGTAAAAGGTGAGGATTGT
Source organism: Mandrillus leucophaeus (assembly GCF_000951045.1). Taxonomy (NCBI): domain Eukaryota; kingdom Metazoa; phylum Chordata; class Mammalia; order Primates; family Cercopithecidae; genus Mandrillus; species Mandrillus leucophaeus. The sequence goes on from NW_012105032.1 coordinate 1,674,615, forward strand.
TTGCCTTAATTATATTTTTAAAAATTACTTCACATGTCATGTGGTTTAAAGGGAGCAAGATTAAAAGTAAAAGCAGAAATACAGTAAGGAAGATATTGTAGTAGCCCAGAAAAGGGATAATGATGGATACGAGAAATTTTTGAATATTATATATAATTTCCAGGAAAAGCAACCAGGAAATACTGATGGAGTGAATGTGGAGTGAAGAGAAAACAGAAAACCAAGGATAATTTCTATATTTTGGGACTGAGTGATTTGATAAAGTATAGTACCATTTACTGCAGTGGAAAGTATTAGAGAAAAGGTGAGTTTAAGGGAGAAAGCCGTCTATTTAATCTTACCCTCATCATGGATGAATTTCACTTAAAATTGACTATAGCAGTTTACATAAAATTGTGTGATTTACTTGACAGTCCTTGGCTAGAGTGGTAGGATTTATATCCATTTCCCTTGAATGAGAGTTCGCTTATGATTGGTTTGGCAAATAGAATGTGATGGAAAGATGATGTGGCTTCTACCTCATTTAGTGGAAAACTATTGCTTATAGCTGTGAAATGGCATGAAGATGTCTGAGTAACCTAAAGTCACCATACTGTGAAGAAATCAATTCACATCAAGACACTATGTGTTGTTGTTCTGTTCATCAGTTTTAGTGTTTTAGTCTTTCCGAACCAAGCATCAGGTATTAGTAAAGGAGTTTCCACATATTTGCTATTCTCCAGCCATTGAGTCATCCCCAGCCATCATGTATTTCTGAGGTTCCAGACATTGTGAACTAGACAAACCAGAGCTACTATCCTTTGTCTGAATTCCTGAATTCCTGACTCACAGAATTTGTGAGTCCAATAAAATGACTTTTTTAAAAGTCAGTAAGTTTTTAGGCAGTTTCTTAGGTATCAATAGAAACCAAAACACCATAGAAAACAATAACAATAATGTATTATTTAATTTAAAATAAGGAGGTAATTAAAACATAGAAGAAAAATGACATATTAATTGGGAAAATGGTGCTAAAATGTTCTAAGGAGCTGTACAGAAGCAGTATTATTGTACCAACTGATATTATACATTGTTATAATAAAGATTTATATATGTAGGTTAACCACTCAAAGAATTTGTAAAGCCTGCATAACTTCCAAGTTGGAAGTTCATTTTCCCTCAAATGGAGGGAAAATGAAATGATAAAAACATACTCTTTGAAATATGGCAAAAGATAAACGTATAGAAGATGATACACATAAAGAACCAATAATAGTGGGTAGTTTTAAACCAAAATATTACAGTAATTTCATTAAATATAAGTGGATTAAATGTCCCCAGTTAACAAAGATGATTAGACTGGGTATGAAACCAAATATAGTGTTATGCATTTTTTTTTTACCAGCATCATATCTAAAACATAAATAAAACAAAAGTCTGAAAAAGATAGTAGAAAATATATACCACATAAGCACCAAACAAAATAAAGCAGGAAGAATAAAGTGCAATAATTCATAAAAGAAAGGTTAAATTAACCAAAAAGAAATATTCCAAGTTAGTATGGATTATTATTGCTTCAAAATACTTAAAGCAAAAATTGAAAGAACTATGAGGAGAAATGGTCAAATCCAAAATCATAGTGTGAGATTTTAACTGAGTAAATGAGATACTAAGTGGGTTTATTTCAAAAATGCAAGGTTGATTTTATATTAGGAAAAAAAAAAAACAATGTTATTAACCACAATAACAAAGGAGGAAAATAAAATGATCGTTTCAAAAGATGCAAAATAAATTTGGTAAAACTTAACATTTATCCACTGGTAAAAAAAAATAGCAAACTAGAAATAGAGGGATTTCTGCAAACTAGAAATGAAGAACTATTCATTGGTAAAAAAAAAAAAAAATAGCAAACTAGAAATAGAGGGATTAAATTTTTTACAAAAGTATTTGCAAAAATCTACAACTATTGTATTTAATGGTAAAATACAGAAACATTTCCTTTCAAGTTTAGGAATAAGAAAATGATGCCCAGGCTGGGTGCGGTGGCTCACGCCTGTAATCCCAGCACTTTGGGAGGCTGAGGTGGGCAGATCATGAGGTCAGGAGTTCAAGATCAGCCTGGCCAACATGGTGAAACCCCATCTCTACTAAAAATACAAAAATTAGATGGGCATGGTGGCAGGTGCCTGTAATCCCAGCTACTCAGCAGGCTGAGGCAGGAGAATCGCTTGAATTTGGGAGGCAGAGGTTGCAGTGAGCCAAGATCACGCCACTGCACTCCAGCCTGGATGACAGAGTGAGACTTCGTCTAAAAAAAAAAAGAAAGAAAATGATACCCAATATCATCAACACTATTTACCATTATACTGGATAGCCTGGTTAGTGAAATAAATGAAGAAAAAAAAATCACAGGATATAAGGATTTAAAAACAACCCTTATTAGATAATAGATGATGTCCTTATTAGAACATGAGAGATTATATATGTAGATAAACAAAAAGTATCTACAGATATATTGTTAGACTAGTAATTGAATTTAGTAAGATTGATGAATACAAGGTCAATTACATTTTCATTTATTAGCAAAATAGCATTTTGAAAGGGAAATTTACAACTAAGATATCACAAAAATAGTATTATAATATCAAGTACTAGGCTGGGCACGGTGGCTCACGCCTGTGATCCTAGCACTTTGGGAGACCGAGGCAGGCAAATCATGAGGTCAGGAGATTGAGACCATCCTGGCTAACACGGTGAAACCCTGACTCTACTAAAAATACAAAAAAATTAGCCAGGCATGGTGGCGGGCGCCTGTAGTCCCAGCTACTTGGGAGGCTGAGGCAGGAGAATGGCATGAACCTGGGAGGCAGAGCTTACAGTGAGCTGAGATTGCACCACAACACTCCAGCCTGGGCAACAGAGTCAGACTCTGTCTCAAAAGAATAATAACAATAATATCAAGTACTAGAAATGTATTTAGAAAATGTGTAAAATAGTTCTATCCAGAATATCATAAATCATTGATTAAAGAACTTTAATAAGACTTAAATCAATAGGGGAAAATTTCATGTATTAAATTGGATGAGTCAATGCCATAGAATTAATTCTTCCCCAAACTAATTTATATATTCAATAAAATTTCAATTAAGATCTAATCAGATTACACTTTTAAAACTTAACAAGCTTATTCAAAACTTTATATGAAAATTCAAAGGGCAGGTATAGCCACAACGTTTCTTAAAAAGAACAAGATAGAAAGGTGTGCTTTTAAAGATATCAAGAATTATTTGAAAACTACGCCCAGAAAAGCAGTATAGTATTCACAAAAGGATAAAAAACAGATCATTAATAAAGAATAGAAAGTCTAGGAACTGACTCAAGCACATATTAATATTTGATTTGCAGTAAAGTCTGCTCTGCAGAGATAACGGAAATAATGGTCTTTAAAATACATGGGCACTAGAACAAATGTACATCCACATTTGAAATAAAAAACACAAAAACCTGTTACCCCCAAACTCATGTAACACCCCAAAATTAATTTGAGGTGGATTATAAGTCTAATGGTCAGTCCTGAATATCTTTGTTAATTTTCTGTCTCATTGATCTAATATTGACAGTGGGGTGTTAAAGTCTCCCACCAGTATTGTGTGGGAGTCCAAGTCTCTTTGTAGGTCTCTAAGAACCTGCTTTATGAATCTGGGTGCTCCTGTATTGGGTGCATACATATTTAGGACAGTGAGCTCTTCTTGTTGCATTGATCCCTTTATCATTATGCAATGCCCTTGTCTTTTTTGATCTTTGTTGATTTAAAGTCTGTTTTATCAGAGACTAGGATTGCAACCTCTGCTTTTTTTTTTTTTTTTTTTGCTTTCCAATTGCTTGGTAAATATTCCTCCATCCCTTTATTTTGAGCCTATGTGTGTCTTTGCACGTGAGATGGGTCTCCTGAATACAGAACACTGATTGGTCTTAACTCTTTACCCAATTTGCTAGTCAGTGTCTTTTATTTGGGGCATTTAGCACGTTTACATTTAAGGTTCATATTGTTCTGTGTGACTTTGATCCTGTCAATATGACGCTACCTGGTTATTTTGCTCGTTAGTTGATGCAGTTTCTTCATAGTGTCAATAGTCTTTACAATTTGGTATGCTTTTGCAGTGGCTGGTACCGCTTTTTCCTTTCCATAGTTAGTGCTTCCTTCAGGAGCTGTTGTAAGGCAGGCCTGGTGGTAACAAAATCTCTCAGCATTTGCTTGCCTGTAAAGGATTTTATTTCTCCTTTGCTTATGAAGCTTAGTCTGGCTGGATATAAAATTTTGGTTTGAAAATTCTGTTTTTAAAGAATGTTGAATATTGGCCCCCACTCTCTTCTGGCTTGTAGGATTTCTGCAGAGAGATCCGCTGTTAGTCTGATAGGCTTCCCTTTGTGGGTAACCCAACCTTTTTCTCTGGTTGCCCTTAACACTTTTTCCTTCAATTCAACCTTGGTGAATCTGATGATTATGTGTCTTGGGTTGCTCTTCTCAAGGAGTATATTTGTGGTGTTGTTTGTATTTCCTGAATTTGAATGTTGGCCTGTCTTGCTGGGTTGGGCAAGTTCTCCTGGATAATATCCTGAAGAGTGTTTTCCAATTGCTTCCATTCTCCCTGTCACTTTCAGGTACCCCAGTCAAACATAGGTTTGGTTTTTTCCCATAGTCCCATATTTCCTGGAGGCTTTGTTTGTTCCTTTTCATTCTTTTTTCTCTAATCTTGTCTTCACTTGTTACTAAAGAGACCTAATAGACATCTACAAAATTTTCCATGCCAAATCAACAGAACATACATTCTTCTCAGCACCACATCACACTTATTCTAAAGTTGATCACATAATTGAAAGTAAAACAGTTCTCAGCAAATGCAAAAGAACAGAAATCATAAAAAAGCAGTTTCTCAGACAACAGTGCAATCAAACTAGAACTCAGGATTAAAAAACTCACTCAAAACTGCACAACTACATGGTAACTGAACAACCTGCTCCTGAATGACTACTGGATACATAGAAAAATTAAGGGAGAAATAAATAAGCTCTTTGAAACCAATGAGAACAAAGACACAATGTACCAGAATCTCTGGGACACAGCTAAAGCAGTGTTTAGAGGGAAATTTTTAGCACTAAATACCCACAGGAGAAAGCAGGAAAGATCTAAAATCGATACCCTAACATCACAATTAAAATAACTAGAGAAACAAGAGCAAACGCATTCAAAAGATAGCAGGAAATGATAAGTAACAAAGATCAGAGCAGAACTGAAGGAGATAGGGACATGAAAAACCCTTCAAAAAATCAATGAATGCAGGAGCTGGTTTTCTGAAAAAATTAAGAAAACAGACTGCTAGCCAGGCTAATAAAGAAAAGAGAGTAGAATCAAATAGACACAAAAAAGTGATAAAGGGGATGTCACCACTGATCCCCCAGAAATACAAAGTACCATCAGAGAATACTATAAACACCTCTATACAAATAAACTAGAAAATCTAGAAGAAATTGGCAAATTCCTGGACATATACACCCTTGCAAGACTAAACCAGAAAGCAAATGAATCCCTGAATAGACCAATAACAAGTTCTGAAATTGAGGTAGTAATTAATAGCCTACCAACAACAACAACAAAAAAAACCGGCCAGGACCAAACGGATTCACCGCCGAATTCTATCAGAGGTACAAAAAGGAGCTGGTACCATTCCTTCTGAAACTATTCCAAACAGTGGAAAAAGAGGGACTCCTCCCTAACTCATTTTATGAGGCCAGCATCATCCTGATACCAAAACCTGGCAGAGACATGACAAAAAAAGAAAATTTCATGCCAATATCCCTGATGAACATTGATGCGAAGATCCTCAATAAAATACTCTCAAACTGAATCCAGCAGCACATCAAAAAACTTATCCACCACAATCAACTCAGCTTTATCCCTGGGATATAAGGCTGATTCAACATACATAAATCAATAAACAAAGTCCATCATATAAACAAAAGCAATGACAAAAACCACATGATTGTCTTAATAGATTCAGAAAAGGACTTTGATAAAACTCAACAAGCTTTCATGCTAAAACTCTCAATAAACTAGGTATTGATGGAATGTATCTCAAAATAATAAGAACTATGTATGACAAACCCACAGCCAGTATCATATTGAATGGGTAAAAGCTGGAAGCATTCCCTGTGAAAACTGGCACAAGACAAGGATGCCCTTTCTCACCACTCCTATTCAACATAGTATTAGAAGTTCTAGCCAGGGCAATCAGGCAAGAGAAAGAAATGAAGGGTATTCAAATAGGGAGAGAGAAAGTCAAATTGTCTCTGTTTGCAGATGATATGATTGTATATTTAGAAGATCCCATTGTCTCAGTGCAGAACTTCCCTTAGCTGATAAGCAACTTCAGCAAAGTCTCAGGATACCAAATCAATCTGCAAAAATCACAAACATTACTATACACCAATAACAGACAAACAGAGAGCCAAATCATGAGTGAACTCACATTCACAATTGCTACAAAGAGAATAAAATACCTAGGAATCCAATTTACAAGGGATGTGAAGGACCTCTTAAAGATCAACTACAAACCACTGCTCAAGGAAATAAGGGAGGACACAAACAAATGGAAAAACATTCCATGCTCATGGATAAGAAGAAACAATATCGTGAAAATGGCCATACTGCCCAAAGTAATTTATAGATTCAATGCCATCCCCACCAAGCAATGATTGACTTTCTTCTCAGAATTAGAAAAACTACTTTAAATTTCATATGGAACCAAAAAAGGGTCCGTATAGCCAAGACAATCCTAAGCAAAAAGAGCAAAGCTGGAGGCATCATGCTACCTGACTTCAAACCATATACAAGGCTACAGTAACCAAAATAGCATGGTACTGTTATCAAAACAGATATGTAGACCAATGGAACAGAACAGAGGCCTCAGAAATAATGCCACACATCTACAATTGTCTGATATCTGACAACCCTGACAAAAACAAGCAATGGGGAAAGGATTTCCTATTTAATAAATGGTGTTGGGAAAACTGGCTAACCACATGCAGAAAACTGAAACTGTACTGTTTCCTTATACCTTATAGAAAAATTAACTCAAGATGGATTAAAGACTTAAATGTAAGACCTAAAACCATAAAAACTCTAGAAGAAAACCTAGGCAATACCATTCAGGACATAGGCATGGGCGAAAATTTCATAACTAAAACACCGAAAGAAATGGCAACAAAAGCCAAAATCGACAAGTGGGATCTAATTAAACTAAAGAGCTTCTTCACAGCAAAAGAAACCATCATCATAGTGAACAGACAACCTATAGAGTGGGACAATTTTTTTTCAATCTATCCGTCTGACAAAGGGCTAATATCCAGAAGCTACAAGGAACTTAAAAAAATGTATAAGAATAAAACAACCCCATCAAAAAGTGGGTGAAGAATATGAACAGACAGTTCTCAAAAGAAGACTTTCAGGTGGCCAACAAACATATGAAAAAAGCTCATCATCACAGGTAATCAGAGAAATGCAATTCAAAAGCACAATGAGATACCATCTCATGCCAGTTAGAAGGGTAACCATCAAAAAGTCAGGAAGAAGCAGATTCTGGAGAGGATGTGGAGAAATGGGAACACTTTTACACTGTTGGTGGGAATGCAAATTAGTTCAACCATTGTGTAAGACAGTGTGGCAATTCCTCAAGGATCTATAAACAGAAATACCATTTGACCCAGCAATCCCATTACTGGGTATATACACAAAGGATTATAAATCATTCTGCTATAAAGACACATGCACAAGTATGTTTATTGTAGTACTATTCACAATAGCAAAGACTCGGAACCAACCCAAATGCCCATCAATAATAGATTGGATAAAGCAAATGTAGCACATATACACCATGGAATACTATGCAGCCATAAAAAAGGATGAGTTCATGCCCTTTGCAGCGTCATAGATGAAGCTGGAAACCATCGTTCTCAGCAAATTGACACAGGAAGAGAAAACCAAACACCGCATGTTCTCACTCATAAGTGGGAGCTGAACAATGAGAACACATGGACACAGGTAGGGGAACATCACACACTGGAGCCTGTTGGGGGGTGGGGGTCTAGGGGAGGGAGAGCATTAGAAGAAATACCTAATGTAGATGATGGGTTGATGGGTACAGCAAACCACCATGGCATGTGTATACCTATGTAACAAACCTGCACGTTCTGCACATGTATCCCCAAACTTAAAGTATAATAATAATTTAAAAAAATCTAATGGTAAAAAAGCTTACAACAAAAGTCGTAAAAAAAGATATAGAAAAAAACATTTTAATTTTATTCAGATAAACTGGAAATGAGGTATATTAAGCATAAACAAAAAGTTGAACATTTGACAACATTAAAATAAAAACTGTTCAATAAAAGACATCATTAAGGAAGTGAAAAGTAAAGTCATACAGCTGGAGATGTTTGTAATAAATGTAATGTACAAAATTCTTTCATATAGAATGTATAACTACCTACCACAAAAAGCCCAATAGAAAAATGGCTATGGGACCTCAACTGGTACTGCATAAAAAGTCATAGCCAAAGGGAAAATGGACAAATGAAAATGCTCAAGGAAACGCAAATTGAACCCACAATGTTATATAGCTATATAACCCAATAAAACAGCAAAGAGGTAGAAAGTAGAATGGTGCTTACAAGAGGCTGGGAAGAGGAAAGCACAGAAAAGTTGGTTAAGAAAAGTTGGTTAATGGGTACACAATACATTTGGATAGAAGGAATAAGTTCTTGTATTTGATAGCCAGTAGGGTGACTCCAGTTAACACTAATTTATTGTGTATTGCAAAATCATGAAAAGAGAAGATTTGGAATGTTGCCAATACAAAGAAATGATAAAGTTTGAGATCGTGTGTATCACAATTTATCTAGTTTGATCATTGCACGTTGTATGTATACATCAAAATATCATGTGTGACCCAGAAATATGTAAAATCATGATGTATTAATAAAAAAGATAATAGAAAATATTATATGATGGTGAAAATGTAAAGGTCATTCTCAACACTGGTGCTATTAAATCACTTTGCAGAAAAGTTTTATATCATCCTTCTAAGTTGAACAAATGAATACATGCATATCTAGCAATTCACTTACCACAAAAAATGCATGAACATTTATACCAGAGTAAATTTGAAGAAATGTTTGTGGAAACATTATTCATGATATAAAATACTTGAAAGCACGGAAATGTCTATCAATAATATAATGGATAAATATATTGTGTTATATTCATACAGTGGAAGACACATAGCAATGAACATGAACAAAACACAATTACACCTACATATTGATATAAATGGATCTCATAAACCTAAGTGTGAGTGAAAGTATCCAGACACAATAGGAAAAGTAATACAGATGTTCCTTGTCTTACAGTGAGGTTAGAGCCCGATAAACCCATAATAGGTTCAGGGTATTTTAAGACAAAAATGCATTTAATACACCTAACCTACTGAACATCATAGCTTAGCCTAGCCTACCATAAAAATGCTCAGAATATTTCTATTAGTCTATACTTGGGCAATAGTAAAGTGTTGAATATCTCATGTAATTTATTGAATAATGTGCTGAAAGTGAAACAGAATGGTTGTATGGGTAGCTGTAGTATGGCTTCACACCATTTTAAGGTCCAAAAATCATAAGTTGAATCATTTTAAGTTGGGAGACTATTTGTATGTGATTTTATTCAGATATCTGTAATAGGTTAACAAGCAAAACTCAAATCTACTTTTAATCGATCGCAGGTTTATGGAGAAATCCCATAAAAAATTATTGCAAGATTACCATTAAAGTCAACATTGTAATTTCTTTTATACATAAAATGAGCATAGTGATTTGGAAGGGGCAGAAATAAGCTTTAGAATTCTGGCATTGTCCTATTTCTTGAACTGAGTAGTAGGCACATGAACTTTTGCTTTGTGAAAAATCTATGGACTGCACATTTTAGTTTTGCACATGTATATTCATGGGTGTTATATCTAATTAAATGAAATAGTAAAGAAAACTCTACCTAATTCTATCTTTCTTGGAAAGAACAGAACTCAGGATACTTCATGATTGCATGCATAAAAAAATGAGGCAGTGGTGAAATAAGCAAATTATGAAATCAAAGAAATTTACATGTTATCTTCAAAACATATTGTCAGCTGTTATTAACCTAGGGTTGCTCTCCTCTCTTAGAGTGCATTTGGAAATGTGTGAAGGCATTTCATGTCATTACAATTACCAGTTCCTGGCACTTAGTACCCTGGGGCCAAGGATGCAAATATTATCCAATATGTGGAATAGTATGACAGAACAAATCATTGCCCTGCCTCAAATGTCAACAGTATCCTTTTTCAGAAATATGCAGGCTAAGTTAAAATGTTTTGGCAAACATTTTCAAGAGTTATATAAAATCATACCAGTCCTAAATTATGCTGTAAAACACATATATGTTTAGTGCTACAAAGGGCCAAGCTACTTAAACATGTATTACATGTAGTTCGTACCACTCCAAATACTACTTCCATTTATTGATGAATTTTCTTTTAGAGAATTGTGTTAGCATCACGTAGCTATAGTCAAAGCTTTCTTCTGGTTAAAAGTGTATAGATTTAAATGCAGATATACTACATAGATTTGTGTCCCTGAAGATTCTCTTTAAAAATCATTCTTGTTTATTTTAGTCCACACTGTTATATGTTATTTGTAAAATCTTCACATTCTAATATTTCAGGTAATTATCAAAATATTTTAGCTTCACAGTTTATGCAACAGTGTGGCCATAATGGCTCTTAAATCTAGAAAAGTAGATTCCTCAATCATTCTAACATTTTAATACGTACCTGTATACAAGAGAACTCCTAATTCTTTTCAAGTACATTATAGTGAACTAAAAGTGTTAGTGCTACGTTTAAGTCCTCTTTAAATACTTATTTTCAAGTTTAGTGAAAACTTCTTTTACATGATTTTATTTTATTCTTCAGCTTTCTTGTGTCTATTTGCTAACATTTCAAAGGTTCCTTAATGACAATGCTTTTAACTTTGTTGGGGAATTGTGGCTATTTTATTAAACTTATCCCCCTAAATATTACTTAATGTAACTACATTTCTCTGTGATCCAATTTATTATGCTGAGATATGATTATATTTTATGTACTTTTCAATATTGCATAAAAGTGATTATCTCAAACTTCTCATCAATAAATATAAATTTTCATTATTAAATTACATCAAATGCAAAAGGGGATGGCCTAGGAAATACAGCAGGTTAATACATCTTACCAAGAAAAAAAAAAAGTATTTTTCTTTACAGAAGGAATAAAGTTAAATACAGCCCAGAAAATCTCTGTAAGATGAGGAAAGTTGTTACTCAAAAGAAGAAACATATTAAACAATCATTGAGCTGGTTCCTGATTCAATGCTTGCTTTCATTAACATATGCTGCTACTGTAATTCTCATCAACCAAAATGTTATCTACTTTTAAAATTCAATTCAATCAAAATCAGCGGTGATGCTTTTAAGTGAAGTAACAAATGTCAGACAGGATCATATTTGAGAGAGAGAGAGAGGGAGATGCTGAGTGAGTTTTAATATGGTGACTTCGAGTTATCTTTGGAATTTAATAGTTCAGAATATTTTGTAAACAACTGAAAATGCTACTTTGAAATCCCAAGTAACAAGAACCAAAGATGAAACTCTAGGGAATATTAAAAATATAATTAAAAAGAAAAACCTAGGGAAACTAATCTGGAGGTCCTGAGAGGTAGAAAAAGACCCAGAGACAGTGGTGGCATGAAGGCCAAGTGAGAGCAGTTTCAGCAATGTTCATCACAAATGCCCTAGAGACGTTATATAAAACATAAAGAGTAAGTCATAAACTTTTTAAATTAGGAGATCTTTCATAACTTTTATAAAGAGAAGTTTCAACAGAATAGAGACAAGAATTTTTATTCAGGCAGAATCTGGGTGTATCTTATTCACCAGTGTATTTTAATTTCCAAGCATAGTACCCAGCATGTATGTATGCCCAATGAGTATTTATCAGGATAAAATTAATTAGAAACCAAGGAATGATCTAAAAAAAAAAAGAGAGAGAGAGAGAGAGAGAGAGAGAAGATGGAGAATGTCATAACACTGAAGCTGGAGTAAGAGATAAGGATATATTCATACTTAGAGAGAAAAAGAATCAGAGAAAGGTTTCTTTCTTTATTTTAGAAATGGGTAGAAGACACCTAATTACACTTACAGAAGATGAGAAAAAGCCATTGAAAGTGTAGGAGAGGCAAAACTAATAGACCATGATGGCTAAAAGGACCTTCATCTGTATCTGTTCCAGTTAGGGGAAGACCAAGATATTTATAGAAAAGTAAAAGTGATTTAGTAATTCCCTACCATTCTCTGGCTATCAACAGGACAACAACAATAATAATAGCTAATATGTATTATGTGCTTAATAAGTGGATTTTTGATACTAATAGCATGTATAAACTGATTATTAGATATTGTCCTATTAATAGATACTGCCTTGTTATTAGGTATCACCTTAAAATATAATACTATTACTTTTTCAATTTTGCAAATAAAGAAACTGAAGAAAAGTAAAAAAAAAAAAAAAACATTTAAATAAGAAAAAAGTGAGTGTACACTATTTACTTAGCACTGTATTTAATGCTATGGTGTTAAAGGGAAATCTATATGCAGCGTAAAACACAGCATCTGTATTTTAGGGATTGATACATGGGTGTTTCATGAAAAATATTTAGCCAAACATCTAAGGAGAATCCCATCTCTTTTCCAGGCATGAAATTAAATAATAGGTTGTTGATACAATTAAATGAAAAAAAAAAAAAACTGACCAGCAAGTAACCAGATAACCAGGGTGATCCCAAACCAAATATTACTTAATGTTATATTAAGTAGAAAATAAAGTGATGATCACATTATTCAGATTTTTTTTTCCCCACAAAGAAGTCACTTTTTCATTACTTCTTTTGGAAAATGATTTAGAAATTTTAAAAATACATTTTATATGCATTTTCTTCTTAAAATTGATTTGCATATATAAGTCAGCAGAAAACAGATATATTCAAAATGCAATGAAGTCAACATAAATGCTATAATCTCAGACATATATGTTTATTTTAGAAACATTAATGTTTTTACTACATACCAGATGCTGTGTTAGGTATTTGGAATTAAACACAAATGCCAAAGTCACTTTTTGAAAGAAGCCTTCAATCTAATGGATGGAATGGATACACAAATGAATACTTTCAGTAAAATGTTGAGATTGCCATGATATAAATATGCACAGGGCATTATGGGAGCATAGAGCACCTCATCCCAATGCGGGAATTAACAGAATGCTTTATTGTTAGTAAAACATGACACTTGAACTGAGGTTTGATGCATACATAAATAAGATGGAGAAAGTGCTCTTAATAAAAGAAACATGAAAAGCAAAATTTCAGAGATATAAAGCTTTATGGCATTTGTGTGTAAGTAAGGAATAATGAGAGCACAACCGTTTCGCTCTTAAATAAAGGGCTGCATTTATTAGAATTAAGTTGAATTAAATACCGATGTATGAAGCAGTAAACCCAATAACAGTAGTAAAACAACGTTTAAGTTTTTTTTTTCTTTCAAACACAGCCTAATGATAGCTGAATGAGAGCTTATATGATGCATCACCATGTACCTTCTATTTTGTTGTTTTCCAACAATGGTAGAGGACACTTACAAGGTCTTTGCTACTACTCCTGCATTTTATTTAGTCTTATTAAGACCTGGAGAAGGGCATATCCCATCTATTCACATTGTAAGCACCATTTCTGCTACATACCATTTTTCATAACCTATTTACATGAGCATATCTAGCTGTAAATGGGACTGGGGTATGCAAGTTTTTTTGTATTGTCCATTTGCCAAGCTAAAAACCAAAGAGTTCATTTAAAGAACTAAACTGAAAAAAATACCTGAGAAAAAAGGGACCTGAGTATTCAGGGTCCTCTGAAGCCAGAGAGATCACATGATATAAGGTTTATGAGTTAGAGAAAGGACGTAAGATAGAGAACATTATATACAATGATAAGAAGTTTGGATTTTATTTCAAATGTGGTAGATCACTATGAAAGTGCTATTAGAGGAGACTAATACAGACAAATATGCATTTTAGATAGATCCTTTGCAACTGAAATATAGAGGATAACCTAAAGAAAACTGTAGTCAGGAGTAGAATTAGAAGATGTGCAGTTTGGAAAAGAGGTAAGAAAGGTTGTTAGAGAAGTGGTTGTAGAAATGAACAGAAAGAACCACAAACAGTCCCATTTCAGAAGTAACAGTAGTGAAAATTTGTAACTGGTTGAAGGAAATTAAGAAAACCAAGAGGTCTTAAGACTGTGCTTAAATTTCTGGCCTAGCTAAGATATAAGATGGTAGGTTTCTGCCTATTTAATTGGTCTACTGGGAAAGTATCTTCAATATGTTTGCTTATATACTCCTCAAAAGGATTTTGAAAAATCATTCATCCTTGCATACATTTTAAAGTAGATATTTAAACGTTTTTACCATGTTTAAAAATGGAAAAGAATGCCATTTTAAGGATATTATAAATAAGAACATTAAAAGCAAAACTGTTAAATGGATCTTTTAAATATACACAACAAAATCTAAAAGGAATGGAAATGTGTTACCCCACCATACACAAATTAGCTCTTTTCAAGGTATATAAAAATGGTCCAATGAATGTCTATGTACCCATTACACAGCTAAAAAATTATTGACACATAGTCCATGTTATTTTCTCGATCCCTCTATCCACTCTCCCCAACTCATACACACTGGATTATTTTATAGAAAATCCCAGACATAAAACTACTTAATCCATAATATTTAGTATATGGTATGTATCTCTAATACTTTAGTACCATCTTTGAAAAACAAAACTGTCACACCATTAACACCCCTAAAAATTGTCAATGATCTTTTGTATAATGTTCAAAGTTCCCCATTTATCTCATACATTTGTGCATATATTGTTGTTTTATTGTTAAATTTAGTTTGTTTGGATCAGAATCCATTCAATTTCCACATTTTACCATTGGTTAATATGTCTTTTTTAATCTATAAACATCTTTTCCTTTTTTTTCTTTGAAATTTAGCTGTTGAAGAGCATGGATGTTTTTTATTGAGTTTTTCACATTCTAGATTTTTTGCAGATTTTATCCCTGTGGTGCAGTTTAAGGTATTATTTTCTCTTTTTCATTTCTTGTAAACTGGTGTTGATATTTAGGAGCTTTACAGATTCAGTTTAATTTTCTGGAAACAGCACATCATTGATAGTATGTGGTCTCAGTTAATGCATTACATCATGAGATACTTAATTTCACTTGTTTTTCTTTTTAAATCATTATTATTACAGTATTATTATTATTTCTTATTACTGCAGATCATCATTTTTCATCCAAAAATTTTTATAATCTTTTTACTTGAAAGTTTTGCAGCTGTTGATAATCATAGTCTAAAAACATAAAGTCTGTTCCTTCGTTAGGGGTCTTTTCTATTATTTTCTCTGTTTTTTGGAGGGAAGAGGACTTTGGAATTAATAACTCCCTTTCTTTAAATCAAAGGTTTTACATCGTTTTTTTGCTCTCTAAACTTCCATCTTGCATTCCAGTATCACCACACAATTCGATTCTGATGTAATCTATTTTATGCTTGAAATAATTTACTACAGTTTCTTCTATCAAAAATATAGAGATTGAATTTTTTTTAATTTACTTTTGCCATAAGGCACTATGTGTTTGAAATGTCCTCTCTAGCATTAAAATTAGTAGTGTATGATTGAACAAAACAACATAAAAATATTAATTTGATAATTAGCTATTAAATAAGGAAATTAAAGACTTATTTTTTATTTGGTCCACATCATCATAAGTAAATAGCATTTACTGATAGAATACCAAGGTTGACATTGTGGAAAACAGTGTGGCGATTCCTCAAGGATCTAGAACTAGAAATACCATTTGACCCAGCCATCCCATTACTGGGGATATACCCAAAGGATTATAAGTTATGCTGCTATAAAGACGCATGCACATGTATGTTTATTGTGGCACTATTCGCAATAGCAAAGACTTGGAATCAACCCAAATGTCCATCAGTGACAGACTGGATTAAGAAAATGTGGCACATATACACCATGGAATACTATGCATCCATAAAAAAGGATGAGTTCATGTCCTTTGTAGGGACATGGATGCAGCTGGAAACCATCATTCTCAGCAAACTATCGCAAGAACAGAAAACCAAATACCACATGTTCTCACTTATAGGTGAGAACTGAACAATGAGATCACTTGGACACAGGAAGGGGAGCATCACACACTGCGTCCTATTGTGGGGAGTGGGGATGGGGAAGGGATAGCATTAGGAGATATACCTAATGTAAATGACGAGTTAATGGGTGCAGCACACCAACATGGCACATGTATACATATGTAACAAACCTGCACGTTGTGCACATGTACCCTAGAACTTAAAGTATAACAATTAAAAAAAAAAGAATACCAAGGTTGAACATCCATTCCATTCATATATTTCATTTTTATTACTGTAAGAACTGGAAAAAAATCATTCACATAAAATTAGATGTGAATAGTAATGTTGCTATAGCAAAGCCACTGGATTCTTTAAAATCTTTCAGAACTATATGTGCAGAGTAGAATCAATTTTCAAAAAAATTAGAATCAATTTTCAAAAAAAAAAATTATTAATGATCTTAGTTAGGTCCTCCTTCAGTTTTATGGAAAGCAAATAATTGGAAATGACCTGACCTACAAAAGGATTTATTACCCAGTCTTTAAGTCATTCACTTTCTCCACTTGTGGGAAGTACATGAACAAGCTTTACAAAGAATTCTCTTGTCTCTTAATTTTAACTGCTAACTTTTTCACCTAGAGGCACCTTTGTAAACCTAATATACTCAGAAAATTTGCCAAAAATATTTTAAATTTCTAACTCTTTGCCAATTCACTACTGTCTGGTAAAATGCTTTCATCTTTCACCTACTTTAAAAAATATTCTTTGTTAAAACCTTGGAGATACACATTTAGCTCATTTAATTTATGGAAAATGTCCATCATACAAATCAACTTCTCACTGTTAAGCAAATAAACTGTCAGATTTAATTTTTTTTTTTTTTTTTTTTTTAGATGGGGTCTTGCTCTGTCGCCCAGGCAAGATTGCCATGGCGCAATCTCGGCTCACTGCAACCTCCACCTCCTAGGTTCAAGCGATTCTCCTGTCTCAGTCTCCTGAGTAGCTGGGATTACAGGTGCCTGCCACCATGCCTGGCTAATTTTTTTGTATTTTTAGTAGAGATGGGGTTTCACTATCTTGGCCAGGCTGGTCTTGAACTCCTGACCTCGTGATCCACCCACCTAAGCCTCCCAAAGTGCTGGGATTACAGGTGTGAGCCACCATGCCCGGCCCAGATTTAATTCTTATGGAAGAAAGCCTGACACAATTTTTCAACTAAAGGAAATATATTAAAATATATCTCTATGACAATCATCTGAACTATGGATACTTCATTGTCTGAGTCAATATAATTTGTTATACATAATTTTAAAAATACATTATTCATCACTGGGACTGAATAATTTTACCATATTAAAGACAATGTCTAATGCTCTGTGCAAATTAACACTGAACTTTCAAACGTTTCTTTCAAATTAAACAAGGCTTTAGTTTTCTTTCATTCTGTGAATTATCCCTTTACTCTGTTCATCATTTCCTTTGCTGTTCAGAAGCTTTTAAGTCTGATGCAATCACAATTGTCAATTATTGATTCTGTTACCTCTGCTTTTGGAGTCATAACAAAAAATAGTTGTCATGATGAATGCCATGAAGCTTTTTCCCTATGTTTTCTTCTACTGTGTTTATAGTTTTGGTTTCTGTGTTTAAGATAACACATAATATACAAAAATCAACTCGAGAGAGTAAACATAAGGGTCCAATATAATGCTTCCTCATGTAGGTAGCCCATTTCTCCCATACCACTTATTGAAGAGACTATCCTTTCAATATTGTGTATTTTTGGCACCTTCACTGAAGATCAATTGACCATAAAGGCATAGATTTGTTTCTGAGTTGCTCATTCTGTTCCATTGAACTATATGCCTGTTTTATGCCAATACAATACTGTTTTAATTGCCATTGCTTTGTAGGATGCTTTGCAATCAAGTAGTGTGATGTCTTCAGCTTTGGTTATCATGTTAAAAATTTCTTTGATTACTTGGGATCTTTTGTTATTTCTTAGGGTTTTTTCCTATTTCTGTGAAAAATGTCATTGGGATTTTGATAAAGATTGTATTGAATGTGCAGATCATTTTGGGTAGAATGGACATTTTAACAATATTAATTTGTCCAATCCATGAATATAGAATATCTTTTAATTAATTTGTATTTTCTTCAATTTTTATATCATTGTTTTACAGTTTTCAGTACATAGATCTTTCACTTCTTTGGTTAAAGTGGATTGTTTTCTTGAATTATTTTTTCTGATAGTTTGTTGTTAGTGTATAGAAACAAAACTGATTTTTGTATGTTGATTTTTATATCCACAACTTTACTGAACTCTTGTACTAGTTCTAACAGTTTTTTTTGGTAGAGTCTTTATATAAGATCACATCATCTGCAAATA
Source organism: Mandrillus leucophaeus (assembly GCF_000951045.1). Classification (NCBI taxonomy): domain Eukaryota; kingdom Metazoa; phylum Chordata; class Mammalia; order Primates; family Cercopithecidae; genus Mandrillus; species Mandrillus leucophaeus. The sequence continues at coordinate 1,693,373 of NW_012105032.1, forward strand.
GAGGCAATTTTACTTCTTCCTTTCTAATTCAGATGCCTTTTATACATTTTTCTGGCCTAATTGTTGTGGCTAGGACTTCTAGTCCCACTGAAAAAAAGCAGCAAGAGTAGGCATCCATATGATGTTCCTATTCTTGGAGGAAAACCTTTTGGCTTTTCACCACTGAGTATGATATTAACTGTGAGCTTGTCATATATGGTCTCAATTATGTTGAGGTATATTCCTTTTATCCTCACTTGTTGAGAGGTTTTAACTTTGTCAAATACGTTTTCTGTATCTATTGAGATAATCATGATTTTTAACATTCATTTATTTTGGAAGAGAACCAATAGGATATATAAAGAGTCTCTTTTATGAGGAATTGGCTTATACATTATAGACTCTGGGAAGTCCTTATGATGTGCCATCTGTAAGCTGGATGCCAAGGAAAGCCGCTGGTGTAATTCCCATCCAAGACTGAAAGCCTTAGAACCAGGGAACCCATTGGTGTAAGTCTAAATCTGAGTCTGATGGTCCAGGATCCAGAATTACTGATGTCTGAGAGCAAACAAAAAAAAAAATTGATGGCTCTTGTGGTAGTTCATTTTCACACTGTATTAGTCCACTTTCACACTAACAAAGACATATCCAACACCAGCTAATTTACATATATTAAAAAAGAGGTTTAATTGACTCACAGTTCCACATGGCTGAGAAGGCCTCACAATCATGGTGGGAGGCAAGGAGGAGCAAAGCCACATCTCACATGGTGGCAGACAAAGGTAGACAATGAGAACCAAGCAAAAGGGAAATGCCCTTATAAAACCATCAGCTCTCATAAGATCCATTCACTACCACGAGAACAGTATGGTGGAAACTGCCCCATGATTCAATTATCTCCCACTGGGTCCTTCCCCACAACACATGGGAATTATGGGAGCTAAAATTCAAGATGAGATTTGGGTAGGAATATAGACAAACCATATCTTTCCATCCCTGGCCCCTCCCAAATCTCATGTCCTCACATTTCAAAACCAATCATGCCTTCCAAACAGTCCCCCAAAGTCTTAACTCATTTCAGCATTAACTCAAAAGTCCACAGTCCAAAGTCTCATTTAAGATAAAGCAAATCCCTTCTGCTTATGTGCCTGTAAAATCAAAAGCAAGTTACTTACTTCCTAAATACAATGGGGGTACAGGCATTGGAAAAATACATCCATTCCAAATGGGAAAAATTAGCCAAAATGAAGGGGCTAAAGGCCCCAGGCAAGTTCAAAATCCAGTGGGGCAGTCAAATATTAAAGCCTCAAAATGATCTCCTTTCACTCCACGTCTCACATCCAGGTCACTTTGATGCAAGAGGTGAGTTCCCATAATCTTGGGCAGCTCTGCCCCTGTGGCTTTGCAGGATAAAGCCTCCCTCCCACTTGCTTTCACAGGCTGGTATCAAGTGCTTTGTGGCTCTTTCAGGTGTATGGTGCAAGCTGTCAGTGGCTCTACCATTCTGGGGTCTGGTTGATGGTGGCCATCTTCACACAGCTCCACTAGGTAGTGCCCCAGTAGGGACTCGGTGTGGAGGCTTCAACCCCACATTTCCTTTCTGTACTGCCCCAGTAGAAGTTCTCCATGAGGGCCCCACCCATGCAGCAAATTTCTGCCTGGACATCCATGTGCTTCCATACATCCTCTAAAATCTAGGTGGAGGTTCCCAAACCTCAATTCTTGACTTCTGTGCACCTGAAGGCTCAACACCATGTGGAAGCTACCAAGGCTTGGGGCTTGAACCCTCTGAAGCCACAGCCTACACTGTACCTTGGCTCCTTTTAGCCATGGCTAGAGGGGTTGGGACACAGGGCACCAAGTACAGCACAAAGCTCAGGGACCCTGGGCCCAGCCCCAAAACCTACTTTTCCCTCCTAGACCTCTGGGCCTGTGATAAGAGAGGCTGCCTCTGACGTGTGCTGGAGACATTTTCCCCATTGTCTTGGGGATTAACATTTGGTTCCTCGTTAATTATGCAAATTTCTGCAGCTGGCTTGGATTTCTCCCCAGAAAATGGGATTTTTCTTTTCTATTGCATTGTTAGGCTGCACATTTTTCAAACTTTTATGCATTTAAAGTTGAGTGCTTACCCACTTTCTTTCCCATCTTGCCTAGAATATTTGATTGGCTATAAATCTTTTGACTCTAAGTCCCTTGACCATAGGGGTTCCACTGGAAAACCTGATGGACTCAGAACAGGTAGCACACCATCCCAGCATCAATATGAGACAATAAATAGCTTGGCCATCACTACTGCCTTTGAAATACCTTGAAATAAAAGGAGTAAATATAAGCAAATAAAAATAGTAAAACAGATAGGAGTAAGAATTAAGATGCCAGATAGGAGGCAGGACTAGCTTGCAGCTCCCTCTTGGATGGCAGTGTGTGGAGAATCACACTGTGAACTTTTACTCCAAGAACTACTGCAGGAATATACCAGGAAAGCTGGGGGAATCCACAGACCCTTTAAAGAAACTGGATCATGGCTGCAGGCTCCCTGAAATGCTGAAAAACTGTAAGTCTGCTTGTATTTGTAATGGGGAGGCTTGTGTTCTGAGGCCGGTTCTAAGCCTTGGTCACTGGCTGCCTGGAAATAGACTCAGTGCTGTTGGGAGGTACAGTGGGAGTGAGACCGACTTTTATGACTGTGGGCTGCATGGGAGTGGGGTGACCGCCAACTTTCCCCCACTTCCCTGGTGGCCTGTATGACTCAGCGGAGGCAGCCATGATCCCCCTGGGAATGTACCTCCATTGAACTGGGAACCACACCCCAATCTCACATAGCAGCCACAGCAAGCCATGCCCAAGAACAGGCTGAACTCAGATATGCCTATCCCTGTCTTCACCTGGTGGTCTTTCTCTACCTGCCCTGGTAGCCAAAGAAAAAGGTCATAATCTCTTGGGAGCTCTATGGCCCTGCTTACTGCCTGAGAAACATGAAAACTTAACCAGGTGTCCCTAGGGCAAGTTTGCATCCTCCGTATAGGACCAGAGTTTATTCGCTCTTGAAAATGCCACCTCCTGGCTAGAGGTCAACCAACACAGAAAAAAGAGCACTAAACAAAAACACAACCAAGGATCCTAACAGAGTCCACTTCATACTCCTGCTACCTCCACTGGAGCAAGTGCCAGTATCCACTGCTGCAAGATCTGAAAATGAATCACATCACAGGACTCTATGCAGACACTCCCCAGTACCAACCTAGAGGCCGGTAGCTCTGCTGTGTGGCTAGACCCAGAAGAGCAAAAACAATCACTACAGTTTGGCTCTAAGGAAGCCCCATTCCTAGGGGAAGCAGGAGAACACCACATCAAGGGAGTACCTCATGGGACAAAATATGACAAAACAACGTTCTTTAACACCCCCAAAATATCATACCAGCTCACCAGCAATGAATTTAAACCAAGATTAAATCTCTGAATTGCCATAAAAAAATTCAGAAGGTTGACTATTAAGCTAATCAAGGAGATCCCAGAGAAAGGTAAATCCAACTTAAAGAAATCAAAGACATAATACAGGATATGAAAGGAATATTCTTCAGTGAAATCAACAGCATAAATAAAAACCAATCACAACTTCTGGAAATCAAGGACACACTTAGAGAAATGCAAAATGCACTGGAAAGTCTCAGCAACAGAATAGAACAAACAGAAGAAAGAACTTAAGAGCTCAAAGACTAAACTTTTGAATTAACTCAATCCATCAAAGACAAAGAAGAATTAAATAAATAAACAAAGGCTCCAAGAAATTTGAGACTATGTGAAATGTCCAAACCTAAGAATAACTGGTGTTCCCGAGGAAGAAGAGTAATCTAAAAGTTTGGAAAACATATTTGAGAAAAATAATCAAAGAAAACTTTCCTGGCCTTGCTAGAGATCTATACATCCAAATACAAGAAGCTCAAAGAAAACCTGGGAAATTCATCAAAAAAAGAGCATCTTGTAGGCACGTATTCATCAAGTTATCTAAAGTCAAGACAAATAAAATAATCTTAAGAGATGTGAGGCAAAAATATCAGGTAACCTAAAAAGGAAAACCTATCATATTAACAGCAGATTTCTCAGCAGAAACCCTACAAGCGAGAGGGGACTGGGGTTCTATTTTTAGCTTTGTAAAAAGAAAATATCTTGGGAACCTTCAAGCTGAAAACTGCTCAGGGCAAATCTACCTCTCATTCTATTCAAAGTCATCCCTATGCTATGTTCACAGAGATAGGTGCATATTCTGATTGTTTCCTTTGGAAAGGCACCACAAACAGAAACTCAAAAGAATGGAACCATTTTTCTCTTATCTACCTGTTTCCTGAGTGTCTGGGGTAGGGAGGGGTAGGGGCTTGCTTTGAGTTGTCCCCACCTTTCTGGACAGAACTAATGTGCTGCTTACATATATTAATTGACGTGTCATGTCTCCCTAAAATACATAAAACCAAGCTGTACCCCAACCACCTTGGGCACATGTTGTCAGAACCTACTGAGGCTGTGTCACAGATGCATTCTCAACCTTGGCAAAGTAAACTTTCTAAGTTAACTGAGACCTGTCTCAGATTTTCTGGCTTCACAGCTTCCTTAAACAAAACAATTATCAGCCCAAATTTTTGTATCCAGCAAAACTAAGCTTCATAAATGAAGGAAAGATTCAGTCTTTTCCAGACAAACAAATACTGAGAGAATTTGTCACTACCTAATCAGCACTATAAGAACTGCTAAAAGGAGCTCTAAATTTTGAAACAAATACTTGAAGTACACCAAAATAGAACCTCCTTAAGGCATAAATCTCACAGCACCTATAGAACAATAACACAATGAGAAATAAAACAGGTATACAGGCAAAAAAATAGCATGATGAATAGAATAGTATCTCAAATATCAATACTAACATTGAATGTACATGACCTGAATGCTCCACGTAAAATATACAGAATGGCAGAATGGATAAGAACACACCAACCAGGGTTCAGCTGTCTTCAAGAGACTAACCTAACACATAAGGTATCACATAAACTTAAGGTAAAGGGGTGGAAAATATATTCCACACAAATAGACACCAAAAGCAAGCACAAGTAGCTATTCTTATATCAGAAAAAAAAACAAGCTTTAAAGTAACAACAGTTAAAAAAGACAAAGAGACAAAGAGGGACATTATAAAATGATAAAAGGACTAGTCCAACAGGAAAATGTCACAATTCTAAATGTATATGCACCTAACACTGGAGCTCCAAAATTTATAAAACAATTACTACAATACCTAAAAAATGAGATAGAAAACAACACAATAATAGTGGGGGGGCCTTAATACTCCACTAACAACACTAGACCGGTCAAGACAAGGAATCAACAAAGAATCAATGGACTTAAAATATACCTTACAACAAATCGACTTAACAGATATTTACAGAACATTCTACCCAACAACTGCAGAATATACATTCTTTTCATCAGAACAAGAAACATTCTCCAAGATAGACCATGTGATAGGCCACAAAACAAGTCTCAGTAAATTTAAGAAAATCAAAATTATATCAAGTACTCTTTCAGACCACAGTGAAGTAAAATTGGAAATCAACTCCAAAAGGAACCCTCAAAACCAGGTAATACATGGAAATAAAATAATCTGCTCTTGAATGATCATTGGGTAAACAATAAGATCAAGATTGAAATTTAAAAATTCTTCAAACTTAATGATAATACTGATACAATCTATCAAAACCTCTGGGATACAGCAAAAGTGGTGTTAAGAGGAAAATTCATAACATTAAATCCCTACATCAAAAAGTCTAAAAGAGCACAAATAGACAATCTAAGGTCACACGTCATGAAATTGGGAAAACAAGAACAATCCAAACACAAACCCACCAGAAGAAAAGAAATAACAAAGATCAGAGCAAACTAAATGAAATTGAAACAAAAACATACAAAAAATAAATGAAACAAAAATCTGGTTCTTTGAAAATATATATAAAACTGAAAGATCATTAATGAATTTAATGAAGAAAGGAAGAGAGAAGACCCAAATAAACTCAATTAGAAACAAAATGGGAGATGTTACAACTGATACTAAAGAGGCTTCATTGTCTGAGGTAAATATCCAAAGCTCATTGTCTCATGCCAAGAAAATCAAGGATATGGACACACAAGAGGTGAGTTTAAGACAGAAGGTTTAATATACGAGAGAAAAGAGAAAAGCTCTCTCTCCTGCAGAGAGAGACTTCTGAGTGGGTCTTCTGGTTCCATGGTGAAATGCATGGGGTTTTATAAATGAGCGTGTGGAGGCGGTACCTGATTTACATAGGGCACAAGAGATTGGTTGGACTAAACGTTCCATTTGCATAGCACGCAAAGAAGCTGGCCATCTCACTGTAATCTTTTATTATGCAGATGGGGTCTCTACCTCACCGGTGCCATGTTGCCTGCTTTTTTACTGCACATGTGGCAACAAAGAAAAAAAGAGAACCCCCATGTTGAATACACTTGAGTTTCAAGTATCCCTTGTCTATTGGCACAGGTGCCGGTATTTACCTATGCAAGCTTTTAGCTTGTTTATCTATGCTTGAAGCTTGAATTTTAGTCTGCTTTGTGTTAGAAAAGAAATAATTTGGGAGCTGCTTTTTATTAAAAGGAATCCTTACTGAGGACTCTCTTACCTTCACTATCTCCCTAAATAATTTCTTTCTAGCTCCTGTATTAATACCACAGAAATAAAAAAAAAAAAAAAAAAAAAAAAAATCAGTGCTACTGTGAACACCTTTACATGCTTAAACTGGAAAACCTAGAGGAGATAGATAAATTTTTGGAAATATAAAACCCTCCTAGATTAAACCAGGAATATATAGAATCTCTGAACAGACCAATAACAAGCAGTAAGATTTAAATAGCAATTAAAAATTGCCGACAACACAAAGTCAAGGACAACTGATTCACAGTTGAATTCTATCAAACATTCAAAAAAGAAATGGTACCAATCCTATTGATACTATTACAAAAGATAAAGAGAGAATCCTCCCTAAATCATTCTATAAAGCCAGTATTACCCTAATACCAAAACCAGGGAAGAACATAACCAAAAAAGAGAAGTACACACCAGTATTCCTGATGAACATAGAGGCAAAACTCCTCAACAAAATGCGACCAAACTGAATCCAATAGCATAGCAAAAAGATAATCCACCATTATCAAGTGGGTTTCATACCAGGAATGCAGGGATGGTTTTAACATACATAGTCAATAAATGTGATTCACCACATAAACAGAATTAAAAACAAAAATAACATGATCATCTCAGTAGACACAGAAAAGCATTTGAAAAAATCTAGCATCCCTTTATAATTAAAACCATCAGCAAAATTGGTACAGAAAGGACATACCTTATGGTATGTTGGCTGTGGGCTTATCAAAGATGGCAATTTCACTACTAGGTAACCACCCAGACGAAAAGAAGAAATCATTATACGAAAAATATATTTACACACAAATGTTTACAGTGGCACAATTTGCAATTGCAAAAATATAGAACCAGCCCAAATGCCCACAAATCAATCAGTGGATAAAGAAAATAAGGTACATACATACCACGGGATACTACTCAGCCATAAAAAGGAATGGAATAATGGCATTTGCAGCAACCGGGATGGAATTGGAAACTATTATTCTGAGTAAAGTAACTCAGGAATAGAAAACGAAACATTTTATGTTCTCATTCTTATGTAGGAGCTAAGCTATGAGGACACAAAGGCATAATAATAATACATTGGACTTTGGGGACTCAGTGGGTAGGGGATGGCAAAGGATAAAAGACTACACATTGGATACAGTTGACATTGCTTGGGTAATGGGTGCATCAAAATCTCAGAAATCACCAATAAAAAAATTATTAATGTCACTGAACACCCCCTGTTCCCTCAAAAACCTATTGAAATAAAAACAATTTTAAAAAATCCTAATTCTGCCCCCCCAACAGAATAAACCCTCCTCTTGGCCAAAGGAAATCCCCAAAAAACACCTAAAAAACTAGTTCTGGCCATAACAGGAAGCTGGATGTCAGACATGCCTCACTATACCTTTCCCCCACCATGGAATTCAAGGACAACTGACCAGCATTAACATCAAAACAGAAATTATAAGACTGACAGAACAGACAATCTCAACAAAATATCAGATTACAAACAGGATCCAAGACCATGCCAGGCAAAGTTAAGTCTCCACCCCAAGGTAAACAGTAATATATTACATGCACGTTTGTTCAATATATATAAGGGCCAACTCCATAAATATTCACAGCTCCTCTGTTCAACCAGAAGACTTAGTCTTATAAAAATCTTGAAAAGAAGGATACTCTGAAGATCAATCAAAATGGAAGAGCCCCTCCACTGCTATTAAACTTTGAGGAACCACTAGCTGAGTATACTTGCCCAAGATTAAGCCTGTTTCTTATGAGTCCCCACAGGTACCTGAGAAAGACACCACGACTTACACTTGTGAACCCCTAGAAGACCTAAATCTGTTGTTTTGTAAATAAACAGATAAGTAACACCCTTAATCCCTCTTACATGTACTCAACTGTCTTGACAACTCCCATCCCATATAGATTTGCACCCCCAATGGATACCTATGGCAATGTTGTCACCTATTCAATCAGCCTATAACTTGTTTCTCATTTGGGATTATTAAAACACTGGTTACCAGTGTATTGATAACATTTGGTTCAGGGGTTAATGTACAATAAAACAAGCAAAGCCCTCCAATATACAATTATATAACATCACTTATCTAGGTGTTAAGTAGGCAATCAGCCTTATATTGCCTGGGATTGAGGTTGCCATTTGTTTATTGGGCCCATGGGTAAAATTTGCCTATGATGAGGCAACTCTTCAAAACTTTATTTCTTCATCCTACACAATGTCTCAAAAAATGGGGATACTTTAGATAAATTAAAACTTTCCCATGATTCCTTAGCAGATACAGCAACGAATAATAAATTAGCACTAGATTACTCATTGGTTGAAAAAGGGGGAGTATGCACTATAATCTTTAAAACCTGCTGCACTTCTAAAAACACCTCGGGTCAAATAGAAGAAGGTATACAGAAAATAGATGAACAAATTGCCTGGTTGTATACATACATAACCAAGGCACCAATCTCAACTATATCTTATCAACCATTAAACGAACCCTCCCAAGTCTCATTTGGTTTTTGCCCTTCCTAGGACCATTTATTACTAATATTTGGCTCTTACTTTACCTCTTGGTAAAGTTTGTATCTTCTAGAATACAACAATTATATATAAAGATAATGCCAGCACAAAGCTTCCAATCCATCCCATCATCGGACACAGAAAATAAAGCTATCCTGCCTTTAGGTCGCTTAGAGCAGGCAACTAGATACTTTTTAATCTTCCATTACTAGGCAGGGCCTATGTCTATTGAATCATCAGGACATCATATGCACAAGGACTTCCCCTGGCTCCCCGAGGTTAATTGCAAACCCTTATGAGAGAATCCTATCCCAAAGATCAACGTACACTGTCAGCAGAAAGAAGGTACAGAATGACCTTGGCCCTTCATCTCTCCCTAAGATTAAGAGTTCTCTCATAAGTAGAGAGGGGATTATGTTAGGAAAACAGGAGCATTGGGGAGCCAGGGTGACACTATTTAAAAATGAACTCCATCTTAAAACTAGCAAGGTACATTTCCTCGCCAGTCATGACCCATGGGTCATAAGATGCTGATAGCTAACAAAGTAGTTTGGAAATGCCTGTGAGGGTGAACTCCTAAAAAAGCAGAATGTCTAGATGTTCTGATACTGTATAACAATATATGCTATAGTTATAGTCATTCTTTGATGTATTCATACACTCCAAGGCCAAAGAAGACTTTCTTTAACTCAGCAAAGTACTAAATTTTGTCATACTGTCAGCTAACTTACACACAGACATAACTTAGCTTAGCTTACATGGACAAGACCCCTATATAAAAAAATGTTTAAAACAAAGCTGGCACATTTCTCCTCTTGCTTTATGGAGAATCCCTACTCTGTAACTGAGTAGCTTTCAATAAAATATCTCTTTTTTACTGCACTCTGTCACTTTCCTTGAATTCCTCTATTGGGTCTGAATTGAGACCCCCTTTTTTCAGCAACACTTTTACCTTTCTTGATATATGCCATACTGACAGGAAGAGAACAACCAAAACAACAAAACAAACATCAATAACAACCTGGATAGTCTTACATTATTCTTCAATATATCTGTGATTTATGAGTGTTTGTACTACACTGAATCTCTTTGGCCAAGACCAAGGAGGTTTTGAAACTGGGTTTTGAGATCCTGTCAGTTTTTTAATCCCAGTTGCAGGAATCTGAATAAACCTCCTCCTGTATTGGAGAAGCCTACATATTTCCTTTTTGTTTTTGAAGGGAATTTCATTTATATCATATATTTCATCCTTTTTCCACCCTGTACTCTACAGTAAAAGTATTTTTTAATGAAAAGGAAAACTTTTGGTGCTTACATTTTCATACTTTAAAAACATCGACTTTTGAGCCTATCATCTTGGTGTGGACTGAGAAAATGATGTTTTGGAACTCAAAGACTGAATATTGACTTTTTCATTTTGCATTCCTTCTTTGACAATCAAAATATTGACAAAAGAAGGATTGGGATACTATTAAGTGGGTATCATTTTGAGAAAGATTTCCACTCTGGCTAAATGAGGAATGTTACATATAAGTAGGTGTAAATAAGAAAACCAACATGATTATATGTTTAACATATACATATACATATGTTACACATGACAAAAAAAGTCTTGGTTGAAACAATAAAGTGACCAAACATTTCCAAGGAGACTATAGGGATAGAAGAATGGTAGGACAAGTATAAAGTTTTAGCAAAACCTTAAATTTTAAGATGTAAGCAGTTCAAAAGGCAATGAAGGAGACCAAAAAAAGATGTTCAAAACTAAAAAGAGACAGAAGAAAGAAGTGTGACAAAAAATATGTTGTTTTAAGAATAATCAATCACCTTAGTGTAAAATATGGAAGAGAAGTACAACAAAAAATACTGCAAATTTATAGAATATTCATGGACTTGACAATATGTAAATAATCATATTCTCGTAAATAGAGTTTTAGTGGACTGGTTGTGGCAGAAATCAGACTGTAGTGTACTGAGAATTGCATGAAAGATAGGAAAGAATGTGAATGTAGAAAACACTAAGATGCATGTTTTAAGAAAACAAACACAGAGATGACAGTGATCAGAGTGATACATTTTAAGTTAGGCCTATTTGTTGTTATTGTTGTTGCTTAAAGTGAGTAAGACTTGGGCATAGTTTTAGGAGAAAGGGAAGATAAAATAAAAAAAAAAAACACGAGAGAGAAAGAGAAATAATTTATTAGATGAGATTCCCAATATGAGAAAGGTAACAATAAAAAGTTATAATGGAATTGACCTTTACCTGGACTCATAGCCTATTCTCTTCAATTGATGATAAGAAGTGAACAGAAGATGTCAATGAAAATAATTGGGAGACAGCAAGTCTCACACAAAATGGCATGAGTTTTATCAACGAATTGAAGAAGGTGAAATTATCTTGATAAGGATTGCTTGAGTTCATGCCTTTTGTGAGGCCTGGTGTCTTGCAGGAAACTGTACTTTGCAACCCAACTGCCTACTTAGATAGTAGAAATTTACAGACCTTACATATGAAGCTGGGTGATGAAACCTATTATGAGTGCAGCAAATTTGAATTTAGGGGCAAATGTTATATTTCACCTTAATGGAATAACTGGTTTTTCAGCTAGATCTTCTAAAAAGTTTAGTATATATGTTTTCCCTAAGTAATCTAGCAACTACTTATCTGACCATCCTCGATATGATTAGCAGCCCAGGCCCTAAATGCCTAACAGTATAGGAAAAGAAATCAGAACTATAACCTAGTTGATTCCATAGAAGAAAGGGTCTAATGGCCATCTCTTTGGGACAATGTATGGTAAAATATGACATATGCAGTCCATGTAACTGCTGTTGTAATACTGACAGAAGAAATGCCTTTTCTCCTCTGACCACAGTGAGGATCCAATTTCCCTGAGACATTATACAGTGTAGGAAAACTCCATCCACTACATTCTATATTGTTAGCATTTACCTTTTCTTGATGGACTTTGAGAAATTGTAACTCCTGCCTCCTCTGGTTGGCTTACCTCTCATCTTTCTTTGCTATTCTATAAGTTTAGGAGTTAACTACACTGCTTAATTGTGTATTATTTTAAGTTTTGCTCTTTTGAGTCTGATAGGTGTGACCTTTTTCTCCTAGCTTAAATTTTGGCCAGAAGTACTAACATTAGAAAAGTTCTGGTATACAATTTTTAAATGTTGCTCATAACAAGACTTCCAAATGTTGAAAAATTATGCAAAATTACCATGGAGTTTTATCTCCAGTATGCTTTAGACACAAGGTACCATACCAATGAAAATGAGTTAGATGATGATCATTATTTAATATTATGTATTAAGTGTAGTTCATATAAAGTGAGAGAAGGTTGTTCCAAGTTCTTCATAGTAGATTGGATTTACATACATGGTTAAAAAAATAGTTTTTTTCCAGCAGTAAAGCATCAATGTGTTTTTTATAATTTATTTTCTTAATTGACAAATAATAATTGCACATATTTATGGGGTGCACAGTGTTGTTTCAATACATATAATGTATAGTGATCCAATCAGGGTGATTAGCCTATCCATCGTGTCAAACATTACTCATTTCTTTGTGTTGGAAATATTTAATATACTCTTTCTTGCTATTTGAAACTATATATTATTGTTAACTATAGTCATCCTATGGCAGTATAACTAGCACTTATTCCACCTATCTAGATGTAATTTTATTTCCTTTAACAAATCTCTCTCTATCCCTCCCTTCTTTTACCCTCCTCAGCCTCCAGTATCCTCTTTTCTATCTATGAGATCAACTTTTGTTTTAGGTTCCACTTATGGGTGAGAACATGCAGTGCTTTCTGCTCCTGACTTATTTCACTTAACATAATGTCCTCCAGTTCTATCAATGTTGATACAAATTATAGGCTTTTATTATTTTGTATCTAATATTTTATAAAGTATGTATACCATATTTTATTTATAAATTAATTTGTTCTTGGAAACCTAGGTTGATTCTATATCTTGGCTATTAATGCTACAATAAACACAGGGGTGCGGATGTCTCTTAGGTATAATGATTTCCTTTTTTGGATAAAGACTCATTAGTGGGATTGCTAAATCACATGCAGTTATATTTATAGTTTATTGAGGAATATCTATATTCTTCTCCATAGAGGCTGTGCTAGTTTACATTCCCACCAACAGTGTATATGAGTTTCTTTATCTCTGCATCCTCATGAGGATTTCTTGTTTTGCTTTTCTGATGATAGTCATTCTATATGAAGTGAGATGATAATCCACTGTGGTTTTGAATTTCATTTCCCCGATTAGTGATGTTGAGCATTTTTTCATATATTTGTTGACCATTTCTATGTCTTCTTTTGAGAAATGTCTGTTCAGATCCTTTGCACTGACCTTGCAGTGGTTGTCAATGAGGGCTCTGCCCCTGCAGCAAATTTCTGCCTGGACATCCAGGCACACATCCATACATCCTCTGAAATCTAGGCAAAGGTTCCCAAACCTCAGTTCTTGACTTCTGTGCACCAACAGGCTTAACACCACATAAAAGCCACCAAGGGATAGGGCTTGCACCCTCTGAGATAATGGCCTACACTGTACTTTGACCCCTTTTAGCCACAGGTGGATCTGAAGCAGCTGGGAAGCAGGGCACCATATCTGAGGCTGCACAGAGCAGGGGGCCCTGGACTCAGCCCACAAAACCAGTTTTTCCTACTAGGCCTTCAGGCCTGTGATAGGAGGGACTGCTACAAAGGTATCTGACATGTCCTAGAGACATTTTCCTCATTGTCTTAGTGTTTAACATTCAGTTCCTCATTACTTATGCAAATTTCTATAGCAGGCTTGAATTTCTCCCCAGAAAATGGAATTTTCTTTTCTATTGCATCATCAGGCTACAAATTTTCTAAACTTTCATGCTTTGCTTCCTCTTGAATGCCTTGCTGCTTACAAAGTTCCTCCACTGGATACCCTAAATCATCTCTCTCAAGATCAAAGTTACACAGATCTCTGGGGCAGGAGAAAATGCCACCAGTCTATTTGCTAAAGTATAGCAAGAATCACCTTCATTCTAGTTCCCCACAAGTTCCTCATCTCCATCTGAGACCACCTCAGCCTGGACTTCATTGTCCATATCACTATCAGCATTTTGTTCAAAGTCATTCAACGAGTCTCTAGGAAGTTCCAAACTTTCCCACATTTCCCTGCCTTCTTCTTAGCCTTCCAAATGGTTTCAACTTCTGCCTGTTACCAGTTCCAAAGTCAATTCCACATTTTCAGGTATCTTTATAGCAGCACCCTACTGTCTGTGGTACCAATATACTGTATTGGTCCATTCTCATGCTGCTATGAAAGAATACTCATGACTGGGTAATTTATAGAGAAAAGAGGTTTAATAGACTCACCATTCCACATGGCTGGGGAAACCTCAGGAAACTTACAGTCATGATGGAAGGAACCTCTTCACACAGTGGCAGGAGAGAGAATGAGTGCCCAGTGAAGGGAGAAGCCCCTTACACAACCATGAGATCTTGTGAGAACTTACTATCATAAGAACAGGATGGGACAATCCACCGCCATTATCCTCCCCTTGGTCCCTCCTCCCACGACATGTGGGGTGTGTATGGAAACTACAATTCACAATGAGCTTTGGGTGGGGACGCAGCCAAACCATTTCACTCATCTATGAATATCAGACTTTTAAAAATTTGTTCGTGTCCTCTTCAATTTCTTTCATCAGTATTTTGTAGTTTTCCTTGCAGAGGTCTTTCATCTCTTTGATTAAAATAATTTTTAGGTATTTTTTGGAAATTATCTTAAATGGAATTTTCTTTTGATTTTGTTTTCAGCAAGCTAATTGTGTGTAGAAACTCTACTGATTTTTGTATATTAATTTTGAATTCTACAACTTTACTGAATTAATATATCAGTTCTAAGTGTTTTTGGTATTTAGTCTGTTTTATATATATGATAATGTCACCCACAAACAGGAACAATTTAATTTCCTCTTTTCCAGTCTGGATACCCCTTATTTCATCTCTTGCCTAATTTCTCTTGCTAAGACTTTCAATACTATGTTGAGTAAGAGTGATAAGAGTTGTTATTCTTGTCTTATTTCAATTATTTTCCTCAATTTTCTTTACTGAAAGATTTTCCTCATTCACTACGATATTATCAATGCATCTGTCATATGTGGCCTTTATTATGTTGAATTACTATCCTTCTGTATCTAATTTATTAAGAGTTTTTTTATCATGAAGGGATGCTAAATTTTATCAAAAGTTTTTCTGCATCTATTGAGATGATCATGTTATTTGTCCTTCATTCTATTCATGTAATGTATGAGGTTTATTGATATGTTTATGTTGAACAATCTGTGTATCCCTAGGAAAGATCCCAATTGATCATGTTGTATTATCTTTTTGCTATGTTGTTGGATTTGGTTTGCTAGCATTTTGTTGAGGATTTTTGCATGTACATTTAACAGGGTTCTTGAACTGTAGATTTCCTTTATGTTATGTTCTTGTCTGGTTTTTGTGTTAGGGTTACGCTGGCCTCATAGATTGAGTTAGAAAAAAATTCCCTTTCCTTCAATTTTATAAATAGTTTAAGAACCATTGGTATTTATTTGAAAAGGCAAGTTAGAATGAATAACATCTAGGAACAAGAACTTATTTTATATTTAAAAATAATTAAAATATATTAAAATACTCCAATCATACTCTTACATCATATATACACCAACTATGTACCCACCAAAATTAAAAATTAAAAATAAATTTTAAAAATCAACGGAATTCAGTGGTAAAGTCATCAGGTAGTGCACTTTCCTTTGTTGGAAGTCTTACTGCTGCTTCAATTTTGTTGCTTGTTATTGGTCTGTTCAGGTTTTTTAATTTTTCTTGTATCAAACTTCATAGGTTGTATGTGTCCAGGAATTTATCAATGTACTCTGGTTTTGAATGTACTGGTGTAAAGTTCTTCCTAGTAGTCTGCAATGATCCTTTGTATTTCTGCGGTATCCATTTCGATGTCTCCTTTTTCGTTTCTAATTTTATTTACGAGGGCATTTCTTATCTTAGTCTAGCTAATGGTTTGTTGACTTTGTTTATTTATTTAAGAAACAACTTTTTGTTTCATGCTCTGGTGTGACTTTTTAGTTCCAAATTTGTTTATTTCTGTTGTGATCTTCATTATTTTTTTTCTTCTACTAATTTTGGGTTTGGTTTGCTCTTGCTTTCTGGTTCCTTAAGATGTGTCATTAAATTGCTTATTTGAAATCTTTCTAATTTTTTTGGTCTAAGTATTTATTGCTATAAACTAGTCTTTTAATTCTGTTTTTGCTGTGTCCCATACATTTTGGTAGCTTGTGTTTCCATTTTCATTTGTTTCAAAACGTTTTTAAATTTAATTCTTAACTTCTTTTATCAGCCATTGGTTATTCAAGAGCATATTGTTGTTTAACTTCTATTTATCTGTAGTTTTAATGTTTCTCTTCTTATTAATGTCTAATTTTATTCTATTTTGGTCAGATAAAATACTTCCTTTGATTTTGTGTTTCAAAAACTTTTTGAGTTATTTTGAGTCCTAATATATGAACAATTCTGGAGAATATTTTATCTGATGATGAAAAGAATGTGTGTTCTGTTGCTGTTGGGTAAAATGTTCTATAAAAGTCAGTTAGGTCTACTTGGTCCATGGTGTACTTTAACTCTGAACTTTCTTTCTTGATTTTCTGTCTAGATGATCTGTCCAATGCTGAGAGTGGGGTATTGATATTAATTGTCCTTAAGATTTTTATTTTGATTTTTTTTGGCATTTTTAGATGATTGGGTTCTGTTACTGAAGAATAATTGTGTTCCTTCTGAGGTGACATTTTTCACTTGCTTTTTCCTGGTTGTCCTGTTTTTATGTTGATTTCTATGCATCTGGTAAAAAATTTCCTCTTCCAATTTGATCTAGTAGGTACCATAGGAAAGGAATTATTTGTAATAATAATTGCCTGAGAAATAGTCCAGAATACAAATTATTTTTATAGGGAAGAAATTATTTGTAATAAGTCATAAATCTTAGAGTGGCAATTCAGTGGAGTGCATTGGACTTGGTTTTAAGCACATACAATACTTAAATCTCTATTTAGTTTCTTCAGCTGGAATCTGCATTACTGACATTTGTGAGTTTCTCAGTGGTTTAGACTGAGAATTTGTGGTATCAGTGTTGTGGCTTTGCTAGCGGTTGGTTCACCAGGCTGTTTCTCATCTCAAGAGTGTGCATGTAGGCAAACGGTCGAGTATTCGTCCGTTTTCACATTGCTGATAAAGACATACCTGATACTGGACAATTTACAAAAGAATGAGGTTTCATTGGACTTATAGTTCCATATCAATGGGGAGGACTCACAATCATGGTGGAAGGCAAGGAGGAGCAAGTCACATCTTACGTGGATGGTGGCAGGCAAAAAAAAAAACCTTATGCAGAGAAACTCCTGTTTTTAAAACCAACACATCTTTTGAGACCCACTCACTCTCATGAGAACAGCATGGGAAAGACTCATCCCCATGATTTAATAATCTCCCACCAGATCCCTCCAGCAACACATGGAAAGTGTTGGAGCTACATGATGAGATTTTGGTGGTGACACAGAGCCAAACCATATTATTCCACCCTGGGGCCCTCCAAAATCTCATATTTTCACATTTCAAAACCAATCATGCCTTCCTAACAGTCCCTCAAAGTCTCAACTCATTTCAGCATTAACTCAAAAGTCTTATCTGAGACAAGGCAAGTCTCTTCCACCAATGAGCCTGTAAAATCAAAAGCAAGTTAGTTACTTCCTAGATACAAGGGGGTTACAGGAATTGGGTAAATACAGCTGTTCTGAAAAGGAGAAATTGGCCAAAACAGAGGGGCTACAGGTCCCATCCAAGTCTGAAATCCATCAGGGCAGTCGAATCTTAAAGTTCCAAAATGATCTCCTTTGACTCCATGTCTCACATACAAGTCACACTGATGCAAGATGAGGGTCCCCATGGTCTTGGGCAGCTCTACCCCTGTGTTGCTTTGCAGGGTACAGCCTCCCTCCTGGCTGCTTTCATGGGCTGGCATTGAATGTCTATGGCTTTTCCAGGTGCACAGTACTTGCTGTCAGTGGGTCTATCATTCTGGGGTCTGGAGAATGGTGGTCCTCTTGTCACAGCTCCACTAGGTGGTGTCCCAGTGGGAACTCTGTGTAGGGGCTCCAACCCCACATTTCCCTTCTGCACTGCTCCAGCAGAGGTTCTCCATTAGGGCCCCACCTCTGCAGCAGTCTTCTGCCTGGGCACCCACGCATTTCCATATATGTTTCAAAATCTACATGGAGGTTCCCAAACCCCAATTCTTTACTTCTGTGCATTGGCAGGCTCAATACCATGTGGAAGTTCACAAGGCTTGCAGCTTGTACCCTCTGAAGCCATAGCCCAAGCTCTATGTTGGCCCCTTTCAGCCAAGGCTGGAGCAGCTGGGATGCAGAGCACCAAGTCCCTAGACTGCACACAGCACAGGGACGCAGGGCCTGGTCCGTGAAACCACTTTTCCTCCTGCTCTCCAGGCCTGTGATAGGAAGGGCTGCCTTAAAAACCTCTGACATGCCCTGGAGACATTTTTTCCATTGTCTTGGGGATTAACATTCAGCTCCTCATTACTTATAAAAATTTTTGCAGCTGACTTGGATTCCTCCTCAGAAAGTGGAATTTTCTTTTCTATCGTGTTGTCAGGCTGCAAATTTTCCAAACTTTTATTCTCTGCTTCCTTTATAAAACTGAATGTCTTTAACCACACCCAAGTCACTTCTTGAGAATTTTGCTGCTTAGAAATTTCTTCTGCCACATAACCTAAATCCTCTCTCTGTAGTTCAAAGTTCCACAGATTTCTACGGCAGGGGCAAAATGCCACCAGTCTCCTTACTATAACATAGCAAGAGTCACCTTTACTCCAGTTCCCAAAAAGTTCCTCATCTCCATTTGAGACCACCTCAGCCTGGACTTTATTGTCCATGTCACTATCAGTATTTTGGGCAAAGCTATTCAACAAGTCTCTAGGAAGTTCCAAACCTTCCCACATTTTCCTGTTTTCTTCTGAGTGTCCAAGCTCTTCCAACCTCTTCATGTTACCCAGTTCCAAGGTCGCTTCCACATTTTGGGGTATCTTTTCAGCAGTGCCCCACTCTACTGGTACCCATATACTGTATTCATCTGTTTTCACACTGCTGATAAATACATACCTGATACTGGGCAATTTACAAAAGAAAGAGGTTTAATCAGACTTGCATTTCCATATGACTGGGAAGCCTCACAATCATGGCAGAAGACAAGGAGGAGCAAGTCACATCTTATGTGGAGGGTGGCAGGCAAAAAAGTGACTCCTGGTTTGTTTGTTTGTTTGTTTGTTGAGACAGAGTCTTGCTTTGTCACCCAGGCTGGAGTGCAGTGGTGCGATCTCAGCTCACTGCAACCTCTGCTTCCCGTGTTCAAGCAATTCTCCTGCCTCAGACTCCCAAGCAACTGGGATTACAGGCCCATGCCACCAGGCCTGGCTAATTTTTGTATTTTTAGTGGAGATGGGGTTTCACTATGTTGGCCAAGCTGGTCTCAAACTTCTAACCTTAAGTGATCTGACTGCCTCGGCCTCCCAAAGTGCTGGGATTACAAGCATGAGCCACCACTCCCAGCCAAGACTCCTGTTTTTAAAACCATCAGATCTCACGAGACCCACTCACTCTCACAAGAACAGCATGGGAGAGACCCGTCCCATGATTCAGTTCTCTTTCACCAGGTCCCTCCCACAACACGTGGGGATCATGGGAGCTACAAGATGAGATTTGGTTGAGGACACAGAGCCAAAGCATACCAGGTGGTTTGGCCAACTTGAGGTCTGACTCACTAGGACTGGAGCCACAGTGCTGTTATGCTGGTTTAGAGCATGGTAACAAGGTTGCTCAGCCAGCCTGGGGGGATGCCTGCCAGAAGTGGCCCATAGGGCTGTTTCTTAGGCCCAGGATATAAATGCAAGGCTCCTTGGCTTGTCTGGGGGCATATTTTCCATGGGTGGCCCCACGGGGCTGTTTCTCCAGCCTTAGATTTGGGTGTAACACTGCATGAACAGCCTGATGTTATGCCCACCTGAGGTAGCATGCAGGGCTGTTTCTCAGGCCTTACATGAGCTGTTTCCCCAGCTTGGGCCACAAGAGCACAGTTGCTTGGCTGATCTGGAGGAATCTGCTAGGGGTGGTCCATGGGGTGATTTCTCAGGTTCAGGACATGGATGTAAGACTGCTCAACTAGCCTGGGAGGCATGTCTGCAGGAGATGGCCCATAGTGCTATTGTGTAGGCCTGGGACATGGGTGCATAGCTGCTTGGCTTGTCTGGGTGTGGCCCAAGGGGATGTTTCTCAGGTCTGGGACACTGGTGCATTACTGCTTGACTGGTTCAGGGGCATGCCTACCTGGGACAACCCATGGGGCTGTTTCTCAGGCCCGGTCTGCAAGTGCATGGCTGCTTGACTACCCTAGGGCTTATCAGCTAGGGGTGGTCCATGGGGATGGTTTATAGGTCTGAGACATCAGCTCTTGGGTGCTTGGCTGCCCTGAGCATGTGCTCACCAGGGGAAGCCTGTGAGACTATTTCTCAAGGTGCATGTCTGCAGGGGTCGATGACAATGCAGGGTTATTTCTCAGGCCCTGAGCATAAGCGTGTAGCCACTCCTCTGGCCCAGAGGTATATAAGCTGTTCAGAAACTGTCAGTTTTGAGTGGTGTCCTGACAGGAGGAGGCTCTACAACAGGTCTGCACTGTTGTGCAAGCTGCTCTGCCACTTGGGCAATGGAACCCGGCAGATCCAATGGTGCTTGAGGTGTCAGTGGCAGATAGGGATGCTGTTTGGAGCCTTTCACAGGCCCCCATAGGTGAATCACAGTGGAGACCTTTAGGATTTTGAAGCAAGTTCCTGCCATCTTTTGCAGATAACTACTCTACTTTTGAGAGACAGTTCTTGGCCTGTTACTGGGATTTCATAGAAACTAGACTTTGACTATGGGTCATCAAGTCACCATGCAACTTTATCTCCCTATCATGAACTGGGTTCGTTCTGACCCATCTAGCCATAAAGTAGGGCATTTACAGCAGCATTTCATCATCAAATGGAAGTGGTATGTACATAACTGGGCTCAAGCAGGTCCTGAAGGCACAAGCAAGTTACATGAGGAAGTGGCGCAACTGCCTATGGGTCTCCATTCCTGCCACCCTGCCTTCTCTCACCCAGCCTGCACCAATGGTCTCATGGGGAGTTCCCTAGGATCAACTGACAGAGAAAGAGAAGACCAGGGCCTGGTTTACAGATGGTTCTGAATGATATGCAGGCACCACTTTGAAAGTGGAAAGCTACAGCACAATAGCCACTTGCTAGGACATCCCTAAAGGACAGTGGCAAAGAGAAATTATCCCAGTGGGCAGAACTTCAAGAAGTGCACCTGGTTGTGCACGTTGCTTGGAAGGAGGAATGACCAGATGTGTGATTATATACTGACTCATGGGCTGTAGCCAATGATTTGGCTGGATAATCAGGGATTTGTATAAAAGCATTATTGAAAATTTGCTAACAAAAAATTTGGGGAAGAGGTATGTAGACGGACCTTTCTGAGTAGTCAAAAACTGTGAAGATATTTGCATCCCATGTGAGTACTCAACAAAAGTTGACCTCAGCAGAAGAGAATTTTAGTCATCAAGTTGACAGAATGAATCATTCTTGGACACCACTCAGCCTCTTTCCTTAGCCATGTCTGTCATTGCCCAATGGGCCCATGAACACAGTGGCCATGGTGGCTGGAATGGAGATTACACATTGGCTCAACAACATGAACTTCAATTAACCAAGGTAGACCTGGCTACAGCCACCACTGAGTACCATTTGTCAGGAGCAGAGACCAACACTGAGCCCTCAATATGGTACCATTCCTCAGGTTGATCAGCCAGCTACTTGGTGGCAGATTGATTATATTGAACCTCTTCCATCATGGAAAGGGCAGTGGTTTATCCTCAATAAAATAGACACTTACTCTGGATATGGGTTTGAATATCCTGCATTCAATGCTTCTGCCAGACTACCATCCATAAACCCATGAAATGCCTTATTCACCATCATGGTATTCCACACAGCATTGCTTCTGACCAAGGCACTCACTTTACAGCTAAAGAAGTGCAGGAGCTATCAGGTTCCAAGATGGTCAAATAGGACGCTCCAGGCTACAGCTCTCAGCATAAGCAACATAGAAGACGGGTGATTTCTACATTTTCAACTGAGGTACTGGGTTCATCTCACTGGGGTGTGTCGGACAGTGGGTGCAGGACATTGGGTGCAGCCCACTGAGTGAGAGCCAAAGCAGGGCGAGGCATTGCCTCACCCAGGAAGCACAAAGGGTAAGGGAATTCCCTTTCTTAGCCAAGGGAAACCATGACACACAGCACCTGGAAAATCAGGTCCTTCCCACCCTAATACTGCACTTTTCCAAGGGTCTTAGCAAACGGCACACCAGGAGATTATATCCCACTCCTGGCTTGGAGGGTCCTGCACCCATGGAGCCTCCCTCACTGCTAGCACAGCAGTCTGAGATCTAACTGCAAGGTGGCAGTGAGGCTGGGGGAGGGGCGCCCGCCATTGCTGAGGCTTGAGTAGGTAAACAAAGTGGCTGGGAAACTCGAACTGGGTGGAGCCCACTGCAGCTCATGGAGGCCTACCTGCCTCTGTAGACTCCACCTCTGGGGACAGGGCATAGCCAAACAAAAGGCAGCAGAAACCTCTGCGGATTTAAATGTCCCTGTCTGACAGCTTTGAAGAGAGTAGTGGTTCTCCCAGCACAGAGTTTGAGATCTGAGAATGGACAGACTGCCTCAAGTGGGTCCCTGACACCCGAGTAGCCTAACTGGGAGGCACCCCCCAGTAGGGGCAGACTGACACCTCACACAGCTGGGTACCCCTGTGAGATGAAGCTCCCAGAGGAACGATCAGGCAGCAACATTTGCTGTTCAGCAATATTCACTCTTCTGCAGCCTCCACTGCTGATACCCAGGCAAACAGGGTCTAGAGTAGACCTCCAGCAAACTCCAACAGACCTGCAGCTGAGGGTCCTGACTATTAGAAGGAAAACTAACAAACAGAAAGGGCATCCACACCAAAACCCCATCTATACGTCACCATCACCAAGACCAGAGGTTTTTTGTTTTGGTTCAAGTTGACAAGGGGTGAACTTGTGATCATTAATATTGGGTGTCAACTTGATTAGATTGAAGGATACAAAGGATTGTTCCTGGGCGTGTCTGTGAGGGTGCTGCAAAAGGACATTAACATTTGAGTCAGTGGACTGGGAGAGGCAGACCCACCCTCAATCTAGGTGGGGACCATCTAATCAGCTGCCAGTGTGACTAGAATAATGCAGGCAGAAGAAAATGTAATGAGGAGACTTCCTGAGTCATCCAACCTTCATCTTTCTCCCATGCTGGATGCTTCCTGCCCTCAAACATAAGACTCCAGGTTCTTCAGCTTTTGGACCCTTGAACTTACACCAGTGATTTGTCAGAGGCTCTCAGGCCTTTGAACACAGACTGAAGACTGCACTGTCAGCTTCCATACTTTTGAGGTTTTAGGACTGGGACTGGCTTTCTTGCTCCTCAGTTGGCAGAGGGCTTATTGTGGAACTTCACCTTGTGATCCTGTGAGTCAATTCTCCTAATAAACTCCCCTTCATATATACATATACACTATTAGTCTGTCCCTTTAGAGAACACTGACTAATACAGGATCTTTTGATATTTCCTTCACAGCAGGAAGTTCCTCCTAACTTCAGGCAGATCCAACCTTGGTCAAGGAGAAAAGGTTGCAGAGGCTGGATGCCACCATGCTGTCCTCCTTGACTTCCAGTTACCACAGGAGTGTCTCCACTTTCCCACTGCACTCTGGTGCTCTCCCTTCAACACTCCAGTCAAATGTTAGCTGTTTATTTATTGCTTTGACTTTTTTTTCCTGTGGGGGAGAAATATGCCAGGGGTCTCTAGTCCGCCATCTTGCTGATATCCATGAATGTGTTTTGTAACAATTATTGAAAACTCCAGTTCCATACAGTAAAAAACAAAATTCAATTTTCCACAAGCTTAACATTACTCAATTATTTTGGTATTTATATTAACTTTTATTTTCTAGAATATATAGGATAATTCCATTCTCAATTCAGAATGTTTTCTTTTATTAATTTTTCTTGATCTCCTATTATTTGTAAGGTCTTTTGCCTAGCATATTTCGCTTAGGCTCTCTATTTTTCAACTAGAAGCTTTTTATGTTTGTTTGTTTTTACTTCTTTGTTTAGATTGTCCCAAGTATTTTTCTCTTTAAAAATTGATACCAAATATTTTTCCCAAAGTTGTTTTTAAATTGTGCTAGCTTGTCCAACTTGGTATCATTCATTTGAGTGCTGAAGCACCGTGAGTAGAGCATTTTCATTAAGCCATGCTACCATCTGCATTCTGGTTTATTAGCATATGCAATAGAGTAAGACATTGCACTGACTTCTATTTTTACATTTTGTGAAATTTTGCCAGTGGGTTTTCCTTTCTCTTTAGCACATGCAAAGATCTTAAGGAGATGAAACTTGTAAGATAAAGGGGTTTGAATTATGTAAAATCAGTGTAATGATTAGATGTACTAAATCCCATCTGAACCCAAACCAATATGTTTTACATTAGACATTCTCTTTTGCTAATAATATGCATAAAAGAAACCCTGAATTTATCTTATTACCGCCCCAAAATTTAGTTTTTAAATTGCACCAGCATCTATTCATTAAAATGAAAGCTTATTCTGGTTTCAAAGGAATATTATTATGTCATGCTTTGAAACAGTAACTAAGCATCCCCCTATGTAACGAACTATCTGAAATTAAGAACCACAGACTATGAATACTCTGCATTATAAAATAATTTTGAATATGCTATTCATTTAGTGTACACATACATGCACATGTATTTATCTATGTATTTATTTAATTATATTTTTTTTGCGATGGAGTCTCATTCTGTTGCCCAGGCTGGAGTACAGTGGCACGATCTTGGCTCACTGCAACCTCAGCCTCTTGGGTTCAAGCAACTCTCCTGCCTCAGCCTCCCAAGTAGCTGGGATTACAGGCACTCGCCACCATGCCTGGCTAATTTTGTATTTTTAGTAGAGATGAGGTGTCACCATGTTGGCCAGGCTGGTTATGAACTCCTGTCAAGTGATCCACCCGCCTCGGCCTCCCAAAGTGCTAGGATTACAGGCATGAGCCACCACGCCCAGCCTGCATTTAGACTGCCATAATATAGAGTTACCTATTGAAAATTTTAGTCTGATATCAGGATAATGCTGTACAATTTGCTAACATTTGCCATTAAAATGTCAGGCTGGGGCTGTGTATAGTTGTGCAAACTTGTAATCACAGCAATTTGGGAGGTCAAGGCACGAGAATCACTTGAACCCAAGAGATTGAGATGAATCTGGGAAACATAACAAAATCCCATCTCTACAAAAAATTTAAAAATTAACCAGACATGGTGACAAGTGCCTGTAGTCAAAACTACTTGGGAGACTGGGGCAAGAGGACTTCTTGAGCCCAGGAGGTCAAGGCTTCGGTGATCATGCACGGCCCTCACACCTGGAAGAAAACAGTGAGACCTTCCCTCAAAATAAATAAATAAAATAAATAAATAAAGTAAATTTCAGGCTCAGAGGTACTATCCAACACAAGCAAGCAAGAGAAAGAAATAAAAGATATTCAAATAGGAAGAGAAGAATTCAAACTATCTCCCTTTGCTGACGATATGAATCCTAAAGATTCTGTCAAAAGGTTACTAGAACTGAAAAATGAATTAAAGAAAGCTTCAGTAGCATTTCTTTCTTTCTTTCTTTCTTTTTTTTTTCTTTCTTTCTTTCTTTCTTTCTCTCTCTCTCTCTCTCTCTCTTTCTTTCTTTCTTTCTTTCTTTTTGTTTTTAAGACAGAGTCTCACTCTGTTGGCCAGGCTGGAGTACAGTGGCATGATCTCGGCTCACTGCAACATCTGCCTCCTGGGTTCACACCATTCTCCTGCCTCAGCCTCCCGAGTACCTGGGACTATAGGCGCCTGCCACCACGCCCGGCTATTTTTTTGTATTTTTAGTAGAGACGGGGTTTCACTGTGTTAGTCAGGATGGTTTCGATCTCCTGACCTCATGAACCACCCGCCTCGGCCTCCCAAAGTGCTGGAATTACAGGCATGAGCCATCGCCCCCAGCCTACAGTAGCATTTCTATACACCAATAATGTCCATCCTGAGAGTCAAATCAATAACACAATTCCATTTACAATAGCCAAAGGCAAATGAAATACCTAGGAATGAAGCTAAGAAAAGAGGAGAAAGGTCTCTACAAGGAGTTTCTTCATATAATTAGAAAAACATTATTCTAAAATTCATATGAAACTGAAAAAAGAGACCGAGCATCCAGAGTATCACATTATCTGACTTCAAACTACACAATAAGGCAACAGAACTGTAACAAAACCAGCATTGTACTGGTACAAAAATAGACACATAGATCAATTCAACAGAATAAAGAACTAAGAAATAAAGCCATACTGCTTATAATAATCTGATCTTTAACTAAGTTGGCTAAAACAAGCAATGGGGAAAGAACTCCCTATTCAATAAATGGTGCTAGGATAACTGGCTAGCCATATGCAGAAGATCGAATTTGGACCCCTGCCGTACATCATATACAAAAATTAACTCAAGATGGATTAAATATTTGAATGTAAGACCTCAAACTATAAAAATCCTAGAAAAAAAAAACTAGAAAATACCCTTCTAAGCATTGGACTTCACAATAATTTTGGCTAAGTCCCCAAAAGTAATTTCAACCAAGACAAAAATTCTTCAAATAAGACATATAAGTAGCCAATAAATATATTAAAAACTACTTAGACTCACTAATCATCAAATAAATGAAAATCAAAACCACAATGAGATACCATCTGTGATTAGTCAGAATGGTTACTATTAAAAAGTCAATAAAGACAGATGCTAGTGAAGCTGCAGAAAAAAGGGAACATGTATACACCACTGGTGGGAAGGTAAATGAGTTCAGCCACTGCGGAAAGCAGCTTGGCTATTTCTCAAAGAACTTAAAGCTACCATTCGACCCAGAAATCCCATTACTGGCTACATACCCTAGGGAAAAGAGATCATCGTACCAAAAAAAAAAAAAAAAAAATACACGTTTGCTTCTATGTTCATCATTGCACTATTTAGAATAGCAAAAACATGGAATCAACTTAGGTGCCCATCAGCAGTGGATTGGATAAAGAAAATCTGGTACATGTATACCATGGAATACTACATAGTCATCAAAAAAGAATGAGATCATGTCCTTTGCAGCACCATGGATGGAGCTGGAGTCCATAACCATAAGTGAATTAATGCAGGAACAGAAAACCAAATACCACATGTTCTCACTTAGAAGTGGGAGCTCAACATTGAGCACACATGGACATAAACATGGGAACAACAGACACTGCAAACTACTAGAGAGGGGAGGGAGTAAAGGGAGCTTGTGTTGAAAAACTACCTTTTGGGTACTATGCTCAGTACCTGGATGAAATATATTGATGTTACAAATCTGGACATGTACACCCTGTATCTAAAATAAAAGTTGAATTCAAAAATAAAATGTTAGGCTGTGCTAATCCACAAAAGATAACATATCAGACATTTTTGAAAAGTTGTTATAAAAAATGTAAACTTTTAAAGCTATCAACAATGTTAATTATAATCAACATTTCGTTAAAAGACATATTTAACTATTCAGGAAAAAAAAACAGAGCTATAAAAATTGGACACTGAAAATAGGCATGCTCTTTACTTTAGAATCTATTTATTTAAAATAGGAAAAATGCCAACAATATTTCAGTCATGTATGTTTGGGGCTTTTATTTTTTCTCCTTTTGTTAATTTTAATTAACATATAGTATCCATTCAGAAAAGTGGACAAACAATAATTGTATAATTGAATTTCAAAAAGTAAAAACTGTTTAACCACAACCTAAACCCAAAACAGAACATTAGCAGCACCCAGGAGTTTTGTTCATACTCCCTGGAAATTGCTGTCTTTTCCCCCATGCCACGCAAGGCTAAACATACTGACTTCTCTCCACATACAATAATTTTGCCAGTGTTGAAGTTTATATAAATGTATTCACATATATAACATATGTGTGTATGTGTGTGTGTATGTATGTGTGCATAAAATCTGCTCTATTTAACTCAGCATTAAATTTGTGAGATTCATCATTATCGTGTATAGATGTAGTCCATTCAAGTTCATGTATGCAATTTTAATTTGATTAATATGCCACAATATGTTTTTTCCTATTCTACTCTTGATGGAAATTTGACATGTGTTCCGTTTTAGGCTGTAAGAATAGTGCTATGATGAGCATTACTGTAAATATCTTTTTGTAAACGTAGGTATGCATTTTTTAGTATATACCTATAAATAGAATTGCAGGTTCATAGAATATGCATATATTTAGATTTATTAGATACTATCAAATAGCCTTCCAAATTGAGTACATAAATTTAAACTCCATTAGCAATGTGTGATGGTTCTAGTTGATGTACATCAACACTAACAATTGGTATTGTCTCTTTTTTTCCATCCTGGAAGTTCCAGTGAGTGTGAAGTTCTATTTTCCATTTCCCTAAAGACTAATACAGCTAATATGGTTTCATATGTTTATTAATCATAGGAAATTCTCTTTTGCCCTGTCCTCTTAAGTATTTTGCTCTTTTATTATTTGAATATCTTTTCTTATTTGAGCATTAATTACACTGAGTATTCATTTACAATTAAATGAATTGTAGCACTTCATATGTTATGGATATAGGGCATTTGTCAAATATATTAATTGCAAATATCATCTTTTGTCTATGCCTTGCCTTATTTTCATAATATTAATTTTGATAAACATGTTCTCAATTTAATGTAATCCAATACATCTTTATTCCTTTATGGTTAGTACTTTATGTGCCCCATTAAATATATATTTGCCAGTCTCTAGTTCATGAGGATATTCCAATATTATTTCATATAAAAACTTTACTGTTATACTTTTGAATTTAGATTAACAATCCATTAGGAATTGATACTTGTGTGTGGTGTGAAGTAAAGGTCAAGATTCCTTTTATTTCAACTGATGGAGCCCTATTTAATTAAAAGGATCATCTTTTACCAGGGCCCTTCAGTATCACCTTCATCATAAATCAAGTGAGTCAATTTCTGAATTCTATTCTGTTCCAATTGTCTACTTTTTTAACTTTGCACCAAACCAAAGCATTTTGTCCTACGTAGCAGCAATGAAAAATTTGAATTTGAAATTAAAACAAAAACACCATTTACATTAGATCCCCCAGAAATGAACCTAACAACATATATCCAATACCTGAAGGAGGAAAACGATGAAATTCTGATGAATGAAGACAAAAAATAAACTGAATAAATGGAGAGACAGTCCATGAATAGAAAGACTCAATACTGTCAAGTTGTCACTTCTTGCCAACTTTGTCTACAGATTCAATGCAATCTGAGACAAATAATTAGCAAGTTATTTCACTTGTTTTGTAGGTATTGATAAATTGATTCTAAGGTTTGTATGTAGAGGCAAATGATACAGAATAGCCAATAAAATATCGAAGAAGAACAAATTTGGAATAGTGACACTACCTGACTTCAAGATTTACTATAAAGCAACAATAATCAAGACAACGTGGTACTGGCAAAAGAATAGACAAACAAGTCTATGGAGCAGAATACTTAGCCCACTAATAAAACTGCATACAGCCAACTAATATTTGACAAAGAAGAAAAAATAATAAAATAGACCAAAGATAGACTTTTGAACACATGGTGCTAGAATTATTGAACATCCACATGCAAATTAAGTCAGTGTGGTATTGTTAAAAAAGAGACAGATTAATAAAACAGAATAAAGCCCACAAATAAACCCAAAGAAATTGTCAACTGATCTTTGACAAATGAGAAAAAGCAATGCAATGGAGAAAAGATAGTGGTTTCAATAAATCATGTTGGATCAACTGGATATCCACATCCAAAAAAAAAAAAAAAAAATGAACACATAGACAATACACCCTTCATAAAAATTAACTCAAAATCAATCACAGACCTAAATTTAAAACACACAATTATAAAACTCCCAGAAGATAGCATAGAAGAAAATCCAGATGTCCTTGCATTTACAAATATTTTTAGATGAAGGCGTAATCTATGAAAAAAATTGGTAAGTTGAACTTCATAAAAATTTAAAACTTCTGCTCTGAAAAGAAAGAGAATGAAAAGACAAATCAGACTGACAGAAAATATTTGCAAAAAAAAAATCTGATAAGGAGATGTCATCCAAAATACGCAAATAATACTTAAAATAACTATTTAAAGAGAACAACTTGATTTAAAAGATAGGCAAAATATCTGAAGAGAGATCTCACTAAAAAACAACATACAGATGTCAAATTAGCATATGCCAAGATGTTCAACATTATATG
This sequence comes from Mandrillus leucophaeus, assembly GCF_000951045.1. Taxonomy (NCBI): domain Eukaryota; kingdom Metazoa; phylum Chordata; class Mammalia; order Primates; family Cercopithecidae; genus Mandrillus; species Mandrillus leucophaeus. The sequence goes on from NW_012105032.1 coordinate 1,724,208, forward strand.
TCATTAAGGAATGACATGTTAAAATTACAATAAGATACCACTATACATCTGTGGAATAACCAAATTCCAACACCAAATGTTGTCTGGGATGTTGAGCAACAAGAACTCTCATTCATTGCTGATGCGAATGCAAAATATTGCAACCACTTTGGACGACTGTTTGGCAGTTTCTTTCAAAACAAAACATACTCTTGCCATATCATCCAGCAACCAGACTCCCTGGTATTGACTCAAGTGAGTTGAAAACTTATGTCCACAGAAGAACCTGCACATTAATGTTTATAGCAGTTTGTTCATAATTGCCAAAACTTGGAAGCAACTAAGATGTCTTTCAGTAGGTGAATGGACAGGTAAACTATAGTATGTCCAGACAATGAAGTGTTATTCAGTAATAAAACAAAATGAGTTATCTCCATGAAAAAACAGGGAGAAAACAAATTAATATTGCTAAGTAAAAGTAGTCAATCTGTGAAGTCTATATACTGCATTATTCCAGACAAATGACATTTTGAAAAAGGCATAACTGTGAAGACACTAAAAAGATCAGTGGTTTTCCAGAGTTACGGGGACGGAGGGATAATAATGAAGCACAGAGGGTTTTTAGGGCAATGACAGAATTCTGTAGCTCATAGTGGTGAATATATGTCATTATACATTTGGGTGAATTGCTCACCTTTGTATCCCAAGAAAACTTGGGGCTCCTGGACCTGTCAGAAAGTGGCATTCTTTACTTACCACAGGTCAGGAACCTGTACAGGAACTGTGTAGACAAGGTATGGCGCCAGTTTTCCCAATGGACTTTTATTGGCTCTATAAGTAACTTTGATTCCTTAAAGGAGTCTGTATCTGAAAGCATGCCATTCCAGTCAAAACCTTGATAAAATAACCAGTGTCTCCAATTGTGCCCTGTTATAAAACAGATTCTTACTGCACTTACGCAAATAACTTTGTTGCCATAAGAACACACGCTAGTTTCCAAATGTTGGAGAAATCAGGTAGAGATAAATATGCTCCATATTTTATTAATAGGAGTATATTTTACTCAATTGTTAAAAGCTATAAATAGCTCAAAAGTAAAGTTTTCTTGGCTCTGACAAAAAAGATCAGCAACATTTTAAGCAAAACATCATAAAAGGATTTATTTCAGTCTTCTATTAGTTTAGTCCATGCAGTTAACTCCTGTTATGCTTGATATTCATGAACATTATAGCTCTCCATGGGAGACTTGGAAGTTCTTCCTCTATTCTCGTGTTATCAAAAACTGCACATCTCCAAAGTTATCAGAAACCTGCATTTAAGAGCACCTGTCAGAGTCCTATGCTGATTATAAAACCACTTTTTCAAAGGGATAAAAGTAAAACAACTGCAGATGATAAGACTTAGAACAGTCACAGTTAAAGACACAATTGACAAGGAAGGTTGGTTACTTCTGTGGCATAAAACAATTTTACATAATAACCATAATTTCTACTGATAACATATGCTAAGACATATCAGAATCACAGGAATCTCATATAATCCTGGAACACGTACTAATAACACATTTATATAAATACAATCCAAAGAAGTTTAAACACTTTTCATATTTGACAATACTTCCTGTATGATTTTATTATATCAAATAAGCTGAATATGTCTCTTTTGAACTTTAGGGAACTAATATCAAAAAATAATAATAATAATAATGAGGACCAAAGTTAGTATTTGACTTTGGAAAGTTTGTCAAATATAAAAAGTTTAAAACACAAGATAACACAAACTAGGATCACAGGTCATTGTAAAATAAGTCATTCATTCAGCCAAAGTGATAACTCAAAGATTATTTTTTAAAAAAAAGGCAAAAACCTTTATTCTTTGAGAGAGAGTTAATTTCCCAAACAATAAGCCCTAATAAAGATAGCATGAGGCCATTTAAATTTATTTTTCAAAATTTTATAAACAATCTATCAAATTTTAATCATCTTAACCGTAAGATATAGTTTCCAAAAGCCTTTTTGTAACCTTTATAACCTTTCATTAAGGAGTGGGTTAATGCTATAAGAAAACCATGTTAATTTGACACATGGGGCCCATATACTGGACTTACATCAGTGTGCATTTGAGGTTAATGATTAATTTGTAGAGAAACCAAACTTACTTTGTCTCTCAAAATTGGCCCTTACAATCTCACGTGCCCACCACTTCTGCAATAGTTCCTGGGCCTATAGTTTTAATTTCTGGCCCTGTGTCTGACGAATTCAGTCTATCTTGATTGGCATTTTCTACCCAGTACTAAGATGAAGTTTTAACTGCTATCAGTGTTTAAGATTCAGTAGGACTTGGGGTCCTTTTCAGACTCAGGATTCAAAGCCCTGTATCAATGGCATGAGGATTTTGAAACCATATACACAAAGTTACACAGATGTAATAACCTTAAAGTTTTTAAATCTTTTTTTTCTAAGCAAACCCAAACTTAGTATTAATGACATAGGAATTATTTCGGTAAAACGAAAAATCTCTTTATTAGGACAATTACTCAAAGGCAAAAGAAAAGACCTTCTACGGTGTAACTGCTGGTCTCTCTGGGTAGTCAAATTAGATAAACAAAACAGAAACCCCAAAACGGAGTGAGTGGCATATTTGCTCTGAGTTCTTTAAGGGGGTTTAGTCATTTGAAACCTTCTCTAGGTTTTTCTTGGTACCGAAAATGGTGAAGGGGGAAGGAGGAATAGGGTGGAAGAAAAGTAAATGAAAGATTATGTTTTTAAAGATGGGAAGCAAACACAGAAGCCACACACATGGTTTTGTTATTTTGTTTTTGTTTTCTTTTTTCCCTTTTGCAGCTGAAGGAATTTTAGCCAATTCAGAAAGGCCTTGTTTCCCATCATTTTGAGTTATCATTCGGATTTGACCAATTCAAGTAGAGTTGGTCAAATCTGACGTGAGAAAGACCTGAAAAAGCAACAACAACAACAAAAAACAACAATATGATTACAAGCACTCTAATGGTAAGGAGAAAGTAAGCTACATTACCAGTGGAAGAAATCCGTGTTATCAGGGGTGAATCCGTATAGATCGGCTGCAGCCTCAATTCTTGCCTCCTCAGAAGAAAGAATATGACTGAGGGGTATAAGGCAGAAGAAGAGACCTAGACAAGTTTCAGAGCAGGAGTAGAAGTTTATTAAAGGAAAAAAAGGAAAGAAAAAAAGAAAAGTATAACTTTGAAGTGGCTGAATTGAGAAACCAAGTGCTCAGCCTGACCTCTTCACTTGGGGTTTTATACATTGTCATACATCTGGGATCTTAGATTTCTTCTCCGCACTCCTGCGATCTTATTGGGAAGCTTCTGATCAGTTTCAGGTGTGTTTCAGGTGTGTTCTATCTGCTAGGAGACTGCCTTTCCCTGGCACTGGCTGTGACCAATTATTACTTTAGAGAAACAGTTAAAAACCACCTGACCGTCACCTGATGGTCGCCCAACACTCCTGGTGTGTGTGGGGGTAGTTCTCCTCTGCCCTACTCATACCCGAGTAGCTATCTACTCTAATAAGATGACTAATAATTTTAACTTTAGCCAGTATGAAACCCCAGTTCAACTACTTACCTAGGAGTGTGTCTTAGGCTGAAGACTGCTTTCTACCATTCTAGAAGCAGGAAAAAACTCAAACTCACCTTCCTTACCTGTTGGAAGTGAGCTCAAACTATAGAAAAGTGTTATTTGCCTTCCATTGTCATGGAAGCAGGAAAACTTGCCTTCCTAGTTGGAAGCAAGTACAACTCCAGAAAAGGAGTTGTACAGCAAAATAATTTTAGATCTCAACCAAATTTTGGAAGATCAGGGATTATCTGGAGGGAGAGGAGCTCCCAGGCCTCAGAAAATTGTCCTATTGGGTTTGAGCCATAAAGATAGCTCAAGCTGCTAGCAAGCCCTGATAGAAGATTTGTCAAAGGTCAAGGCCACCTCCACTCAGTGTCCACTCATGATCATTAAAAGTGAACCCCAAATATCAGAAACAGGTCTCAATTTAGAAAGTTTATTTTGCCAAGGTTAAGAATACCCACATGGCACAGGCTCAGGAGGTCCTGATGCCATGTTTCCAAGGTGGTAGAGGCACAGCTTGGCTTTATACATTTTAGGGAGACATGAGACATCAATCCATATATGTAATATGTACAATGATTCGGTCTGGAAAGGCGCGACAACTCAAAGAGGGGAGGGTGCTTCCATGTTATAGGTAGACGAGAGAAAAATGGTTGCATTCTTTTGAGCTCCTGATTAGGCTTTCACTGAATGTGCAATTTACAGGAATAGTCAATTATGCATTAGTCTGGCTTAGTGAAGCAACAGGGCCACGGAAACAATCAGATACGCAGTTGTCTCATGTGAGCAGAGGGATGACACTGAGTTCTGCCTGTCCATTTTTCACGTTTGCCCACGGAATTTCCTTGTGGGAAAATTGCGAGGGAGGTATGTAAATTTTTTCAATCTTTATGCTATCTTATTTAGGAATAGAATGGGAGGTAGGCTTGCCTAACGCAGTTAACAGCTTGACTTTTCCCTTTGACTTAGTGATTTTGGGGAGATTTATTTTCCTTTCAAAAAAACCAATAAAATATATAACACTAAGGCTGAACCCTAATACAAGCAACTATGGATTTTGGATAATAATGATGTGTCAATGCAGATTTATTGATTGTAACAAATATACCACTCTGAGGTAAGATGTTGATGATGGGGAAGTCTTCTTGGGGATGGATGTCAGAAGGGATATGGGAATTCTCTATATTTTCTGCTTAATTTTTCCATGAACTGCCAGCAAACATATATTTTTTAAAAAATCAGCTATAGCTTTATAATAAATTTTGATACCTTGTAGTATAAGTTTTGCAACTTTGTTATTTCTTGTTTCAGATTGCCTTGTCTAATCTTGGCCTTAGTAATTTCATTTCAATTTTGAAATTATCTCTTCAGTTTTAATAACATAATCATGTGGGATTTTGAGTATAATTTCCATTTAATCTACAGATCAATTTTGGGAGAGTTGACATCGTAAACATATTTGTGTTAAATCCATGAATACAGTAAATCTTTCAATTTATGTATGTATTCTTTAATTTATCTCATTAATGTTTGTCATTTTCAGAATAAAAGGGTTGTATGTGTCTTGTAGTTTTATTTATATTTTATGGGTTTTGCTGTTATAAATCATTATTCTTAATTTTTCAGTTTTGTTTTTGTTTGTATATAGAAATAAAGTTCATTTTTAACTATTGATCTAATATGGAGTGACCTTGCTAAATTTACATATTAATCTTAATTATTTGTTGTAGGATATTTTAGATTTTCTCTTTACTTTTTATTTTTAATTATTATGGATACATAATAGTTGTACATATTTATGGGATACATATGGGATACATTTTAATTCAAGCATACAACGTGTAATGTCAAATAACGGTAATTGGTGCATCCATCACCACAAGCATTTATCATTTTTGTGTTAGGTACATCCCAGTTCCACTCTCTTAGTTATTTTTAAATATATGATAAATTTCTGTTAACTAATGTTCCTCTACTGTGCTTCCTCGCACTAGATCTTATTGCTCCTATCTAACTGTATATTTGTACCCATTACACACTATAAATGCTCCTGACAAGGATAGTTTTATATTTTTCATTCTAGTTCTTCCCCCTACACCTTGTTTTCTTACTCTTATTCCATTGCTAGAGCACCATGCACAACATCAAATAGAGAGTAGATAACAGAAAGCTTGGATTGGCTCTCTATTAAGACAGGGCCCATATAAGCTAGGTATTAATTTGTAATGTGGCCTTTAAAGTTTGAAATTCATTTGGCAATAGCCAGAAACAACTTGTTTACATTGTTTAGGAATGTGTAGGTTGGTGTTTTAAAGCTCGTTTAACCAGTTACATACCCAGACTTAGCTCCATGACAAGTGGGGCATAAAACATGCAGCTGGAAACATGAGCCTGAGATCTTCTGAAATCAAGGGCACATTTGTTTCTTTAAGTATAATAAAAAGGCCTCTCTCCCATTATCCTACAAGAACTAACGCGGGAACAGAAAAATAAATACTGCGTGTTCTCACTTATAAGTGGGAGCTAAACACTGAGAACACATGGACACAAGTGAGCAAAAGACACCAGGGCCTACTTGAGGGTGGAGGGAGTGAGCAGGGAGAGGATCAAAAAATGACTTATCGGCTAGGTGCGGTGGCTTACACCTGTAATCCCAGCACTTCGGGAGGTTGAGGCAGGCGGATCACAAGATCAGGAGTTTCAGACCAGCCTGGCCAACATAGTGAAACCCCATCTCTACTAAAAATACAAAAAATTATCTGGGCATGGTGGCGAGCACCTGTAATCCCAGCTACTTGGGAGGCTGAGGCAGGAGAATCGCTTGAACCTGGGCAGCAGAGGTTGCATTGAGCCGAGATAGCGCCACTTCACTCCAGCCGGGGCAACAGTGCGAGACTCCATCTCAAAAAAAAAAACACAAACAAACAAACAACAAAAAATACGACTTATCAGGTAATATGCTTATGTACTAGGTGATGAAATAACCTGTACACCAAGCCCCTGTGACATGCAATTTACCTGTATAACAAACCTGCACATGTATACTTGAACCTAAAATAAAAGTTTAAAAAAATCCTTTCTCCAGGGAAAATATCAGGTGATCTTATTATTATAAAGGTTTGGATTCCCTGTGCTTGAGGTTCCTCTCCAGTAATAAAACCTATTTCTTGTTCGGGTATCATCTTACCCTCCTCTCAGCGCCCTGTGTAAACTGGGGCCCAGGAAGCTTGCAAAATTTCTAGTATTTTGACTACTGCATTATTGCAAGCAGTAAACTATACTTTGTCTCTGATTGAAGAGTCTCATGCCTTCTGCCAGCATCAATGAAACTGTGGCAGATTAATTTGCCATCTTGTAAATAGAGTAAAATCTTAGATTATTCATAATTTTAACACTATGCTACCCATATTTTCAGAAATCCTCTTTGTGAGCAAGAAGTTTATGTAAAGAAAATTAAATTATATTTTAAATAACAACTACAACAGTTAGGGGAAATGACTTTCAATTGGCTTTGTACAAATGCAAATACTTATTAATACAAGGATTCGAGGAATTCAAGCTTAACTTTTTAAGATCATTCCAAGTTTTGCTTGCTTCTCACCATCTTTGATCTTGACTATTAGTAGTGTATAGAAGCCTACAGGAATAATCAAATGCTTATGTAATTTTGCCAGAGAGTAAAATATTCATAAAGATGCAACAACAAAAATTTTAAAAAAACATACTTTATCGATCAAGTGGTAAAGAGTAATTATTTTATTTTATTTATCTTTTATTGCTAAAGTCAGAGATTATAGTATTAATTTCCTCAGATACATTTTGAAATGTGTTAGAGCACAGTTTATTTTTAATTAGAGAAGAAGGATCATCATTAATTATTTTCCATTCACTAAGACACTTCAGTTATGAAGAAATCTAGTTTAGGAATACATGCCCTAATGAACCCCAAAATGTTATTATTCTCCTTGTTTAATATGGATATACAAGAGGTAACATTCAGTGGTTTATTGTATTTCAATGTATGAACATAATGATCTATATTGAAAAGCAAATATCCATTTCAATGTTATCTATTCTCATAAGTGTATATTTTACAAAATGAGTTTCAATAGGAAGTGAGATCTAAATCATTTTCTTTTATGTAAAATAAGGTTTAGTTATTGTTTTAATGATGTTGGCATTTCATCATGCTCGAGGAATATTAAATATTTGCAAATATTTTTTATCTCAAGCCACCTCTCTATTATTATATGTGGACAAATATTCTTTGTTTAGGAATACATTTAGTGTTCAAAGTGTACTTTGCAATAAATGCATTGTGTAGCACTGAATCAGTCAGAGTCTTGAGAATAAAAGGCAGATGAATCCCTAAATTAGTGTAATTCTTGACAGAAAACAGATGCAACACTAAATCAGTGTAGTTAAAGAGAGTTTAATAAAAATTACCATTTGTCAAAATGTGAAAACAATGCAGTATGATAAAGTGCACTGATATTAACAACAGCAAAGAGACATTACCACGTTTAATACTGAAGGGATAACAGGAGGTATTAGATACAGAGACTTGGTGAGAATGCAAACTCTGGTTGTTGGATGGGGCCATCCAACAAAAGGCGTGACCCTTACATAATGGTACAGGGCTCCTGATAATATATAATCTTACAAGGAAGGATCAAAAGCAATTGTTACCCTGACATTGCACTCTACCAATTTTTTGAGCTATTGATGTCTCTTATCGGCCATGCCCAACTTGAAGATAGAGGCTCTGAGTGTCACCATCCCCACAGCTCGCTGGATACAGCCCACACTACAGTACTCTGACGGGTCCCATACTTGAGGCACTGGGCAGAGGCATCCTGGCCCACTTGAAACAGACAGCAACTAGCTCTGCTGTTCCCATGCCCCCTCTCACCATGTACTCTGAGCCTATAGTGAGAGTGTCTGCACTAATGATCTCTGAATCACCTTGAAGAAATAATTCCTCCCTGGTCTCAAAGAACAGCTAGTGCCTAGCTCCTGTAGAGATGGCTGATTAAATCTGTAGTTCTTTTATATATGCACTAACCCATTTCTGAAGGCTCATCCCTCATGAAATAATTATCTCCCAAATGCCTCCTCTCTTAATACCATTATGTCTAAGACTGGGATTTCAAAATATACATTTGGGATGGTGGTGGGAAGACAGAAACATTCATCCTATAACAAAATCCTAACCGCCAATGTGATGGCATTTTGGAAATAATTACATCATGAGGAGGGAGCACTAATGAATGTGTGTAGTCTCTTTATAAAAAGAAAGACAAGAAACATTATTTTTCTCTAGGCCATGTGAGAACACAATGAGGAGACCACTATCTGCAAGCCAGGAAGAATGCTCTCATCACACACCAGATCTGCCAGTGCCTTGATTTTGGACTTCCCATACATAAAAACTGTGAGAAATAAATGTTTGTTTTTTAAGCCATCCAGTCTATGGTATTCTGTTGCAGCCCTTTGAGCTGACTAAGACACCAGATAAATAGTTGCAAGGAAAAGGAATTTCCTCTGTTCTTAGTTGAATGTGTACATTCTAGCATAAACCTATAACCACAATCTTCCCTGCACTGCATTTGTTTTTTAACAGCTTTAGTGAGATACAATTTGCATACAAACATGTTTTGCAGTGTTTTTTCTTTATTTTGGAGATTATAAACTTCATTAGATTTACTTATAAGAGTATTTGATATTTTTAATGATGTAATTGCTATGATTTTTAAACTTTATTTTATTTACTTTATGTAAATAAATTCATCTTGTCTATTTACTTTGTATACAATGTATATTTCCTTAATTAATTGTAATATTCTCTTAGTAGCTTGTTACATACTTTCTATGCATTTACAAATACAAAGATTTTCTTTCTTCATTTCCAGTACTTATTGCACTGTTATTTCCTGCCATATTTTACTAGTTAGGTTTTCCAGTACAACATTGAATAAAGGTGGAGATAGTGTCCATCTATTTTTCATTCCAAATCTCTGGTGGAGTCATTAAGGTATAGGTTTTGTGTGGATTTCTGTTATCAAATTGAGTGGTTTTCCTCATACTACATTTTGCTAATGTATTTTATTTATTGGAAATGAGTGTTGGAATTCTGGGTTTGGGTCTGACCTATAAAAATGTGGAAGTCATTACTCCATTCTAACAATATGTAAAAAGATGGACAAACTGAAAAATCAACAAATCTTAGATCCATCAGAGAGGCAGGATTACAGCAAACCACTGCCTCTATAATTGAGGAGACTGGTAGGAGAATGCCAAAAATTGTAACATCCATGTAAGGTTCTGCTTTGTCTTTCAGGCTTAATAGCATTTTTATTTATTGGATAATATCCCATTGTATCAATGTACCAAGGTTTATTTATTCATTCACCTTTTCAAAGGCATCGAGGTTGCTCCCAGTTTTTGGCAATTATAAATAAAACTGCCATAAAGATTTGTGTTCAGGTATTTGTATACACATAAGCTTTCAAATAAATTGAGTCAGTACATAGAAACAAAGTGGCTGGATTATTTACCTTTATATGAAACTGCCAAACTGTCTTCTAAAGTGACTACAGCATTTTGCATTCCCCCTGGCAATGAATGAGACTTTCTGTTCGTCCACATCCTTGTCAGCATTTGTTATGGTCAAGTTTTTGGATTGTAGCCATTCTAAAAGCCACGTGGTGGTATCTCATTGCTTTAATTTACAACTTTTTAAATGACAAGTGATGTTGAGCATTCATATGCTTATTTGTCATCTGTGTATTTTTGGTAAGGGTCTGGTTAGATCTATTGCCTATTTTTCAGTTGGGTTGTTTTTTGTTGTTGTTGTGATGTTGAGTTTCTAAGAGTTCTTCATATATTTCGGATACAAGTCATTTACCAGTTATGTGTTTTGCAGATATTTTCTCCAAATCTGGGGATTATCTCTATAATCTCTCAACAATTTATTCAGCAGATAAAAAGGCTTTTAATTTTAATGAAGTCCAAATTATCACATTTTTCTTTCAAAAACTATGCTTTTGGTGTTTTATCTAAAAAGTCATCAACAAATTCAAGGTCACCTATGTTTTGTCTTGTCATCTACTAGAAGTTTTATAGTTTTGCATTTTACATTCATATTTATAACATTTTTTAAATTAACTTTTGTAAAAGATAAAAAATCAGTATCTAGATTCATTGTTTTGGTATGTGGATGACCAATTTTTCAAGACATTTCTGGAAAATACTATATTTCTACCATTGAATTGCCTTTGCCCCTTTGTGGAATAATCAGTGGACTAGATTTGTGTGTCTACTTCCTTAGTTCCTTATACTGTTCATTTAAATCTCTTCATCTACTATTTTTCCAATATGACATTGTTTTAATTATCAAAACTTTATAGTTTATCTTCAAGTTAAGTACAGTCCATCCTTCAACTTTGTCCTCCTTCATTATTGGGTTGGCTATTCTAATTATTTTCTCATTCCATAGACACTTGCTGGGATTTTTATTGGGATTGCATTGAATCTACAGATCAAGTTAGGAAGAACTAGCTTCTTAACAATATTGAGCCTTCTTATTTACAAAATGTTAATAAAAGGTCTCCATGCATTTAGATCTTTCTTACATTTTTTTCATAAGTTTTGTAGTTATCCCCATAAAGATCTTGTGCATATTTTATTAAATTTTTCCACAATTACTTCCTATTTAGGTGCTGATGTAAATTGTATTGTGTTTTTAATTTTACATTCAAATTATTTATTTCTGGAATATAAGAAAGCAATTGCATTTTGTATATTAACTTTCTGTGCTGCATCCTTGTAATAATCTTTTACTAATTCCAAGAGTCTTTTGCAAATTATTTGAAACTTTCTATATTAAAAATAATGTCATTTGTAAAAAAATACAAATTTATTTTTCTTCCCAATTTGTATACCTCGTATTTTCTTTTTTTGATTTACTGCATTAGCTAGGACTTCCAGTATAATTGTGAATAGGGATGCTGACAGAGGACAGACTTGCTTTGTTCACAGCATCATCATAAAGTGTGATGTTCACTGTAGGCTTTGTGTAGATCTCCTTTATTAATATGGAAGTTCCTCTCTATTCCTCATTTTTGAAGAGCTTTTATCATTAATGGGTTTTAGATTTTATCATATGCTTTTTTTGCATCTATTGATATTATCATGTATTTTTAGCATGTTTATGTGAAGGACGACAAATAAGTGATATTTAAATGTTGAACTAGCATAAATATCTAGAATAAATCCCACAGAGGCATAGCATATATATTTTTATACATTGCTGAATTTGATTAACTGATATTATGTTGAGGATTTCTCTATGTTCATGAGAGACACTAATCTGTAATTTTTCTCTCTTGTAATGCTTTTATCTAGTTTTATTCTGAACTCACAATGAGTTAGGAAGTGTTCCCTCAGTTTCCATCTTCTGGACAAGATTGTAGGGAATTGGTACAATTTCTTCCTTAAATGGTTGCTAGAATTCTACAGTAAACTCATCTGGTCTGGTGCTTTCTGTTTTAGAGAGTTATTAATTAGTGATGTATATTCTTTAATAGATGAAGGAATATATAGATTATCTTTTTCCTTTTGTGCTAGCTGTATAGATTGTACCTTTCAAGGAATTTTTAAAATTAAATCTAAATCGTCAAATCTTTAAGTGTACAGTTATTAATAATATTCATTTATTACCCTTTTAATGTTCATTGGAGTCAGTAATGATGGAGCGTTTATCATTTCAGAGGTTAATATTAATCTGCATTTCCTCTATTTTTTCTTGATTAGCCTAGCTAGAGGTTTATCAGTTTTATTGACCTTCTGAAAAAATCAGCTTTTGATTTTATTTTTCTTTATTGTTTTCCTATTTCAATTTCATCGAATTCTACCCTAAATTTTACTTTTTTCTTCTCTTTGCTTTCAGTTTATGTTGTTTTTCTTTCTACAGTATCCTGAAAAGGAAGCTTATACCATTCATTTTAGGTTTTTCTTTTTTTCTAATATACAAATTCAATGCTATAAGTTTTGTGTTAATCATTGCTATCACTGAATCTCATATATTTTAATAAGTTGTGTTTTCATTTTCATTCAGTTCAAAATATTTTTTTAATTTCTCTTGAGACTTCTTCTTTGACCCATCAGCTATTTAGAAGTTTATTGTTTAATTTCTAATTCTAAAAAATCTTCTGGCTATCTTTTAGTTACTTTTTCTAGTTTAATTCCATTGTGATATGATTTGCATTTGTTTGGTTGGTTGCCCAAAATATGAACCCAAAGGAGGTCCAAAGTGAGTGAATTGGAAATTGTCCGCCTGCTTCGGCTCAATGTAGAGAAAAGTATTTAAAGGCTTAGAGAATCTGGAACATTAGAGTAGATTTGTCTACTCTAATATTAAGACCAAATTATTCACACTGGGAGGGTCCAGGAGATGTACCTTTCACCGAAACTGAGAAAAATAAATTGATTACAGGAAGTCCCAGGATCCCTGAAGAATTTTGATCACTCTTCTCCGTAGGCCAGACCTTACAGAGGATAATGCAGTAACCGAATTGGGAAACTTAGATGCAATGGAAGTAATTGGATAGCAATGTGGCAGAAGGCAAGTGGCAGCACCCAACTGCCAAAGGCAAGGTAGGCATGTTTACCATAATAAAGAGCACGACTACGTTGCCCCTACCTGAACACTTACTTTGGAGGTGGTTCTGCAGTTCTGTGAGAAGGAAATCTCAAAGACAACCCACAACCATTTCACCACTGCAACTGCAGTAGTGCCACCCTGATGCCGTAGGACTGTGGAAGGAACAAAGGGACTAGTCACTAACTTGACAAATCCAGCACACCACAGTCACCACACAGTAACAAATCCAGTCCCTCTTCTCTGTGAGCCCCCATTTCCCACTCATCAACAGACAGCGCCCCTGGCTCAGGAATACAGATCAGCCATTTCACCCACGGCTGAGCACAACCACTGGTAGTGGCTCTGAGTTTCCCTGGGAAGGGGCTCCCACAGGGAACTGACAACCCCTCTGCCACTTCCACAGCAGTGATTCTGCCCCTGCTGCCCTTGGTCAGGCGAGGCAATAAAGATCCTGAAGACCTCACCCACACACCTACAGTCACCATATAGAGAGGAACTCGGTCTCCCCTTCCTGTAAGCCACTGAACCCCTGCTCCTCAACAAGCAGAGCTGTCAGCTCAGGCCAGCAGTGCGGCCACCACAACCCTTAACTGAATATTCGCAGTAGCAGCAACTCCAAGTTTCTCTGAGGTGGAGCCCCCAGAGGCAACCAAAAGCCCCTTTCCCACTGCCATTGCAGTTGTACTGTCCTTGCTACCCTCAAAGACCCTGGATAGGTTAACAGGACCTCCAGAAAGCTGCAATTGTCTTAAGAGGCCAATCTGTCTCCCTGGTGACCCACCCAAACCCCTACTCATTACCAGTCAGGGCTCCCTGGTTTGGGCTCACAGAACAGCTGCCCCATTCCAGGCAGATTGCGCTGATTGATAGCAGCCCTGCATCCTTGTCATATGAAGCTTCCAGAGAAAAGTGAAAGGCCCACTGCCACACCCATTGCTAAGTTCCCTTCCCCTGCTGCCTCCATGCTGAAGAGGAAACATAAATCCTGAGTTTGCTTCCAGAGCTGTGGTGTGCTGCCTTGGCATGCCAAGCCAACATCTGCAGCCAGCACTCAAGAGGGAAAAGGTTCCACACTTTCAGAGCACTGAGAGGGAGAATGGCTGAAATCATGAGGAAACACGGAGGAGCTCCCTGGATGAGCAAGAGGCTACCTACTTGCCATTGCATGTAAGTACCAACTATTGGATCACAAATCAAAACTTCAACACCAAAAACACTTTCCTAATACAGGCCCTGTGAAACAAGGACAAAAATTTAGCTAACATTAAAGACTCTACACAAAGCCTTCACCATCTGAAAACATCCAGAAAATAAGTCTACTGACTGTACTCCAATTACACCACAGGTAAAAGAACAACAGCCTACATAGATGACAAAGAACTATCAAAAGAAATCTGGCAACTGAAAAAGCCATAGTAGTTTCTTTCCTCTAAATTAGTGCACTAGTTCCCCAGCAAGGGTTCTTAACTGGGCTGAAATGACAGGAAAAGAAAAAAATAGAACTAGAATGCAGCCAGAATACAGAATATGGATAGGAGCAAAAATCACTGAGGTTCAGGAGAAAGTTGACACCCAATCCAAGGAACCTACGGATTACAATAAAACGATAGACAAAATAGCAATTATAAAAAAAAAAAAAAAAAAAACTAAACTGATCTGATAAAGCTGAAAAACATGCTCTAAGAATTTCATAATATACCTATAATAATATCTATAAACAGAGCTACCATATGACCCACCAATCCCACTGCAGGATATATAACCAAAAGAAAGGAAATCAGTGTATCAAAGAGATATCTGCACTCCTGTGTTTGTTGCAGCACTGTTTACAACAGGTAAAATTTGGAAGCAACCTAACAGTCCATTAGCAGATGAATGGATTAAAAAAGTAGTAATATATACAATCGAGTACTAGTCAGCCATAAAAAATAATGAGATGCCGTCATATGCAACAACATGGGAGGAACTGGAGATAACTATCTTAAGTGAAATAAGCCCAGCACATAAAGACAAACATCACATGTTTTTACTTATTTACGGAATCTCAAAATCAAAGTAATTGAACTCAGGGACATAGAGAATAGAGGGATGGTAGTGGGGGGTTGAGGAGAGGTGGAGATGGCTAATGGGTACAAAAATAAAGTTTGAAAGAATGAGTAAGGCCTACTATTTGATAGCACAGCAGGGTAACTATCACCAATAATAACTGTATTTTTTAATAACTTAAGGAGTGTAATGGGATTTGTTTGCAATTCAATGGATAAATGCTCGACATGATGGATACCTTATTCTTCATGATGTGCTTATTTCACATTGCATGCTTATACCAAAACATCTCATGTACCTCATAAATATATATACCTACTATCAATGTACCCACAAAAAATAAAAACAAAAATAAATTTAAAAACAGAATTTCATAATGCAATCACAAGTGTTAACAGCTGAATAGACCAGGCTAAGGAAAGAAGGTCAGTGCTCCAAGACTGGCTCTCTGAAATTACTCAGTATGATACAAATAAAGAAAAATAAAGAATGAAGAACAACTCCAAGAAATATGGGATTATGCAAGGAGACCAAATTTAAAACTCACTAGTTTCCTTGAAAGAGGTGAGGTGAAACCAAGCAATTTGGAAAACATATTTGAGGATATCATCCATGAATTCTTCTCCAACCTCACTAGAGAAGCCAACATTCAAATTTAGGAAATGTAGAGAACGACTGTGAGATACTAGACAAGAATACCATCTCCAAGATACATAATCATCAGATTCTCCCAGGTTGGAATGAAAGAAAAAATGTTAAAGGCAACTAGAGAGAAGGGACACATTACCTACAAAGGGAACCTAACCAGACTAACAATGGACCATTCAATAGTAACTCTGTAAGCCAAGAGAGACTCTAGGCCTATATTCAGCATTCTTAAAGAAAAGAATTTCCAACCGAGAATGTCATTTCCAACCAAAGTAAGCAACGGAAGTGAAGGAGAAATAAGATCAAAATAAGATCCTTTTCAGCAAATGGTGAAAAGATTTGTTACTACCAGACCTGAACTGCAAGAGGTCCTAAAAGGAGCACTAAATATGGAAAGGAAATATCACTACCATCCACTACAAAAACACACTTAATTACACAGACCAGTGACACTATAAAGCAACCACACAAACATGTCTGCATAATAACCAGCTAACAACATGATGGCAGGATCAAATCTGCACACATTAATACTAACTTCTAATATAAATGAATTAAATGCCCAATTAAACAGCAAAGAGTGGAGAACTGGATTAAGAAGCAAGACCTAAAGGTATGTAGTCTTTAAGAGACCCATCACACATGCATTGGCACCCATAGGCTCAAAATAAAGGAATGGAAAAAAATTTACCAAGTAAATGGAAAACACAAAAAGCAGGGGTTGCTATCTGAATTTCAGACAAAACAAATTTTAAACCAACAAAAAACAAAAAGAAAAAAAGAAGAACATCACATAATCATAAAGGGTTCAATTCAACAAGAAGACCTAAGTATCCTAAATATATACACACACAACACAGGAGCAACCAGATTCATAAAGCAAGTTCTTAGAGATGTACAAAGAGACTTAGATTCCCACACAATAATAGTGAATGACTTTAACACTTGACAGACAATATTAGACAAATCCTCAAGACAGAAAACAGAAAATTAACAAAAACAGTCAGAACCTGCACTCAACACTCGAACAAGTGGACCTAATAGACATATCCACGCCAAAACAATAGAATACACATTCGTCTCATCACCACATGACATATAATCTAAAATCGACCACACAATCAAATATAAAATAAATCCTCAGCAAATTCAAAAACCTGAAATCATACAATCCACAGTCTTCGATGACAAAGCAATAAAAATAGAAATAAGCACTAAGAAAATCACTCAAAAGCATACACTTAAATGGAAACTAAACAATATGTTCTTGAATAACTTTTGGGTAAATAATTAAGTTAAGGCAGAAATCAAGAACTTCTTTGAAATGAAGGAAAACAAAAATACCAGATACCAAAATGTCTGAAATGTAGCTAAGGCAGCATTAAGTAGGAAGTTTGTAACACTAAATGTCCACATTAAAAAGTTAGAAAGATCTCAAATTAACAACCTAACATTACAACTAGAGGAATGAGAGTAACAAGGCAAACCAACCCCAAAGATAGCAGAAGAAAAGAAATAACCAAATCAGAGCTAACCTGAAGAAAATTGAGATGTGAAAAACAATAGAAAAGGTCAGCAGCTCCAGGAGAGTATTTTCTAAAAAACTAAAATAAACAGAAAGATAGACCACTAACTACCCGAATAAAAAAGAGAGAATCTACACAAATACAATTAGAAATGACAAAGGAAATGTTACCACTGACCCCGCAGAAAAATTACAACAACAAAAATTTCTCAGAGACAACTGTGAATATATCTATGCATCTGTGCATACAAACTAGAAAATCTAGAAGACATGGATAAATTCTCAGACACATAAAATCTACCAAGACTAAATCAGGAAGAAATTAAATCCCTGAACAGACAAATAATGAGTTCCAAAATTGAATCAGTAATAAAAAGACTACCAACCAAAAAAAGCCCAGGACCAGATGGATTCACAGCTGAATTCTATCAGATATATAAAGAAGAGCTAAAAACATTCCTAATAAAACTATTCCAGAAAAATTGATAAGGAGGGACTCTTCCACAACTTATTCAATCAGGCCAGCATCATTCTGGTACCAAAACCTGGCAGAGACAAAGAAAAGAGATAATTTTAGGTCAATATCCTTGATGAACAAAGATGCAAATATCTTCAATAAAATACTAACAAACTGAATCCAGCAGCACATAAAAAAGCTACTCTGCAAGATCAAGTGGGCTATATTCTTGCAATGCAATGTTGTTTCAACATTTGAAAATCAATAAATGTGATTCATCACATACACTGAACTAAGGAAAAAACTATATGATCGT
Source organism: Mandrillus leucophaeus (assembly GCF_000951045.1). Lineage (NCBI taxonomy): Eukaryota > Metazoa > Chordata > Mammalia > Primates > Cercopithecidae > Mandrillus > Mandrillus leucophaeus. The sequence goes on from NW_012105032.1 coordinate 1,742,444, forward strand.
CTCAATAGATGCATAAAAAGCTTTCAATACAATTCATCATCCTTTCATGTCAACAACTCTCAACAAACTAGGAATTAAAGGAACATATCTCTAAGTAATAAGAGCCATCTATGACAAAGCCACAGAAACATCATACTGAATAGCTAAAAGCTGGAAGCATTCCCCTTGAAAACCAGAACAAGACAAGGATGCCCTCCCTCACCATTCCTATTCGGCTTAGCATCGGAAGTGCTGGCCAGGGCAGTCAGGCAAGAGAAAGACATAAAGAGCATCCAAATAGAAAGAGAAGAAGTCAAGCGATTCCTCTCTGCAGATGACATAATTCTCTGTCTAGAAAAGATATAGATTCATACAATTCTGTATCTAAATATTCTTCAAAAAACTTAAAGACTATTCATTCAAGAAACCTCAATAAACTAGGAATTGAAAGGGCATGCTTCAAACTAGTAAGAGCAATCTCTGACAAACCCACAGCCAAGATCATACTAAATGGGCAAAAGCTGAAAGCATTCCCCATGAAAACCAAAACAAAACAAGTACTAGTCAATATAGTACTGGAAGTTCTGGCCAGGGCAATCAGGGAAAAAGAGTTAATAAAAGACATCAACATAGGAAGAGGAGAAGTCAAAGTATCCCTGTTTGCAGATGACATGATATTATATCTCAAAAACCCCATAGTCTGTCCCAAAACTCCTTAATTTGATAAATAACCAGCAAATTTTCAGGATACAAAATCAAAGTAGAAAACTCAGTAGCGTTTCTACACACCAAGAACATCTAAGCTGAGAACCAAATCAAGAATGCAATTCCATTCAAAATTGCAACACAAAGAATAAAATAGCTAGGAGTATAGCTATCCAAGGTAGTGAAAGATCTCTACAATGAGAATTACAAAACACTACTCAAATCAGAGATGACACAGACAAATGGAAAAACATTCCAGGCTCATGGACAAGAAGATTCAATATTATAAAAATAGCCATGTCGCATACAGTGATTTACAGATTCAATGCTATGCCTATCAAACTAGCAATGGTATTCTTCACAGAATTAGAAAATCTATTTTAAAATTTATGTGGAACTCAAAAGGATTGAATATCCAAACCAATCCTAATGAAAAAGAACAAAACTGGAGGTATCGCATTACCTGACTTCTAACTATATCACAAGGCCACAATAACCAGAACAGCATGGTACTGGTGCAAAAACAAACACATAGACCAATGGAACAGAACAGAGAGCCCAGAAATTATGCTTCACACCTCAAACCATCTGATCTATTCCAAGGACGACAAAAAGAAACAAGTGAGAAAGGACTACTTCTTCAATAAATGGTGTTGAGATACCTGGCTAGCCATCTGCAGAAGATTAAAACTGGACCCTTTCCTTAACATCATATACAAAAATTAACTGAAGATAGATTAAAGACAAATGTAAAACCTAAAACCACAAACACCCTGGAAAAATAGCCTAGGAAATAGCATTCTGGATATAGAACGTGGCGCAGATTTAATGACAAAGACTTTGAAAGCAATTGTAACAAAAACAAAAATTGACAAATGGGACATAATTAAACTAAAGTGCTTCTGCAAAGCAAAATGAACTATCAACAGTGTAATCAGAAAACCTACAGAATGGAAGAAAATATTTGCAAACTATGCATCCAACAAAGGTCTAATATCTAGCATCTTTAAGGAACATAAATTTATAAGCAAAAAAGAAACAACAAAGTCATTAAGAAGGGGGCAAAGGACATGAACAGACACTTTACAAAAAAAGACATACATGTGGCCAAAAAACATATGAAAATAACTCTCAACATCACTAATCATTAGAGAAATACGAATGAAAACCACAATGAGTTACCATCTCACACCAGTCAGAATGGCTGTTATTAAAAAGTCAAAAAATTATACGTGCTAGCAAGGTTGCACAGAAAATGAAACATTTTTACACTACTGGTGGAAGTGTAAATTAGTTCAGTCATTATGCAAAGCAGTGTGGTAACTCCTCAAAAAACTTTAAACAAAATTATCATTTAACCCAGTAATCTCTTTATTGAGTACATACCAAAAATAATACAAATGACTCTAGCATAAAGACATAAGCATGCGAATGTTCATTGCAGCACTATTCATGACAGCAAAGACATGGAATCAACTTAAATGTGCATCAGTAGTAGACTCAATAAAGAACATATGATACATATACAACATGGAATACTATACTGCCATGAAAATGAACAAGATCATATTCTTTGCTGCAACATAGATGGAGTTTGAGGTCATTAATATTAGCATACTAGTGCAGGAAGAGATAATGAAATACTACATGTTCTAACTTAATAATGGGAGCTAAACAACAAAAACACATGAACCCAGAGAGGGGAACAACAGACACCAGGGCCTACTTGAGGGAGAAGGTAGGAGGAGGGAGAAGATCAGAAAAAAATATCTACTGGCTACTTTTCTTATCTAGGTGACAAAATAATTTGTACACGGAATCCCCATCACATTTGTAACAAAATTGCACATGTACTCCTGAAACTAAAAGTTATAATTTAAAAAGAGAAAGTAGGTGTGGCACCACTTACTATTACTCCTAAGTGACCTGGTACATTTTTTTCTTAAATTCCTGTTCCCCTACGTTTATACTCTGCTGGCATAGAGGGCTTAGTTCCAGAGAGGAGAATGCTTCCACTAAAAACTTAATAACGATTCTGTTGAACTTAAGCTAAGACAGCCAACCAGCCTCCTTGGGCTCCTCAGGCCTCTGAATTGACAGGCAAATATGGGAGTTACTGTGCTGGTTGGGGGATGGATCCTGACTACTAAGGGGGAAGTTAGACTACTTTACAATGGACGTGAGGAAGAGTATATAGTGATTGTAAAGACTACTTTACAGTGGAGGTGAGGTAGAGGATAATACAGGAGATCCCTCAGGACATCTCAATAGTACCATGCCCTGTAAAGTTCAATGTAAAACCACAACACCTCAATCCAGACAGGATTCTTAAGAGCTCAAACTCTTCAGGAATGAAGGTTTGGACCACCAGGTTAAGAACCAGGATGAGCTGAGGTGCTTGCTTAAGGCAAAGGGGGTGTAAAACGGGTAGTGGAAGAAGATAAGGATAAGTATCAGCATTACAAGTGACCAGTTAAAGAAATAAGAACTCTAATTTTCATGAGAATTTCCTTTTTATTTTGTCATAAAAATATTTATATATAAAAATTATATATTATATATTAACATATATATGTTTAATATATACTAAGTAAATAACATCCTGCTCTCATTTCCCCCTATCATGTAACATATAATGCATGGACTTTATAAAACAGTTTTAAAGCATTGTTCATTTTACATCATACTATTTAGATTATGAGATATCAAGGAGAAGGAGGACCATCACTCCAGTATTTTACCTTTTTTTGTGGAAGTGGTTAGTGCAGTTTCAGTTGTACACAAGATGACTATATCAGATTAGCTGTAATTATGACCTTGTTATCATCATTTAGAGATTAGGTTTGGTTTGAGGAGATGCATATAGATGCCAAGTTGACAAGGCGTGGAGTTGTGATGGTTAATTTTATGTGTCAACTTAACATGAACAGGAGGTGATCAGATATTTGGCCAAACATTCTGGGTGTTTCTGTGAGAATGTTTTGGGATAAGATTAATATTTTAATTTTTAGACTTAGTAGAGAAGATTGTCCTTCCTAATGTGAGTGGGCTTCATTCTATCAGTTGAAAGCCTGGATAGAATAAAACAGGTGATTTTCCTCTGAAAAGAAAGAATTATTCCTGCCTGACTGTCTTTATCCTGAAACATCATTTTTTCCTGCTTTTAGACTCAAACCGAAATATTGAAACTTCAGGAGTCTGGAGCCTGTCAGCCTTCACACTGGAACTATAACATTGACTCTCCTGGGTCTCCAGCGTGCCAATAGCAGATCATAGGTCTTGCCAGCTTGCATAATTATGTAAATCACTTCCTTTGAATAAATCTATCTTCCTCTCTTTATCTCTTTCTCGACACACATACACACACACACACACACACAGAGTCATGCATCATTTAATGACAAAAATACATTCTAAAAATTTCCTTGCTAGGTGATTTTGTTGTAAAAATATTACAGAGTGTACTTATATAAACTCAAATGGTATAGCCTATTGCACACCTAGGCTATAAGGTGGCGGCCAAAGATGAGACTCCTTTGCCTTTGGAAAGAGAAGAGTCAAAAGTATTGAATCTGGTGGTTTGAGTGCCAGCGCAACAACAGTACAACAGAACAGAAGGTAGACTTCTAAGGCTTTTGTCTCCAGTCTCAGGCTCCCTGATGGAACCTCTGGATCTGCCCTGGGCCTAGGGGAACTTGCCATCCAGAAGGGAAGGACACCATCCTGGTTGGCTTCAAAACAGGATAATTGTAGAGCCCCAGGACCTTGAACACAGGCAGTAGTCAGAGAGTGGTTACAATGGGCCTTGGGTGAGACTCGGTGCTGTGCCAGCTCTAGGTCTAACCCAGCACAGTTCTAGTTGTGGTGGACACAGGAGTGCTTGTGTCATTCCATCCCCAGCTCCAAGGCAGTTCGGAACGAAGATAGATTCCATTAGTTTGGGAGAAAGTAAGAGAACAAGAATCTCTGCCTGGTAATCCAGAGAATTATCCCAGATCTTGTCCAAGACTATTAGGGTGGTAACTCTAGTCTGCAAGAACCACAGTGTTACTAAGCTTAGGGTTCCCCCTAGTGCAGATAGAGCTTAGATCACAACACCCAAGTATTTTTGAATATTTGGAAAGTCTTTCCAAGAAGGATGGGTACAAACAAGTCCAGACTGAGAAGAGACTGCAATAAATACCTAACTTTTCAATACCTAGACACAGATGAACATCCACAAGTATCAAGACCATTCAGGAAAATATGACCTCACCAAGTAAACTAAATAAAGCACCAAGGACCAATACTGAAAAAAAAAATAGATATATGTGATCTTTCAGGCAGGTAATTCAAAGTAGCTGTTTTGAGGAAACTCAGAAAATTTCAAGATAACACGGAAAAGGAGTTCAAAATTATTTTAGGTACATTCAACAAAGGGATTACAATATTTTTTTAAAAAATCAAGCCTAAATTCTGGAGTTCAAAAATGCAATTGTCATACTGAAGAATGCATTAGTGTCTTAATAGCAGAATTAATCAAGCAGAAGAAAGAATTAGTGAGCTTGTTGGTAATCTATTTGAAAGATACACAGTCAGAGAAGATGTTATAGTTTGTATATATGTCCCACTCCAAAACTCATATTGAATTGTAGTTCCCAGTGCTGGAGATGGGGCCCAGTGGGAGGTATTTGGATAATGGGCATGAAACCCTCATGGCTTGGTGCTGTTTTTGTGATGGTGACTTTTCACGAGATCTGCTCATTTAAATGTGTGTGCCACCTCCCCACCCCACAATTCTCTCTTTCATTCCTGATTTCACAATGTAAAGTGCCTACTCTTGCATAACTTTCAGTAATGATTGTAAGCCTTCTGTGTCCTACCTAGGAGTCAAACAGATGCCAGCACTATTCTTCCTTTAAAGCCTTCAGAATCATGAGCCAATTAAACCTCTTTTAAGAACAAAAGTATCCAGTTTCAGGTATTTCTTTATAGAAAAACAAGAATGGCCTAATACAGAAAGTTCATTCCAAGGAGTGAGGCATTGCAACAAAGATATCTGAAAATGTGGAAGCAGCTTTGGAATTGGGTAATGGGCAGAGACCGGAAGTGTCTCAGAAGCTCAGAAGAAGAAATGAAGATGAGGGAATTTTTGGAATTTCTTAGAGACTGGATAAATGCTTTTGACAAAAAATGCTGTTAGTGACATGGACAGCAGAATCCAGGCTAAGGAGGTCTCAGATGGAAATGAGGAACTTGCTGAGAACTGGAGAAAAGGTCATGAGTATCATGCCGTAACAAATAACTTGGCTGAATTGTGTCCATACCCTAGGGTTCTGTGGAAGTTTGAACTTGGGATTGATGACCCAGGGTGTATGGTGGAAGAAATTTCTAAGCAGCAGACTATTCAAGATGTCCCTTGGCTGCTTCTAACAACCTACACTCAAATGCAGGAGCAAATAAATGATTTAAAGTTAAAATATATATTTAAAAGGGAAGTAGAGCATAAAAGTTTGAAAAATTTGAAGGCTGGCCACGTGGCAGAGAAAGAGAATGCTTCCTTGGGAAAGAAACTCAAGTGGACTGTGGAGGAACCACTTACTAGAAATATTTGCACAACTAAAAGGGAGCCAAGTGTTAATATCTAAGACAATGAGAAAAAGACCTCAAAGGCATTTCACAGACTTTTGTGAGAGCCCCTTTCATCACAGGCCCAGAGGTCTAGAAGGAAAGAATGGTTTTGGGGGACCTGACCCAGGATTCCATGGCCTTGTACAGTCTTGAGACATTGCTTCCCATATACTAGCTACTCTGGCTCCAGCTGTGGCTCAATAGTGCCCAGGTACAGCTCGGGCTGCTGCTTCAAAGGGTGCGAGCAATAGGCCTTGGATATGGGACATGGAGTCAAAAGAGATTAATTTAGAGCTTTAAGATAACTTGTCTGCTGGGTTTTGAACTTGCATGGGGCCTGTATGCCCTATCTTTTGGCTGATTTCTCCCTTTAGGAATGGAAAAGTTTACTCAATGTGTATATTCCCATCATATCTTGAAAGTCAGTCACTTTTTTTTTTTTTTAAATAGGCTAAAAAGTAGAAGGGATTTGCCTTGTCTCAAACGGGACTTTGAACTTTTGAGTTAATGTTGGAATGAGTTAAGACATTGGAGGACAGTTGGGAAGGCATGCTTGTAGTTTCCAATATGAGAAGGAAATGAGATTTGGGAGGAGTAGGGGTCTAATAATATAGTTTGGATATTTGTTCCCACCCAAATCTCATGTTGAATTTTAATTCCCAATGCTGGAGGTGGGGCTGGTGAGAGGTGTTTGGATCATTGGGGCTAATCCCTTATGACTTGGCGCTGTCTTTGTGTAAGGAGTTCTCATGAGATATTGTCATAGAAATGTGTGTGGCACTTCCCACCTCACTCTCTCTCTTGCTCCTGATTTTGCCATATAAAGTTCCTGCTCCTGCTTTACCTTCCTACTGAGATTGTAAGCTTCCTGAGACCTCCTCAGAAGCTGAGCAAATGGTAGATCTGTGCTTCCTGTAGAGTCTGCAAAATCATGAGCCAATTAAACCTCTTTTCTTTATGAATTACCCAGTCTCAGATATTTCTTTATAACAATGCAAGAAGGACCTAATACAGGAGACAAAAACATTATAAAAATCAATTAAACACACCTACGAGATCTAGAAAACAGCCTCAAAAAGGCAAATCTATGAGTTACTGACCTTCAAGAGGAGCTTGGGGGTATAAAGTGTATTCAAATAAATAATAACAGAGAGCATTCCAAACCTGGAGAAAGATACCAACAACCAAGCACAGGATGATTTTAGAACACCAAGCAGATGTAACCCATAGAAGACTACCTCAAGGCATTTAATAAAACTCTCAAAGGACAAAGATAAAGAAATGCCCTAAAGTCAAAAAGAGAATAGAAATAAATAACACAATGTAGCTGTCATATGTCTGGCAGCAGGCTTTTCAGTGGAAACCTTACAGATCAGGGGAGAGTAGTATGACATATTTAAAGTGCTAAAGAAAACAAAACAAACAAACAAAAAAAACCTTTAGCATAGAATAGTCTATTCAGTGAAAATGTCCTTCAAACATGAAGGAGAAATAAAGACTCAGAAATAAATAAATAATACAACTATTAAAAATTATTATTAATAAAAAATAAAGTTATCCCCCAGACAAACAAAAGCTGAGGGATATCATCAATACCAGACTCATTCTACGAGAAACACCAAAGGAAGTACTTCAATCAGAAAGAAAAGAGTATTAATCAGCAATAACTAATCACCTGAAGGTACAAAATTCACTGGTAATAGTAAGTACACAGAAAAATACAGAATATTATACCACTGTAACTGTAGTGTGTAAAACACTCTTATCTTAAGTAGAAAGGCTAAATTATGATATAATAAAAAATAATAACTTCAATAACTTTTCAAGACAAAGACAGTAAAATAAAATATAATTGGAAACAACAAAAAGTTAAAACGGGGGATGAAATTAAGACATAGGGTGTTTATTAGTTTTCTTTTTGCTTGTTTCTTTGTTTATGCAGTGTCAAGTTGTTATCAGCTTAAAATAATGGGTTATAAGATAGTGTTTGCAAGTCTCATGGTACCTTCAAATCGAAAACATACAATGGATTCACAACAAATAAAAGTCAAAGAATTAAATCATGTCACCAGAGAAAACCACCTTCACTAAAAAGAGACAGAAAGGAAAGAAAGAAGAAAGTGAAGACCACAAAATCACCAGAAAACAAATAACAAAATGGTAAAAGTAAGTCCTTGCTTATCAATAACATGGAATGTAAGTGAACTAAACTTCCCAATCAAAAGACACTGAGTGGCTGAATAGCAAAAACAAAACAAAACAAAAAAAAGACCTGTTGCCAACAAAAAACACATTTCACCTGTAAATGCATGCATAGACTGAAAATAAATGTATGGAAAAAAGATATTCCATGCCAATGGAAACTAAAAAGGAGCAGAAGTAGTTATACTTACATGAGACAAAATATATTTCAAGACAAAAACTATATAAAGAGACAAAGAAGGTCACTATATAATGATAAAGACATTAATTCAGGATGAGGATACAACAATTTTCAATATATCGACACCCAAAATTGGAGCACCCTGACATATGAAGCAAATACTATTAGAGCTAAAGAGAGAGATAGCCCTCAATACAATAACAGCTAGAGACTTCAACACCCCCATTTGCAGCATTGGACATATCTTCCAGACAGAAAACAAATGAAGGAACATCAGACTTAATTCACACTATGTCCCTAATACATATTTACAGAACATTTCAAACAATGGCTGCAGAATACACATTCTTTTTCTTAGCAAACAGACCATGCTCAAGGTTAGACCATATGTTAGATCACATAAGAAGTCTTAAAACATTCAAAAAATTGAAATAATATCAAAGATCATCTCAGAGCACAATGTAATAATGCTAGAAATCAATAGCAAAAGGAAATTTTAAAACTATATGAACAAACAGAAATTAGATAACATGCTGCTAGATAACCAGAGGGTCAATGAAGATATTAAGAAGAAAATTGCAAAATTTCTTGAAACAAATGATAATAGAAACATAACATCCAAAAGCTATAGTATAGAGTAAAAGCAATACTAAGTGGGAAGTTCACAGCTATCAGTGTCTACATCAAAAAAGAATAAAAACTTCAAATATTCATCCTAACGATTCACCTTAAATGCCTAGAAAAGCAAAAGCAAACCAAACTGAAAATGAGTAGAAGAAAAGAAATAATAAAGATTGGAGTGGAAATAAATGCAATTGAAATGAAATAAAAATACAAAAGATCAATGAAACAGCAAGCTTGTTTTTTTTTTTTTTAAAGATAAACGTAATTGACAAACCTTTAACCAGACTGAGAAACACAGAGAGAAGATACAAATAAAATTAGAGAAGAAAAAAGATATCATAACTGATACCACAGATATTCAAAGGATCACTAGAGGCTACTATGAGCAGCTATATGCCAACAAACTAGAAAATTTAGAAGGCAGGTACAAGTTCCTAGACACATACAGTCTACCAACATTGAACCATGGAGAAATCCAAAACATAAGGAAGACACTAATAACAAGTAATAAGGTTGAAGCCAAAATAAGAAGTCTTCTAAAAAAACAAAAGCCAAGGACTCAATGACTTCACTACTGAATTTGGTCAAACATTTAAAGAAGTAGTGCCAATCCAAATGAAAATATTCCATAAAATATATGAGCACAAAATACTTCCAAACTAATTCTACTACTCCAATTACAAAACCAGACAAAGACACATGAACAAAAGAAAACCACAGGACAATATTTCCAATAAATATTAATTAAAAATTCTCAGCAAAAAACCTGACAAACCAAATTCAGTAACACATTAAAAAGATCATTCAACATGACCAAGTGGAACTTATCTCAGGGATGCAAGGATGGTTCAAAGTACACTAATCAGTTAATATGATACATTGTGCATTATATCAACAGAAGGAAGGACAAAAATCATACGATCATTTCAATTGATGCTGAAAATGCATTTGATAAAATTCAATGTCCCTTCATAATAAAAACACTTAAAAACTTGAGATAAAACGAACATGCCTTTATGTAATAAAAGCCATATATGACAGACCTACAGCTAGTATCATACTGAATGGGGGAAAACTGAAAGCCTTTCCTCTGAGATCTAGAACACAACAAGGATGCCCGCTTTCACTTTTGTTATTCAGTATATTAGTGAAAGTCCTAGCTAGAGCAATCAGAAAAGAGAAAGAAATAAAGGATGTCCAAACTGGAAAGGAAGAAGCCAAATTGTTTGCAGATGATATGATCTTAAATTTGGAAAAACCTAAAGATTCCACCAAAAAACTATTAGAACTGATACATTCAGTAAAGTTGCAATATAAAAATATCAACATAGAAAAACTGGTAGCATTTGTATATGCCAACATCACACAATCTGAAAAAAAAAATTAATCCATTTCTAGTGGCTAGAAATAAATAAAATACCTAGGAATTAACCAAATAAGTGAAAGATCTCTACAAAGAAAACTATAAATTATTGATGAAATAAGTTGAAAAGGATACCAAAAAAAAGGATATGCCATGCTTACAGATTGGAAGAATCAATATTGTTAAAATTTTCCTACTATCCAAAGCAATCTATAGATTCAATGCAATTTCTATAAAAATATTAATGACATTCTTCACAAAAATAGAAAAAAACTATCCTAAAATTCATACGGAACCACAAAACACCCTGGATAGCCAAAACTATCCTAAACAAAAAGAAAAACTAGAGGAATCACATTACCTGAGTTCAAATTATACTACAGAACTTTAGTAAACCAAATGGCATGGATCTGGCATAATAACAGACACAAATACCAGTGAAACAGAACAGAGAACCCAGTAATAAGTCCATCCATCTACAGTAAACTCATTTTCAACAACAGTTTCAAGAACATTCATTGGGAAAAGGACAGTCTCTTCAATAAGTGGCGCTGGGAAAACTGGATATCCGGGATATCCGTATGCAGAAGAATGAAACTAGACCCCTATCTCTCACCATATACAAAAAACAAAATCTAAATGAATTTAAAACATAAACCTAAGACCTCAAATTATAAAAAAACTAAAATAAAATATTAGGGAAATTCTCCTGGACATTAGACTGGGCAAAGATTTCTGGAGCAATACCCCACAGGCACAGGAAACCAAAGCAAAAATAGACAAATGAGATCACCTCAAGTTAAAGAGCTTCTGCACAGCAAATGAAACAATCAACAAAGTGAAGGGACAACCCACAGAAAGAGAAAATATTTGCAAACTACCCATCTGACAAGGGGCTTATAACCAGAATATATAAGTAGGTCAAACAACTCTATAAGAAAAAATCTAATAATCTAATTTAAAAATAAATAAACAATCTGAATAGACATACCTCAAAAGGAGACATATCAATGACAAACAGGTATATGAAAAGGTGCCCAACATCGTTGATCATCAGAAAAATGTAAATCACAAACTAAACTGAGGTATCATTTTACGCCAGTTAAAGTGGGTTTCATCCAAAAGACACATAATAACAAATCCTGGTGAGGATGTGGAGAAAAGGGAACCCTAATGCATTGTTGGTTTGAATGTAAATTAGTACAACCACTATATAAAACAATTTGAAGATTCCTCAAAAGATTAAAACTACAGGCCGGACGTGGTGGCTCACGCCTGTAATCCCAGCACTTTGGGAGGCTGAGGCGGGTGGATCACGAGGTCAGGAGATCGAGACCATCCTGGCTAACACGGTGAAACCCCGTCTCTACTAAAAACACAAAAAATTAACCGGGCGTGGTGGCGGGCGTCTGTAGTCCCAGCTACTCGGGAGGCTGAGGCAGGAGAATGGCGTGAACCCGGGAGGTGGAGCTTGCAGTGAGCTGAGATCGGGCCACTGCACTCCAGTCTGGGAGACACAGCGAGACTCTGTCTCAAAAAAAAAAAAAAGATTAAAACTACAGCTACCATAGGATCCAGCAATCCCAATTCTATGTATATACCCAAAATAAAGAAAATTAGTATATTACAGAGATATTTCTACTCCTTTATTTTTACAGCACTATTCACAACAGTCAAGATTCATAAGCAACCTAAGTGCTTATAAATCAACAGACAAATGGATAAAGAAAATATGGTACATATATACAATGGAGTACTATTTAGCCATAAAAAAAGAATGAGATTTTCCTGACGTTTTCAACAACATGAATAGAAATGGAGGTCATTATGTTAAGTGAAATCAGCCAGGCACATAAAGCTAAACATCACATTTTCTCACGTTATCTGTGCCAGGTAAAAATAAAAAGAATTGAACTCATGGAGACAGAATAGGATGGTTATCAGGGGCTTAGAAGGGCATCTGGAGGGGTGGGGGTGAAGGAAGGATTGTGAATGGGTACCATGAATAGAAAGAATAAATGCCTAGTATTTGATAGCACAACCTGGGTGACTATGGTAAAAAGATAATCCAACTGTACATTTTAAAATAATTAAAAGACTATAATAAGATTGTTTTAAACATGAGGGATAAATACTTGAAGTAATGAATACTCTACTTACTCTGGTGAAATTAATACGAATTGCATGCCTGTATCAAAATATTTCACGTAACCCATAAATATATACACCTACTATGTGCTCATAAAAATTTTAAAAAATAAATCAATTATTTTCTTTCTTTATATTCTTATTGTATAAGCTTTTTTCTATTTTTACAATTAGTCTTTTAATTTTTGAAATTGTAGTTATAAACTAAGGTACAAACACACACATTAATATAGGCCAACATAAGGTAAAACCTGTCGAAATCACTGTCTGCCTCTTCCACATCCTGTCCCACCGGAAGGTCTTTAAGGGAGGTAACAAGCATGGAGCTGTTAAAACCTATGATAACAATACCTTCTTCTGGAATACCTTCTGAAGGATCTGCCTGTGGCTATTTTACAGCTAACTGCTATTTTAAAGTAGAAGGAATATATGCTTATATAATTTTTAAAAGTAGATTGTAGTAAATACAGTTGACCCTTGCATAGCATAGGTTTAAACTGTGCAGGTTCGTTTATACACAAACATTTATAGTAAATATATTGAAAAAATTTTAAGGCAAAAATTTTTAAGGCACGGCCTAGATATATCAAAAATTTAAAAAAAGTTTAATATGCTATAAATGCATAAAATATAAGTAGATATTACTCTATTTTATTTTTTGTTACCATAAAATGTACACAAATATATTAAAGTTAAAATTTATCAAAACTTACGGCCGGGCATGGTGGCTCACACCTATAATCCCAGCACTTTGGGAGGCCGAGTTGGGTGGATCACCTGAGGTTAGGAGTCCAAGACCAGCCTGCCCAACTTGGTGAAACCCTGTCTCTACAAAAAAAAAAAAAAATACAAAAATTAGCCAGGCATGGTAGTGCACACCTGTTGTCTCAGCACACCTACACTTCCTATAGTCGGGAGGCTAGGGTGAGAGAAACACTTGAACCAGGCAGGCAAAGTTTGCAGTGAGCCAAAATTTTGCCACTGCACTCCAGCCTGGGTGACAGAGCAAGACTCTGTCTCAAAAAAACAAAACAACAACAACAACAAAAAAACAAACAAAAAAACCTGCGCACAGATATACATACTGCCATTCACAATCAAGAGAAATGTTCCATTCACAGTCAAGAAAAATGTAAACAAACATAAAGATGCAGTATTAAATCGTAACTGGATAACATTAACTTTAGTCTGTAGCATACTACAGTAAACATTTCATAACTACCTCTTGATGCTATTGCAGTGAGCTCAAGTGTTGCCAACATTCAATTAAAATGCCCTATGATGCTTATCATCTCCAAATGAACAGCTCGTCTCCTCAGTAAGTTCTGTATTGCAGTAAAATAATTGATTTCTAGCAGCTCTTGCCTATTTCTCATCATACTTAGTACAATACCGTAAACCTTCAATAACACCATAGGACCCATATGAAGTGGCATTAATGATGCTGGAAGTGCTCCTAAGAAGCAGAGAAAAGTCATAACATGACAAGAATAAGTTTAATTCCTTAATATGTACTGTAGATTGAGATCTGCAGTTGCAACTGCCTACCATTTCAAGGTAAATAAATCCAGCATAAGGACCATTGCAAAAAATAAAAAGGAAATTCACACATCTGTAGCTGCAGATATGCCGGCAGGCATAAGTATTAAATATCTTGTAGTTTTTACAAAATATCTTAATCTTGTATTAAAAATGTAATTTTTATGTGGTTGCAGGATAGATGTAAGAAAGATGTGCCTATCAACTCATAATTTTGAGAAAAAGCAACGTCATTATATGACAACATAAAGCAAAAAGAAGGTGAAAGATCGAATCTGGGAGAATTTAATATTAGCAAAGGATGGCTTGATAATTTTGAAAAGAGAGTTGGCTTTAAAAAATGTCAAGATAACAGGAGAAGCAGATTCTGCTGACTAAGAGGCAGCAGATAAGTTCTCCGATGCCATTGAGAAAATCATTGGGGAGAAAGGATATTTGTCTATAAACGAAAGTCCCCTATTCTGGGGGGAGGGGAAGGCTGGAAAAGACACATATTTATAAGGAGAAGAGGCAAGCACAAAGATTTAGGGCAGGAAGAGATAAGCCAACTCCTATCTTGTGCAGATAGTCAGATTTATAACCAAGACCGCTCTTATCTATAAAGCTGCTAGCCTCAGAGACTTAAACGGAAAACATAAATACCGGCTGACACTCTCTTGGTTGTACACCAAGAATGTCTGGGCAATAATCCTTTTTCTGGATTAGTTCAATTGATGCTTTGTCCCTGTAGCCAAGAAGCATCTTTCCAGTAAGAAACTGTCTTTTAAGTTCTTTTGATATTGGAAAACGGCCCTAGCCACCATAAGCCTTTGAGTGGATGTCAACATGGTCTGCTTGCTGCCAAACACAACATCTCTAATTCAGTCTCTAGATAATGAGATAATAAGGATAACAAGGCTTTAAGGCTCATTACACATGATACTCTATGAAAAAAAATTGACATTTCTATGAAAAATGACCCCAATAGAGACAGAATCAAGCAAGTCTAATAGGATTACACTATTGAAGATGTCATCATTGTTGTAGAAACAGCCATGAAAGCCATCAAGCTCCAAACAACAAATTCCTGCTGGAGAAAACTGTATCCAAACATTGTGCATTACAACAGGGCCAATCAAGGAAATTTTAAAAGAGTTTGTGGATATGGTCAAACAAACTATGTGAGGGGTTATGTGAAGGGTTTCAACATACAGAACTTGCAGAAAATCAGAAGCTAGTAGATCAGAAGAAAAAAACAGAAGACAACTTCAAAGAGATGAATGCGTCTGAGCCAGTGCTGGATGAGGAGGAAAAAACGCAGGAGAAGCAGTGCCAGAAAACAAACTGACATGAGACAATCTGGCATGAAGGTCCTGATTATTCAAGATTCTTTTTGCCTTTTTAAAATAACATGAACACTTTTATGGATACTGCCACCGAATCTGATGGCGGAAGAAGGGTTGGCACTATATAGAAATATTTTTAAACAATTGAAAAACAAAAAAATCAGAATTGACAATGTATTTGCATGAAATTACACAGAGCGCACCTGCCTCTCCTGCCTCCCCTTCAGCCTCTTCTGTCTCTCCCACCTTAATCTTTGCTACCGGTGAGAGAGCGAGACCTCCTCCTCCTCCTCCTCAACTTACAAAACTTGAGGTCAATGAGAAGTGTTTGTGATGATCTACTTCCACTTAATGAATATTAAATATATTTTCTCTTCCTTTATGAATTTTTCTGTGAAGATTCCAAATGTACATTATTTTCTTAATAACATTTTTTTCTCCAGCTGATCTTAAGAATATAGCATATAATACATATAACAAAAATATTTGCTAATCAATTGCTTACATTATCAGCAGGCTTATGGTGAACAGCAAGCTATTAGTCATTAAGTTTGGGGGTAGTCAAAAGTTATACATACATTTTCAACTATGAAAAAGAGAGGCTGGAGTCCCTGATCCTCATATTGTTCAAGGGTCAACTGTACATAAACCAGTAACATATTCATGTATTATTATTAATATTACCATACTACACATAATTGTATGTGTTATACTTTTATATGATATAACTGGCGGCACATTAGGTTTGTTTACGCCAGCATCATCACGAACATGTGAGTTATGTTATGTGTTTCACTACTTCATTACAATGAATATGAGGACGTGAGGTGACAGGAATTTTTCAGCTCCATTATAATCTTATAGGATCACTGTCATATATGTGTGTGATCTGTTATCTGTCATTGACCAAAATGTCATTATACAGCACATGATTTTGTGTGTGTACGTATATACATATATTTGTTGTTACTCTAGAGAACTCTGACTCATAAAATGGCACTGTTCAGTTCAACTATATACTTAGCTGATTTCATTTTTTTCTCCTGTATTAGTATACTGATTGTACTTCCTCATTTATTTTTATTATTTGCCCTATAGTTTGCAGTATACATTTACAACTAATCCAAGTCTACTTTCATATAACATACCACTTCATGAGTAGTGCAAGTTCCTTATAACAGAGTATTTAAATTTCTCCCTCCAACCTGTCCCTTATCATATTGCTGTCATTTATTTCATTTATCCATGAGTTATAATAACCTAATTCTTGCTATTATTTTGACAAATGATTTTCTATTACATCCATTAGGATTAATTTACTTTCCTTTATTCCTTTTCTAATGCTCTTTTTAAACAAAGATGTGAGTTTTGGACCTTACTATATTTTTTCTTTATGAAAAACTTCTTTAAACATTTTTGTTCATCTGTAGGCAAAGTTCCCATTTCTAGTGCCTTAGTTTGTTCAGGCTGGAATTATAAAATACTGAGTGACTTACAAACAAGAGAATATTTTTTAGAGTTCTGAGGCCTGGGAATCCCCATATCAAAGGAGCCATCAGATTCAGTGTTTGGTGAGAGCCTACTTTCTGGTTCACAGATGGCAACTTCTTGCTACGTTCTCAGATGGTAGAAGGGTAAAAAATGGTCTTTCTGGGTCTGTTTTATAAGTTTCTTAATCAATAGGGTCTCTACCCTTATGACCTAATCACCTACAGTCTCACCTCATAACACTATCATGTTGGTGGTTAAGTTTCAACATATGAATTTTGGGAGGGGTACACACATACTCAGATCATAGCACCTGATTTCTTTCAAGATTTTTTTACTTGTCTTTGACTTTCTGCCATTCAAATATAATATGCCTAATTGTACACTTTTAGTATTTATCTTGTTGGTCTTCTCTAAGTTTCCTGAATCTGTGGCTTTCCTGATCGTTGTGGTTTGTCATTGCTTATTAAAACTTCTCAGCCATAATTGCTTTAAATACTTTTCTATCTCTTTTTATGGTATTTCCAATACAAATACGTTATGCTACTTGAATTGTCCTACAGTTCGTGAATATTTTGTGTATATTTTTTTGAGTATTATTTCTATTTGCATTTCAGTTTAGAAAGTTTATATTGACATATTTTCAACTCACTGATTATTTTATTGGCTGTATCCAATCTACTGGTGATCCCATCAAAGACATTATTTTTATTGGAGTGGTTTTGATTTCTAGCATTTTACTTTGATTCTGTATTATAGTTTCAATTCTCTCTGCTTACATTACCCATCTGTTCTCACATGTTGTCTGCTTTTTTCACTAGAGCCCTTAACATATCAGATAATCAGATTGTTTGATAATGTCAAATAATCAGAATAGAGATAATTAAATTCTTTATCAGATAATCCCCAAATCTGTGTCATATCTAGTTCTGTTTTAATGTTTCCTTTGTCTCTTCAATCACTTCTTCTTCTTACCTTTAGTATTTCTTGTAATCATTTGGTAAAAGTCAAACACTGTGTATTGTTTAACAGGATCTGAAGTAAACAGATCTTTAGTGTAAAATTTTATATTTATCTGGCTATGAGTTAGGTTGAGTTTATTGTTTTCTGTAGCTATATGTGTGTGAGGCAACAATTTCCTCTTTTGTCTTTGTTTTGCCTCCCTTGCTCTCTTTCAGTTTCCCTAGAAACTTTTTATTAAATAGTTTCAGAGCCAGGTAGTTCTTGCATGTGTAATCTATTATTATACATCAGCTCAGTTGATGTATTAGGAAGGGGAAGCATTCTATAATCATATAATTAGGACTCACATCTTAACATGCTCTGATTAACAAACTGTACTATGGGAAAGCACACGCTTCTAGAAATTATGATTATCGATTGCCAATTTACAGATTGCTGGTGTGATGGCATCACACAGTGTGACAGCAAACATCAAACACAGTTGCTTGCTTCTGATGTTCACTAAAAATTAAGGTCACTGTGTATTAATAATTTTAATTAATATGTGTAATTAAAATGAGTAAAATGCATAAGGAAAAAACTATATATACAAGTATACAGAGAAGGTACGATGTGTCTTTGATAAGGAAAGGCTAAGAGTGTGAGGATGTTCTATTTTGTTTTATTGAGGGAAAGAAGAGAGAAAATCTTTTCCTAAAGAAGTTGCTGGATTGTTCCAGAATGGGAGAAGGACAAAAGTGAATGGATATGAGAGTTGTAGGTGTGTGGAAGATTAATCTTGTGAAAGGAACTTTATGTATAATCAAGCTGGCTAAGGTTAGAAGGACATTATTTATAAATATTCCTAAGAAAATCAGTATTGGTATCAAAAATATACTAATAATACAATTTCTAGAAATCCCATCATACCATTGGACTAGGTGGGAGTTCTCAGAACTCTAATTGATTGCTTCCATAAAACTGCTAACACAGCACAAAGCAGAACAAGAATAAACTGAATACCAAGGAAATGCAGGTTTTTATGCTAAGCCAACCTGTATTGAAATTTGTGAGATATGTAATTGGAATGAACTCTATAAGATTGGTCCAAGTCAACTTTCCTATTGTGATATATTTAATAAACAGTGCAATGCACATGATTAGAAAAAATAAAAGTGATATCTAAAAGCATGTAAATTCAAACTTAAGTGTAGATTCATAAGGGGGCATGACAGCTGCCAGGACATCCTCAAGACTCTAAAGCCTCCATTTTTAAAAGCACAGAAGCTGTGCCACTGCCACCACTGGCATGCACACGAGTGTGATCTCCGCTGCCACAACTGTGAAGCAGCACTTTGGCGATTACCCTCACCAAGGTGTTGTTGCCAGCATATCAGAAACATCTTGGCTCCTCAATTGCAGCAGGTGCTTAATATTGAAAGGCCAGATAACAAAGCTGTGAGCCTGGTTCAGCCCCACCATGATTAGAGCATGTAGCCCAGGGGTGTTAAGCTGAGGTTTGGCCCAGTAAAACCTTCCAGAAGTAAAGATAGTCTACTCAACCCAATTTAAACCACAGTCAAATCTTCAAGGGCATGAAATAATATAAAAACAAAATAATCCATTGAAAATATAGCAACTTCAGAAATTAAAGGAATATCAGACCACCTCAATGAAAAAAAAAAAAAAAAAAAAAACAGCCTAAGAACTGCGGCAACTCAAAAAGTCACAGTGTCTTCTTATCTCCAAATGATCACACTAGCACCCCAGCAATGGTTCTTAACCAGGTTACATTGGCTGAAATGATGGACATAGAATTCAGAATCTGGATAGAAATGAAAATCATTGAGATTCAGGAAAAAGTCTCAACCCAATCCAAGGAATCCAAGAAAACAATACAAGAGATGAAAGCCAAAAGAACGATTTTAAGAAAGCACCAAACTGATCTGATAGAGCTCAAAAACTCACTACAAGAATTTTATAAAACAATCAGAAGTATTAACAGTAGAATAGACAAAGCTGAGGAAAGAACTTCAGAGCTCAAATACTGGTTCTTTGAATCAACTCAATCAGACAAAAAATAAAAAGTAACAAACAAAGCCTCTAAAAGACATGAGATTATCTCTTTACAGAGACCAAAGCTATGACTCATTGGTGTCCCAGAAAGACAAGGAGTGAGAGCAAGCACCATGAAAAACATATTTAAGGATATTGTCCATGAAAATTTTCCCAACCTAGCTAGAAAGGTTGACATTCAAATTCAAAAAATGCAGACAACTGCTGAGAGATACTACAAAAAAGTGAACATACCCAAGATACATATTCGTCAGATTCTCCAAGGTCAAGATGAAAGAAAAAAATATTAAAAACATCTAGAGAGATATTGCAGGTCACCTAAAAGGGAGCCCCATCAGGATAATATCAGATCTCTCAGCAGAAACCCTACAAGCCAGAAGAGATTAGGCGGCTTTAACAATTAAGCAGTGTTAAAGAAAATAAATTCCAATAATTTCATATCCAGCCAAACTAAGCTTCATAAGCAAAGGAGAAATAAGATCCTTTTAAGATAAGCAAATGCTTAGGAAATTCATTACCACTAGACTTGCCTTAAGTGAGGTCCATAAGGGAGTGCTAAACATGGAAATGAAATACTGTTACCAACCACCACGAGAACACATGTAAGTACAAAGATAATTGATACAATATAGCAACTACACAATCAGTCCGCATAACAAGCAGCTAACAACATAATATCAGGATCAAATCTACACATATCGATGTTAATCATCAATGAACATGAATTAAACACACCATTTAAAAGGCACAGAGACACAAATTGGATAAAAGAGCAAGACCCAACTCTGTACTGTAATCAAGAGGCTCAACTCTATGCAATGACACTCACAAACTCAAAGTAAAGGGATAGAGAAAAACCTACCAAGAAAATGGAAACCAAAAAGGAGCAAAGGTTGCTATTCAAATTTCAGACAAAACAGACTTTAAACCAACACTGATGAAAAGAGACAAAGAAAGGCATTACATAATGATAAAGGATTCAGTTCAATAAGAAGACTTAACTATCCTAAATATATACGCACCCAACACTGTAACACTAAGATTCATAAAACAAGTTCTTAGAGACCAATGAAGAAACTGAGATAACCACACAATTCTAGTTGGAGATTTCAACAACCCATTGACAGTATTAGACAGATCCCTCAGGCAGAAAACTAACAAAGATATTAATGACTAAAACTAAACACTTGACCAAATGGACCTAACAGCCATCTACAGAACACTCCACCCAACAAAAACAGAAAATACATTCTCGATATCGTGGTGGACGGGAGGCAAGACTAGATGGCAGCTCCCATTTGGACAGACAGAACACCTTGTGAAGGCCCACATCGTGAACTTTTGCTCCACACCAGCTTCAGGAATACATTAGGAAAGCCAAGAGAACCCAGACACCCTCTGAAGGAAGCAGATTGCTCCCTGCAGGACCCAGGAGACACCCCAAATAAAGTCAGTGCCCAAACTGTGGAAGTGGGAAAAGGAGATCATCTACCCTGTAACACACACCCCCACTAGGGAACCTGAAGGTCTAGATCACAGGAGAAGATTTTGACCTTACCTAGAGCTGAGTTAAACTAGAGAGCAGAGTGAAATAGAGGGGTAGAGGAAGCAGCAGAAAAATCCCTGTGGGCTCGCTGGGTCCCCTACCAAGCCATTTCTCCCTTGCGTCACAGGGGTCCTTGAGGAGGGCTGTCAGAGGCACTGGGAAAAGGCCAGGAGGAGAAAGAAACCTCCAGCTGAACGTTGTAACAATTTGAACTGATAGAGAAGTCTCCTGGCCAGAACTTGTGGGAGGGCATGAATCTGGTATGCAGACTCCACAGGCAGGGGAAGAAAGAAAACCCTACTTATCTTCACAGCTGGAAGGCTAGGGTAGCCTGGCACAAGTTCTCAGCCCTGCTTGCTCACTGCCTGAAAACAAACTTGATGCTGTTGGGTGGGGCACAGTGGGAGTGAGACTGGCCCTTTGGGTTGTGTGGGAGCTAGGTGAGGCCTGTGACTGCCGGCTTTCCCCCACTTCCCTGACAACCTGCATGACACAGCAAAGGCAGCCATAATCCTCTTAGGAATATAACTCCATTGATGTGGGAACCTCACCTCCATCACACACAGCAGCTGCAGCAAGACCAGCCCAAGTAGCATTTGAGCTCAGACATGCCTAGCACTGCGCCCACCTATTGGTCTTTCCCTACCCACCCTGGTAACTGAAGACAGAGCATACACTCTTGGGAGTACTAGGGCCCCACCCACCATCTCTTCCTCTGCCTACTACCACAGCTGATGCCCTGTTGAAAGTGCCACCTCCAGGCAGGGGGCCAACCAGCACAAAAACAGTGCATTAATCAACCAAAGCTAAGGACCCCCACAGAGTCCATTTCACCCCCCTGGCACCTCCACCTGAGCAGGTGCCGGTATCCACACCTGAGAGACCCACAGATGGTTCACACCACATGACTCTGTGCAGGCAACCTCCAGTGCCAGCCAGGAGCCTGGTAGAATTGCTTGGTGGCTACATCCAGAAGAGAGAGAACAATCACTACAGCACAGCTCTCCGGGAGCCACATCCCTAGGAAAAGGGGAAGAGTACTACATCAAGGAAATACCCAGTGGGACAAAAGGAACTGAACAACAGCCTTGAACCCTAGACCTTCCCTCTGACAGAGCCTACACAAATGATAAGAAACCAGAAAACCAACTCTGGTCATATGACAAAACCAGGTTCTTTAACACCCCCAAAAAATCACACTAGCTCTCCAGCAATGGATCCAAACCAAGAATAAATCTCTGATCTACCTGAAAAAGAACTCAGAAGTTTAGTTATTAAGCTAATCAGAGAGGCACCAGAAAAAGGGGAAGCCCAATGTAAGGAAATAAAAAGAAAAATGATATAAGAAGTGAAAGGAGAAATATTCAATGAAATAGATAGCGTGAATAAGAAACAATCAAAACTTCAGGAAACAATGGATACACCTATAGAAATGCAAAATGCTCTGGAAAAAACAACAGAATAAAACAAGCAGAACAAACAACTTCAGAGCTCAAAGACAAGGTTTTTAAATTAACCCAATCCAACAAAGACAAAGAAAAAAAGTTGAGAAAATATGAACAAAGCATCCAAGAAGTCTGGGATTATATTAAATGACGAAACCTAAGAATAATTGGTGTTCCTGAGGAAGAAGAGATATTTAATAGTTTGGAAAATATATTTGAGGGAATAATCAAAACTTCCCTGGCCTTGCTAGAGACCTAGACATTCAAATACAAGAAACTCAAAGAACACCTGGGAAATTCATAGCAAAAAGATCATTACCTAGGCACATTGTCATCAGGTTATCTAAAGTTAAGACGAAGGGAAGGATCTTAAGAGCTGTGAGGCAAAAACATCAGGCAACCTATATAGGAAAATAAATCAAATTAGCAGCATATTTCTCAGCAGAAACCCTGCAAGCTAGAACAGATCAGGGCCCTATCTTCAGCCTCCTCAAACAAAACAGTTATCAGCCCAAAATTTTGTACCCAGTGAAACTAAGCTTCATAAGTGAAGGAAAGACACAGTCTTTTTCAGACAAACAAATGCTGAGAGAATTTGACACCAGAAAGCCAACATTACAAGAACTGCTAAAAGGAGCTCTAAATTTTGAAACAAATCCTGGAAACATATCAAAACAAAACCTCTTTAAGGTATAAATCTCACAAGACTTACAAAACAAAAATGCAAAAAATCCCAAAAAAAGCCATGGTACACATGCAACAAATAACATGATGAATGGAATGGTACCTCACATCTCAATGCTAGCATTGAATGTAAATGACCTAAATGCTCGACTTAAAAGATACAGCATTGCAGAATGGATAATAATTCACCAACCAACCATCTGCTGCCTTCAAGAGGCACACCTAACACATAAGGACTCACATAAACTTAAGGTAAAGGGATGGAAAAAGACGTCCTATGCAAACAAAAGGACACCATAAGTGACCAGAGTTTTTTTGTTTGTATTTGTTTGTTTAGATGGCATCTTGCTCTGTCACCAAGCTGGAGTGCAGTGGCACTTGGGTCACTGCAACTTCTGCCTCCCAGGTTCAAGTGATTCTCCTGACTCGGTCTCCCAAGTACCTGGGACTACAGGTACACAGCACCACGCCCAGCTAATTTTTGTATTTTTAGTAGAGACCGGGCTTTACCATGTTGGTCAGGATGGTCTCGATCTCTTGACCTCATGATTCACCCGCCTTAGCCTCCCAAAGTGCTGAGATTACAGGTGTGAGCCACCACATCCGGCTAGGGGTAGCTATTCTTATATCACAAAAGAAACTTTAAAGCAACAGCAGTTAAAAAAGACAAAGGGGGCATTATATAATGATAAAAGACTTTGCCCAACAGGAAAATATCACAATCCTAAATATATATGCACCTAACACTGGAGCTCCCAAATCTATAAAATAATTACTAATAGACCTAAGAAATGAGATAGAAAGCAACACAATAATAGTGGGGAACTTGAATACTCCACTGACAGCACTGACACGTCATCAAGACAGAAAGTCAACAAAGAAACAATGTATTTAAACTACATCCTGGCGCAAATGGACTTAACAGGTATTTACTGAAAATTCTACCCAACAACTGCATAATATACATTATATTCAACAGTGCATGAAACTTTCTCCAAGATAGACCATATGATACCTCACAAAATGAGCCTTGATAAATTTAAGAAAATTGAAATTATATCAAGCACCCTCTCAGACCACAGTGGAAAAAAACTGGAAATCAACTCCAAAAAAACTTTCACAACCATGCAAATACATGAAAATTAAATAACCTGCTCCTCAATGATCACTGGCTCAACAATGAAATTAAGATAGATATTAAAAAATTCTTAGAACTGATTGGCAATAGTGGCACAACCTATCAAAACCAAGGGGATATAGCAAAGGTGGTGCTAAGAGCAAAGTTCCTAGCCCTAAATGCCTACATCAAAAAGTCTGAAAAAGCACAAACAGAAAATCTAAGGCAACACTTCAGGGAACTATAGAAATAAGAACAAACCAAACGCAAACCCAGCAGAAGAAAGTAAGTAACCAAGATCAGAGCAAAACTAAATGAAATTGAAACAAACAAACAAACAAAAAAATACAAAAGATAAATGAAACAAAAAACTGGTTCTTAGAAAAGATAAATTGATAAACAATTATCAAGATTAACCAAAAAGACAGAAAATCCAAATAAGCTCAATTAGAAATGAAATAGGATATATTACAACTGACACCACTGAAATACAAAAGATCATTCAAGGCTACTATGAACACCTTTATGCGCATAAACTAGAAAACCTAGAGGAGTTGGGTAAATTCCTGGAAAGATATGACCTTCCTGGCTTAAATCTGGAAGAATTAGATACTCTGAACAGACCAACAACAACCAGCAAGATTGAAATGGTAATAAAAAAAATTACCAACAAAAAAATGTCCAGGATCAGATGGATTCACAGCAGAAATCTACTGACATTCAAAGAAGAATTGAGACCAATCCTACTGACACTATTCCACAAGATAGAGAAAGAGGGGACCCTCCCTAAATCATTCTACAAAGTTAGTATCATCCTAACACCAAAACTAGGAAAGGACATAAACAAAAAAAGAAAAAAAACTACAAACCGACATCCCTGATGAATATAGATGCTAAAATCCTTAACAAAATACTAGCTAACTGAATCCAACAACATATAAAAAAAAATAATCTACCATGATCAAGTGGGTTTCATACCAGGGATGCAGGGATGGTTTAACATCCGTAAGTCAATTAACATTATACACCACATGAACAGAATCAAAAAAAAAAAAAAAATCACACGATCACCTCAATAGACACAGAAAAAGCATTCAACAAAATCCAGCATCCTTTATGATTAAAACTCTCAGCAAAACCAACATACAAGGGATATAATATAATAAAATGTAGTACAATGTAATAAAAACCATCTATGACAAACCCACAGCTAACATGATACTGAATGGGAAAAAAGTTGAAAGCATTCCCTCTGAGAATTAGAACAAGACAAGGATGGCCACTCTCACCACTCCTCTTCAACATAGTACTGAAAGTCCTAGCCAGAGCAATCAGACAAGAGAAAGAAATAAAGGGCATCCAAATTGCTAAAGGGGAAGTCAATCTGTCGCTCTTTACTGATGATGATTGTTTCCCTAGAAAACCCTAAAGACTTCTCCAGAAAGCTCATAGAACTGATAAAAGAATTCAGCAAAGTTTCTAGTTACAAAATCAATGTACACAAATCTATAGCTCTTCTATACACCAACAGAAACCAAGCTAAGAAGCAAATCAAGAACTCAACCCCTTTTACAATAGCTGCAAAAATAAAATAAAATACCTAAGAATACATCTAAAGAAGGAGGTGAAATACTTCTGCAAGGTAAATTACCAAACACTGCTGAAAGAAATCATAGATAACACAAACAAATGGAAACACATCCCATGCTCATGGATAGGTAGACTCAATATTGTGAAAACGATCATACTGCCAAAAGCAATCTACAAATTCAACGCAATTCCCATCAAAATGCCACCATCATTCTTCACAGAATTAGAATAAACAATCCTCAAATTCATATGGAACCAAAAAAGATCCTGCATAGACAAAGCAAGACTAAGCAAAAATAACAAATCTGGATGAATCACATTACCTGATTTCAAACTATACTATAAGGCCATAGTCACCAAAACAGCATGGTACTGGTATAAAATTAGGCGCATAGACCAATAAAACAGAACAGAGAACCCAGAAATAAACCCTAATACTTACAGCCAACTGATCTTCGACAGAGCAAACAAAAACATAAAGTGGGGAAAAGACACTCTATTCAACAAATGGTACTGGAATAATTGGCAAGCCACATGTAAGAAAATGAAACTGGATCCTCATCTCTCACTTTATACAAAAATCAACTCAAGATGGATCAAGGACTTAAATCTAAGACCTGAAACTGTAAAAGTTCTAGAAGACAACATTGGATAAACCCTCCTAGATATTGGCTTAGGCAAGAATTTCATGACCAAGAACCCAAAAGCAAA
The DNA here is from genome assembly GCF_000951045.1 of Mandrillus leucophaeus. Classification (NCBI taxonomy): domain Eukaryota; kingdom Metazoa; phylum Chordata; class Mammalia; order Primates; family Cercopithecidae; genus Mandrillus; species Mandrillus leucophaeus. Next base: position 1,769,719 of record NW_012105032.1, read on the forward strand.
TGCAATAAAAACAAATATAAATAGCAGGGACTTAATTAAACTAAAGAGCATTTTGTGTGTGTGTGTGTGTGTGTGTGTGTGTGTGTGTGTGTGTGTGACGGAGTCTCTCTCTGTTCCCCAGGCTGGAGTGCAGTGGTGCGATCTCGGCTCACTGCAAGCTCCGCCTCCCGGGATCATGCCATTCTCCTGCCTCAGCCTCCTGAGTAGCTGGGACTACAGGTGCCCGCCACCGCACCCGGCTAATTTTTTTTGTATTTTTGGTAGAGACGAGGTTTCACCATGGTCTCGATCTCCTAACCTTGTGATCCACCCACCTCGGCCTCCCAAAGTGCTGGGATTACAGGCGTGAACCACCACGCCTGGCCAACTAAAGAGCATTTGCACAGCCAAAAGAATAGTCAGCAGAGTAAACACACAAAACACAGAGCGGGACAAAATCTTCACAGTCTATACATCTGACAAAAGACTATCCAGAATCTACAAAGAACTCAAACAAATTAGCAAGAAAAAAAAAAAATCCCATCAAAATGTGAGCTAAGAATACGATTAGACCATTCTCAAAAGAGGATACACAAATGGCCCACAAACATATAAAAAAATGCTCAACATCACGAATGATCAGGAAAATGCAAATCAAAACCACAATGAGATACCACCTTACTCCTGCAAGAATGGCCATAATCAAAAAATGAAAAAATGATAGATGTCGGCGTGGATGCAGTGAACAGGGAACACTTCTAACACTGCTGGTGGGAATGTAAACTAGTACAACCACTATGGAAAACAGTGTGGATGTTCCTTAAAGAACTAAAAGTAGAACTACCGTTTGATCCAGAAATCCCACTACTAGATATCTATCATGAGGAAAAGAAGTCACTATATGTAAAATATACTTGCACAGGCATGTTTATAGCAGCACAATTTGCAATTGCAAAAACATGGAACCAACCCAAGTTCCTATCAATCAACAAGTGGATAAAGAAACTGTGGTATAAGATGGAATACTACTCAGCCATAAAAAGGAATGAATTAATGGCATTCACAGCCACCGGATGAGATTGGAGAACATTATTCTAAGTGAAGTAACTCAGGAATGAAAACCAAATATTGTATGTTGTCACTCATATGTGGGAGCTAAGCTATGAGAGATTGGAGAACATTATTCTAAGTGAAGTAACTCAGGAATGAAAACCAAATATTGTATGTTGTCACTCATATGTGGGAGCTAAGCTATGAGGATGCAAAGGCATAAGAAAAACACAATGGACCTTGGGGATTCAGGGGCAAAGGAAGGGAAGGGAGTGAGGGATAAAGACCACAAATTGGGTGCACTGTATACTGCTCTGGTGATGGGTGCAACAAAATCTCACAGACCACCACCAAAGAACTTACTCATGTAACCAAACACCATCTGTTCTCCCAATAACCTACGGAAAATTAAAAATATATATATACATTTGTTGAATAAATGAATGAGTTAAACACACACACACACAAATAAGTGATACACACAGCCAACAAGTATATAAAAGATGCTCAACATTGCTAGTCATCAGAGAAATGCAAATCAAAATTGCAATGAGATACCATCTCTCACCTGTCAGAACAGCTATTGTTGAAAAGTCAAAACAACAGATTCCGGCAAGGCTGTGGAGAAAAGGGTACAACTATATACACTGTTGGTTTGGAATGTAAATGAGTTCAGGCACTGTGGAAACCAGTTTGGAGATTTCTCAAATAACTTAAAATGGAACTACAATTTGGCTCAGCTATCCCATTGCTGGGTATATACTCAAAGGAAAATATATCATTATACCAAAAAGACACATGCATTCGATGTTCATCACCACACTGTTCACAATAGCAATGAAATGAAATCAAGTAAGGTGCCTATCAAAGGTGGACTGGGTAAAGAAAATGTGATACATATATATATACATCATGAATCCTATTCAGCAATAAAAATGAATGGAGTCATGTCCTTTGTAGCAACACGGATGGAACTGGAGGCCATCCTAAATGAATTAATGCAGGAACAGAAAACCAAAATACTGCACGTTCTAATTCATAAGTGGGAGCTAAACATTGAGCACACATGGTCACAAACGTGGGAACAATAGACACTGTGTACTACTAGAGGGGAGAGGGAAAGAGGGGTCATAGGTACAAAACTACAAATTGGGTACCATGCTTATTCCCTGGGTACAATATACCCATGTAACAAACCTACACATGTATCCCCTGTATCTAGAATAAAAGTCGAAATTCATAAAAAGCAAAAAAAAAAAAAAAAAAAAAAAGAGGATATACATTTTCATCTGCACATGGCACATACTTCAAATTTGACCACACATTGAAGAATAAAACAATTCTCAACAAATTGAAAGAACGTAAAATCATACCAACAACACTCTTTGAACACAGTGCAATAAAAATAGAAATAAATACTAAGAAGATCTCTCAAAACCATACAATTACATAGAAATTTACCTGCTTCTGAATGAGTTTTGGGTAAAAAATAAAATTCAAGCAGAAATCAAGTGTTATTTGAAATTAGTGAAATTATTGAAAAACAGATAAAAACATACCAGAGTCTCTGGGACACAACTAAAGCAGATTTAACAGGAAAGCATATAGTACTAAATGCCCATATCAAAAATTAGAAAGACTTCAAATTAACAATCTAATATCACACCTAGGGTAACTAAAAAAATCAAGAGCAAATCAATACCAAAACAAGCAGAAGAGAAGAAATAAGCAAATCAGAGCTAAGCTGAAGAAAACTAGGATGCAAAAAAAAAAAAAAAAAAAAAAAGGTCAATGAAACCATAAATTGGTTCTATTAAAAATAAACAATATTAATAGACCACTTGCTAGCCTAATAGAGAAAAAGAAAGAGAAGTCTGAAATAAACGTAATCAGAAATAACAAAGAGGACATTACCACTGACCTCACAGAAATACAGAAAACCCTCAGAGACTATTATGAACACCTCTATGTACCCAAAGTAGAAAACCAAGAAGAAACGCATACATTCCTGGAAACATACAGCCTCCCAAGATTGAACCAGGAAGAAACTGAACCCTAAACAGAGCAATAATTTCCAAAATTGAATCACTAATAAAAAGCCTATCAATCAGGAAAAGCCCTGGTCAGATGAATTCACAGCTGAATTCTGCCAGACATGTAAAGAACAGCTGGAGCCTATCGTATGAAAACTACTACAACAAATTGAGGAGGACAGACTTCACCCTAACTCATTCTACAAGGCCAGCATCATGCTGATGCCAATACCTGGCAAAGACAAAACAAAAAAAGAACACTTCAGGCCAATATCCCTGATGAACATACATCAAAAATCCTCATGAAAATACAAGCAGAAAGAATTCAGCAGTACATTGAAAAGCTAATCCCCCATGATCAAGTAGGCTTTATTTCTGGGATACAAGGCTGGTTAAATATATGCAGATCAATAAATGTGATTCATCAAATAAACTGAACTAAAAACCAAAATCACATGATCATCTCAATAGAGAAAAGATTTTAGATAGATGTCAACATCTTTTCATGTTAAAAACCCTCAACAGACTAGGCACTGAGGGACAATACCTCAAAATAGTGAGTCAATTACCAAAATCCCACATCCAGTATCATCCTGAGTGGGCAAAAACTAGAAGCGTTCCCCTGGAAAACTGGCACAAGACATGGATGCCTACTCTCACCACTCCTATTCAACATAGTTCTGAAAGTCCTACCCAGAGCAGTTAGGCAAGAGAAAAAAAATAAAATACATCCAAATAGGAAGAGAAGACAAACTATCTCTCTTCACAGATAACATGATTTTATACATAGAAAATCCTATAGTCTCTGCCCAAAAGCCTCTAGAAGTGATAAACAACTTCAGTAAACTTGTAGTATACAAAATCAATGTACAAATATCAGTTGCATTTCTATACATCAACAATAGTCAAGCTGAGATCTAAATCAAGAACACAATCCCATTCACAAGAGTGGCAACAAAATAAAACACCCTGGAATAGATCTAACCAGGGAGGTGAATGACATCCACAATGAAAATAACAAAACATTTCTGAAACAAATCAGAGATGACACAAGTGGAAAACATTCCATGCTCATGGATGGGAAGAATCAATATTGTTAAAACGGACATACTGCTCAAAGCAATTTACAGAAATGTTATTCCTTTAAAGCTACCAATGGCATTTTTAACAGAAGTGGAGAAACCTATTTTAAATTTTATATGGAATAAATAAAGAGCCTGAGCAGCTAAAGCAATCTTAAGCCAAAATAACAAACCAGAAGGCATCACATTACCTGACTTAAAACTATACTACAAGGCTACGCAAAGCAAAAAAACCATGGTACTGGTACAAAAAACAGACACTTAGAATAATGGAACAGGTTAATGAACCCAGAAATAAAGCCACACACCTATAACCACCTAATCTTTGACAAAGTCTCCAAATGCAAGCAATGGGGAAAGGACTGCCTATAAAAGAAATGGTACTGGCATATCTGGCTAGTCATATGCAGAAGACTGAAACTAGACTCCCTCCCTTTCCCTAATATTCAAAAATCAACTCAAAATGAATTAAAGAATTAAATATAAAACCCAAACCGATAAAAACCCTAAAAGAAGTCCTAGGAAATACCATTCTGGATATAAGTCATGGCAAAGATTTTATCACAAAGCCTCCAAAAGCAATTGTAACAAGACAAAAATTGACAAATCGTTCCTAATTAAATTAAACAGTTTCTGCACTGCAAAGTAAACTATCAATAGAGTAATAAACAGACAACCTAAAGAATAGGAGAAAATTTTTTCAGACTATGCATCTGACAAAGGTCTGCTATCCCAAATCTATAAGGAACCTAAACAAATTAACAGGCAAAAAATGAAAAAAAAAGTCATTAAAAATGGGCAAATGACATGAATAGACACTTCTTAAAAGAAGACATATGTAAAAGTAAACATCACTGATTATAAAATAAATGCAAATAAAAACCACAGTGAGATACCATCTCACACCACTCAGAATGGATATTATTAAAAGGTCAAAATATAACAGATGCTGCTGAGGTTTCAGAGAAAACAGACTACTTATACACCGCAAATGGGAATATAAATTAGTTCATATACTATGGAAAGAAGTTTGGAGATTTTTCAAGGAACATACAAAAAAACTACCATTCTACCCAGCAATCCTATTTTGGGGTATATATCCAAAGGAATATAAATTGTTCTACCATAAAGACAGATGCACACATAGGTTCATTTGCAGCACTATTAACAATAGAAAAAACATGGAATCAACCTAAATGCCCATCAATATTGGACTAAAGAAAATGTGGTACATATGCCCCACGGAATACCACACTGTCAGAACACAAATGAGATAATGTCCTTTGCAGCAACATGGATGGAGCTGGAGGTCATTATCTTAAGAATATTAATGCAAAAACAGAAAACCAAATATCCCGTCTTCTCACTTATAAGTGAGAGCTAAACACTGAGTGCACATGGACACAAAGAAGAGAACAAGATACCTGGGCCTCCTTCAGCATGGGGTGTGGGAGGATGGTGAGGATCTAAAAAACTACCTATCAGGTATGATGCTTATTGCCTGGATGGTGAAATAATCTGCCCACCAAGCCCCCATGACTCTAAGTTTACATGTGTCTGGCCATCTCATGTAATCCCTGAACCTTGAATGAAAGTTGGAAATAAAAATAAATAAAAAATATTTTAAAATAAAAAATAAATCTAGGATGTGGAAGAAAAATAGAAAGACTACAGTAGAAATTAATAAAATAGAAAGAAATGCAATACACAGTCTCAGCTAAACCAAACATTTATTATTAGCAAAGATTGATAAAATTGATATGTTTTTTTTTTGTTTGTTTTTTTTTTTTTTTAGAGACAGAATCTCGCTCTGTCACCCAGGCTGGAGTGTAATGGTGTTATCTTGGCTCACTGGAACCTCTGTCTCCCAAGTTTCAAGCGACTGTCATGCCTAAGCCTCCCTAGTAGCTTGGATTACAGGCATGTGCCACTGCACCTGGCTAATTTTTTAATTTTTAGGAGAGATGGGGTTTCACCATATTGGCCAGGCTAGTCTCTAACTCTTGGCCTCAAGTGACCCAGTTGCCTCGGCTTCCAAAAGTGCTGGGATTATAGGTGTGAGCCATCATGCCAGGCCAAAAATTGATATGCCTTTGGCAAGATGATTAGGATGAAAAAAGTGAAGGCATAAACAATACTAGTAATAAAATTTGGCACCTAAATATGATGCTGTAGACCTAACTCCTTGAAAACTATAGCTTACCAAACTAACTCACAAAGAGCCACAGCTTATGAGTAGTTGTATAACTTTCATTAAATTGAATGAGAAGTCAAAAATCGTCCACTCCCAAATCTGAAGTCTATCAACTTTGTAAGTTCTACAGAGCTTTCAGTGAAGCCAGTACTACCATAATACCCAAAGTTTTTCATAATATATAACACTTGTATAACTATGATCCTAAAACCTGAGAAAAATAATGGAAGAAAAAATGTACTAGCCAATATCATTCATGCATATATAGGCCATTTATTTTTACCGTTTATATTTGTGGGTGCATATGAAGGTTAGTTTCCTGAGTGCACTGCCTAATTGCTCAAGTTTGGGGTACAAATGACCCCATCAGCCAGATAATGAGCATTGTAGGCAAAATAATTAAATAAAATAATAACAAAGTGAATCCAGCAAGTTAGATTTAATTGAGGAACATAAAACTGGTATGTCATTAGAAAATCAATTGACGTAATTAACCAATTTAATAATTTTTAAAAGTCTTGCACTTCACAACTCATCATGGAATGGGCAAGCTGATCCAAATTGAAAAAACAATTGGTGGAATAACTGTTCTAAAATAGTTAAAATAGTTTGTAATCAATGTCTGGTTTTTGAAACGCAAAATCCTTGGAAGAAAATGAAAACTTCAGGTGGTGCATTTCCACAACCTGAAGGATAATTTGAATATTTGTTGATAGACTTCATTCAGTTGCCACCTTCATCTTTATTTAATTTAATAGTAAATAAATATTATACCATATATGTATATACTTGAAACGGTCTGTATGTATTTTGGTTAGACAGAAGCTTTTACGTGTAGGAGCACAGATGCAGTGAGAGTGGCTGGAAAGCTTTTAGCAGGTACGTTTCCTTCCCTTTACGGGGAATCCCTGTAGAAAATTTCAGTGACAGAAAAACCCATTTTACTGGGCAAATTATAAGGCATTACGGATGCATTATGCCAGAATGTATTTTCATTAAGTAAACAAAGCTTTTTGTGACCCACCAACTGATGAAAACGAGATCTCTCAAAATCTAGAACTTTGGAGACTGGGTATTCTGGAAATGACATCAGAGAAAGACTGCCCTTGAACCTCATTAGAAAGAATCCTACCCACTAAGATTCAAGATAATGTTGAAACCCAATGTAAGGAAGCTAAGAATCACAATAAAATGATATAGGAGCTGACAGACAAAAGAATCAGTATAGAAAAGAACGTAACTGACCTGATACGGCTGAAAAACACTACAAGAATTTCATAACAAAATCGTAAATATTAACAGCTGAGGAAAGAATCCCAGAGTTTGAAGACTGGATTTTTAAAATAAGAAAGTCAGGCAAGAATTAAGAAAAAAGAACAAAAAAGAAAAAACAAAACCTCCAAGAAATATGGGATTATGTAAAGAGACAGAATTTATGACTCATTGGTGTTCCTAAAAGAGATGAGGAGAATGGAAGCAACTTGGAAAACATGTCAGGATATTACCCATGAAAACTTCCCCAATCTAGCTAGAGAGGCCAACATTCAAATTCAGGAAATGCAGAGCACCCCAGCAAAATACTTTACAAGATCATCCCCAAGACACATAATCATAAGATTCTCCAAGGTTGAAATGAAAAAAATATATATACTAGAGGCGACTAGAAAGAAAGGACAGGTCACCTATAAAGGGAAGCTCATGAGACTAACAGTGGACCACTCAGCAGAAGAGATTAGGGGCCTATATTGAACATTCTCAAAGAAAAGAAATTCCTACCAAGAACTTCCTATCTGAGAAAACCAAGCTTCAGAAATGAAGGAGAAATAAGACATCCTTTTTAGACAAGCAAATATTAAGGACATTTGTTACCACCAGGCACACCTTACAAGAGCTCCTGAAAGCAGTGCTAAATATGAAAAGGAAAGACCATTACCAGCCACTAAAACACACGTTATAGGACACAGACTAATGACACTGTAAAGCAACCAGACAAACAAGTCGGCATAATGAACAACTAACAGCACAATGACAGGATCAAATTCATATATATCAGTACTAACATTGAATGTAAATGGGCTAAATGCCCCAATTAAAAGGCACACAGTGGCAAACTGGATAAAGGACGAAGACCCAAGGGTATCTTCATGAGACCCATGTAACATGCGGTGACAACCATAGGCTTAAAATAAGGAGACAAAGAAAAATCTACCAAGCAAATGGCAAACAGAAAAAAAGCAGGGGTTGTGATCCTGATTTCAGAAAAAACAGCCTTTGAGTCAACAAAAATTTAAGAAGACAAAGAAAGGTATTACATAATGATAAAGGGTTCAATTCAACAAGAAAAGCTAACTATCCTAAACATATATGCACCCAACACAGGAGCCCAGATTCTTTTTTTTTTTTTTTTTTTTTGAGATGAAGTCTTGCTCTTGTCACCCAGGGGGAGTGCACTGGTGCAATCTCTGCTCACCGCAACCTCCACCTCCCAGGTTAAAGTGATTCTCCTGCCCCAGCCTCCCGAGTAGTTGAGATTACAGGCACCAGCTACCACACCCAGCTAATTTTTGTATTTTTAGTAGAGACAGGGTTTCACCATGTTGACCAGGCTTGTTCTTGAACTCTTCACCTGAGGTGATTCACCCTCCTCGGCCTCCCAAAGTGTTGGGATTACAGGTGTGAGCCACCGCGCCTGGCCCATAAACAAGTTCTTAGAGACATTCAAAGAGACTTAGACTCCCAAACAATAATAGTCAAAGACGTTAACATCCCACTGACAATATTAGACAGATCGTTGAGGCAGAAAATTAACAAAGATATTCAGAACCTTAACTCAAAACAGGACTAAATGGATCTAATAGACATCTATAGAATTATCCACTGAAAACAACAGAATGTACATTCTTCTCATCTGTACATGGCACATATTCTAAAATAGACCACAAAATCAAACACTAAACAATCCTCAGCAAATTTAAAAAAAAATCCATACCCTCAGACCACAGCACAATAAAAATAGAATTCAATATCATCAAAATAGCTCATAACCATATATTTACATAAAAATTAAACAACTCACTTCTGAATGACTTTACAGTAGATAATAAAATTGAGGCAGGAAGCAAGAACTTCTTTGAAGTGAATGAGAACAAATATACAACATACCAGAATCTCTGAGACACAGCTAATGCAGTGTTAAGAGGGAAATTTATAACGCTAAATGCCAACAACGAAAAGTGAAACAGATCTCAAGTTAACTCTCTTACATCACAACAAAAAGAACTAGACAGGCAAGAGCAAACCAATCCAAAAGCTAGCAGAAGACAAGAAATGACCCACATTAGAGCTGAAGTGAAGGAGATTGAGAAATTAAAAGTCATTCAAAAGACCAACAGGGCCAGGAACTGATGTTTCGAAAAAATTAATAAGATAGATAGGCTGTTAGACTAATGAAAAAGAAAATAGAGAAGATTAAAATAAACACAATCAGAAATGCCAGAGAAGATCTTACCACTGACCCCACAGAAATGCAAATAACTATCAGAGACTGTTATGAAAACCTCTATGCACACGTACTAGAAAATCAAAAAGAAATGGATAAATTCCTGGGCACCTTCCCAGAATTGAAGCAGGAAAAAAATTGAATCCCTGAACAGACCAATAATGAGGTCCAAAATGAATCAGTAATAAATAGCCTGCTAATCAAAAACAGCCCTGGACCAGACAGATTCACAGTTGAATTCTACCAGAGGTACAAAAAAAGATCCGGTGCCATTCTTATTGAAATTATTACAAAAAAATTGAGGATGAAGGACTTCTCCCCAATTCATTCTATGAGGTAAGCACCATACTGATACCAAAACCTGGCAGAGTTACACACGAGAAAGATAACTTCAGGCCAATATCCTTGATGAACATTGATGCAAATATCCTCAACCAAACAGAAGGAAACTGAATCCAGCAGCATATCAAAAAGTGAATCCACTACAATCCAAGTAAGTTTTATCCCTAGGATGCAACATTGATTCACTACATGCAAATCAATAAATGTAATGCATCACATTAACAGAAAAAAAAAAAAAACCCATATGATGATCTTAATAGAGGCAGAAAAGACTTTCACTAAAAGTCAACATCCATTCACGTTAAAAGCTCTCAGCATACTAGTTATTGAAGAAACATACCTCAAAACAGCAAGAGCCATTTATGACAAACGCACAGCCAACATTATACTGAAGAGTCAAAAGCGAAAAGCATCCCTCTTAAAAACTGGAACAAGACAAGGATGCCCTCTCTCACCAGTTCTATTCCACATAATATTGGAAGTCCTGAACAGAGAGATCAGGTAAGAGAAAGAAATGAAGTACATCCGAATAGGAAGACAAACTATCCCTATTTGAAGAAGACATAATTCTATATCTAGAAAACCCCATAGTCTCAGCCCAAAATCTCCTTAATCTGATAAACAGCATCAGTAAAGTTCCAGGATACAAAATCAATGTACAAAAATCACTACTATTTTTATACACCAACAACAGCCAAGCAGAGGCCCAAATCAGGAACACAGTCCCATTCACAATTGCCACAAAAATAATAAAATACCTAGGAATATACCTAATGAGGGAGGCGAAAAATCTCTACAAGTAGAATTACAAAACACTGCTCAAATAAATCAGAGATGAGAAAAAAAATTAAAAAAAAAAAATTCCACACTCATGGATAGGAAGACTCAAGATCCCTAAAATGGCCATACTGCACAAAGCAATTTATAGGTTCAATGCTATTCTTATCAAACTACTAATGAGATTCTTCACAAAACTATACAAAAACTATTTTAAAATTCATTTGGAATGGAAAAAAAAAAAAAAAAAAACAACCTGAATAGCCAAGGCAATCCTAAGCAAAAAGAACAAAGCAGGAGATATCACGCTACCTAACTTCAAACTAAACCACAGGGCTACAGCAACCAAAACAGCATGGAACTGGCACAAAAACAGACCCACAGATCAATGGAACAAAACAGAGAGCCCAGAAATAAGGCCACACACCTGCAACTATCTAATCTTCAACAAGGCTGACAAAAATAAGCAATTGGGAAAGGATTCCCTATTTAATAAATGGTGCTAGAATAATTAGCTAGCCATATGCAGAAGATTGAAAGTGGACCCTTTCCTTAAACCATACACAAAAAGTAACTCAAGATGGATTAATGACTTAAATGTAAAATCCAAAATTATTTTTAAAAACCCTGGAAGACAACCTAGGCAATACCATTCTGGACATAAGAACTCGCAAAAATTTCATGACGAAGACGCCTAAAGCAACTGCAACAAAAGCAAAAAAGTATAAATGAGATCTAATTACACTAAAGAGCTCCTGCACAGCAAAAATAAACTGTCAGTAAACAGACCACCTACAGAATTTGCGAAAATATTTGAAAACTATGCATCTAACAAAGGTCTAATATCCAGTATCTATAAGGAACTTAAACAAATATACAAGAGAAAAACAAACAACTCCATTAAAAAGTGGATAAAGGACATGAACATAAACTTTTCAAAAGAAGACATGCATGAAGCCAACAATCACATGAAAAAAAAACTCAATATCACTGATCATTAAAGAAATGCAAATCAAAACCACAATGAGATGCCATCTCACAGCAATCATAATGGAAAACACATGCACACATATGTTCACTGCAGCACTATTCACAATAGCAAAGACATGGAATCAACCTAAATGACCATCAATGACAGACTGGTTGAAAAAAGACGTGGTACATATACATCATGGAATACTATGCAGTCATAACAAAGAACAAGGTCATGTGCTTTGCAACAACATGGAGAAAGCTGAAGGCCATTATCCTTAGCAAACTAACGCAGAAACAGAAAAACAAATATTGCATGTTCTCACTTATAAGTGAGAGCTAAATTATGAGAACACATGGACATAAAGAGAGAAACACCAGACACTGAGGCCTAAAAAACTATGAAGGCTGGGAGGGAGAGGAGCAGAAAAAATAACTATTGGGTACTAGGCTTAGTATCTGGGTGACAAAATAATCTTTATATCAAACTCCCATTACATTAGTTTACCTGTATTACAAACCTGCACATGTACCCCGAATCTAAAATAATTTTTATTTATTTATTTATTTTTGAGATGGAGTCTCCCACTGTCACAGACTAGAGTGCAGTGGCACGATCTCGGCTCACTGCAACCTCCACCTGCTGGGTTCAAGTGATTCTTTCTCAGCCTCCCAAGCAATTGGGACTACAGGCACAAACCACCATGCCCAGCTAAACTTTTTTGTATTTTTAGTAGAGACGGGGTTTCGCCATGTTGGCCAGGCTGGTCTCAAACCCCAGACCTCAAGTGATCAGCCCGCCTCGGCCTCCCAAAGTGCTCAGATTACAGGTGTGAGCCATTGTGCTCAGCCTAAATTTTTTTTTTTTTTAAATAAAAAGACCCCTACCAAGTTTTTTTTCTTCACCCTCACCACAGCAAAGCTCAAGAGACTTGAAACTTGGGTCTACAAGTCACAACTTAAGAGGGCCCCTCCAGGCTCCTGAAACTGCGCACCTGTTTGAGACTCTAAGGTAATGTTAACCAAAGAAATTCTTTCCCAGAAACAGATGGAATTGTAATACATGGACAGCTTTCCTAAGATCATGGACCAAGACTTCTCTGCAATTATGAAGACCTTAATTTTCCTCCTGTTTTCTGCTATTCTCACCCTTTCTCTTTCATGTAGGAAAATTCATGGGACAATAACCTGCGGATGGCTTTAGCAAAAGCTTATGCTCTAGCAAGAAACCAAATAATTGTTGGATTTGTGGTCTAACGCAAAAAGAAAAACTCTTAAGAAATCATTCCATTATTGCCAATACCTCTTCATGTTCCCATACTCACCTTGAAAACCTCAAAGGAAGAGTGAAAAGTTATCCCTGATATGTTAAACATCACCACTTATTGTTTTCCTATGATCTATAGAAGCAGTACTCTTACTTTTTCAATCAATAGCCTACTTGCTACGAGGAACAAGTAGGCTATTGATTGAAAAAAATCCTCTCTGGGTGATGCCTTTTACAAGGTATACTGGTATACTGGTATACTTTTACAAGGTATACTGTGCTTTCTGGCATCAAATATTAGAGACCCAGGAACTACCTATGCGGGTACAAGTAACTGCCTATATAACACTGCTCACCAATAGGTGTGGTTATGCACAGCTACAGTATACAACAGAGGGGCCACCTAAGAGCAAATTTCTTTTTGTATTTTATTCAGGAGCTATGATTATTGACTGAGAAGATATAACTGACCTTCGCTCAAACGCCACTAGGTGGCCTTCCTTTCCAGCTCCCGAGGGCCTATACTGGGTCTGCCTCTTCACTTTAAAATCTTGCTGTTTGTCCAGTTTCCCTTCTGCCTTCCAGACAGCTTTTCCTAAAAATCTTCTTAGTATTTTCTATAATCAGACATCAAAAAGGTCAATAATCAAAATTCGTATCCATGTTGAAATGAATATGGACAAATTTGCTTCCAATGAGGAAAGGTTCCTGTCGTGTTTCTGGGGCCTCACTTTTGGCAGTAGTGGGGTGCCAGTTGTATGAAATTTAAAACTAATTCATAGATTGGGAAAAAATGTGGACTTTGTGGCCAATCAAACCTCTCAGGGATTCAGATGCATAGAGGCTACCCTCTGACAAATGGATGGCAAGCTTGGCTGCTCCAAGGTTTTCTAATATTTACATTTCTGTTAATGGATCTCCAGATCACTAGGAATTGTGTCACCAGACTAACCACAAAATTGAATGCCTCTTTAGATCAATCTTTTTTTTTTTAATTTTTTTTATTATTATTATACTTTAAGTTCTAGGGTACATGTGCATAACGTGCAGGTTTATTACATATGTATACTTGTGCCATGTTGGTGTGCTGCACCCATCAACTCATCAGCACCCATCAACTCGGCTGGAAACCATCATTCTTAGCAAACTATCACTAGATCAGACAATCTTGCAGCATGCTATGGGCCTCGTTCTCCATCATATTCCAAACAAGGAGTATGACCAATGGGACTCAAACACTAATGAATTATACTTAGTGCCTGAATTTTCAGTTGTTCAGTTTTGATTAGTTAATTCATGGAGACTCCTGCTGAAAGGTGAGTTTCAGTTTCTTGGCATTGGATTGTGTTGTCCTCACTCAAACATTTTAAATACCCATATACAGCTGTCTTCTATGCATTGGATGGCAATAACAAAAACATAAGAGTCATCTAACTTATTTTACATCGTGAAATTGTAAATTCTTGACAATTGCTGGATCCAGAAGAGTGATCATGAAGACTGCAGAGGATGGTGTAACTCCCCATGTCTATGGCTTTGGTCAGTCTCTTTTGGATGAGAGGATGACCAAATGGGGGGAATTGTTAAACTAAGTATGGTTTAAAGTGGCATTTTTACATAATGAACTGTGGCCTAGCTTGATGTGTAAACAAGTTGTCAGTATACACAGTAGTATGCCCTTGTAACAAAGCGACAGCGTCTCAGTCAACAGTAACAGCCGGACACTCAGCTGAAGGTCTGAAAGCTGCTAAAAGCTGCTGAAAGCTGCTAAATTATTCCCAAATAAGGCAAATGCAAACTGCACCAATCAAGTAATCCCTATATGTCATTTTCTGTTTTCTGGTTGTAAATATAGCTCACCGCATTCGAGGTGGGTGCATTCTGAATAATCTTTGGTCCAGAATGCTGCCTGTTCTAGAAGCTACTGCTTGCTCAAATAAACTTTGTTGAATTTAACTTGTCTTAGGTTTTTCCTTAATAAACTCCATGAGTTATATGCTGTTTTATCTCCATGAAACATAGCAATTTGAAGATTACAAAGGTTAAATACCCTGTCTAAGCTCTCACAATAAGTTGTAGAGCAGCACTATTGCACCTGTCCTCTCTAAATGTTAAAGCAATTTTAAGTTGAAGATTAAAGAAGATTTCATCTTCCTTGCAAATAATTTCAGTATTTTCAAAGTGCCCAAATGGTAAAATCACTTATATTTTCTAGCAAGCAAACAATTTATAATTTATTCATCAAGTTATCCTGAATAAGCAATTTAGTTTTTTTGATGATTAAGACATATTGCTATGTCTTAGCATAAGTATCAGCATAAGACAGTATTAGTGTAAGACACATATTACCCAGATAGTTAACTAGCTAATCTCTATGATAGGGGATGGGATTTCAAAGTTTCTTAAGACTTAGTGTCTGTTCTTAAAAAACTAGTAGCAGAGTCAGAAAGATAGGTAAAGTGATGATGAAATGTGGCAAGTTCTATAGTTAAACATTTGTGTAATATGCTATGGGAAATCAAATGAGGGAATGAGAATACCTCTATCAGAAAATAACAGTATGTTTCAGAGAAGGAATATTGAAAAGTGAGTAGGAGTTGATCAGATAGAAAAAGGGAGAAAGACATGCTAGACAGTGGGAACAACACAGAAGTATAAAAGTACATGACATGAAAAAGGCATGAATGGTGAAGAGACTCTTTCAATAAAGCAGATGTATATGGTATGTGGTAAAGAACAGTGGGGAAGGAAGCAAATAAGGTTAACTGTGATCAGGTCATGAAGGACTTTGTTTACAATGACTAATTTATCTTTATAGTGAAAACATTTGGAGCCGCCGGGCGCGGTGGTTCAAGCCTGTAATCCCAGCACTTTGGGAGGCCAAGACGGGCAGATCACGAGGTCAGGAGATCGAGACCATCCTGGCTAACACGGTGAAACCCCGTCTCTACTAAAAAATACAAAAAAACTAGCCGGTCGAGGTGGCGGGTGCCTGTAGTCCCAGCTACTGGGGAGGCTGAGGCAGGAGAATGGCTAAACCCGGGAGGTGGAGCTTGCAGTGAGCTGAGATCCGGCCACTGCACTCCAGCCCGGGCGACAGAGCGAGACTCCATCTCAAAAAAAAAAAAAGAAAATATTTGGAGCCACAGAAGATGTTCAAGCAAGAGATGAACAAAATTGTATTTGCATTTTACTTTCAGATTCTAGTCTACAAATTTTACATTTACATTCTATTCTGCAAACAAATAATTCTATTTACACTACCTTTAGATTATTCTTGTGCCAATGTAAGTGATGGGATGAGAACAGAGAATCCTGGAGGTAAGAAGACTAAATATATGAATGCTCCACTAAACCATGTGAGAGATTACAATTACCTGAGCTAATACACGGATATAAAAAAAGATGGAAAATGTATTAAGAAGTAGAAATAGATTTAATTAAGACATAGGAAGGAGCGCTCCCAAGGAAACTTGGGAGTATGTCACAGGCTGCCGTCCATTAAAAACAAACAAACAAACAAACAAAAAAACAAAACAGACATAGGTATTGAGTAGTCCATGAATGGTAAAGAAGAGGAGGAACCATCAATGACCTCACAGCAGTTTCTCTTGGAAGTGATTGAATATGAAGTTCATATATAAATGAAAACATAACTTGCATTATGACTTAGTTTTGTTCAACAGATCAGAGTCCAATTACCTTTTGTTATCCTCATGGGAATTGATTGCACAGCTAACCTCAACGGGCTTAAAAATTCTTCCCACCAGTACAATAATTATGTGAGAAGCTTTGCATAAATTAACAGTAATCTAATCCAACTAAAATTTGTTATTTGATTACACCTTATCTAATTTCTAAAAGAATTGAAATAACTGGCACTGAAAGGCAGAGAAATATTGTTTTATTTTATAAAAAGACTTCGAAAACCACTATGGAAAATAGGGAACGTGTTTGTTTTGTTCATCACTATCACTTGTTTACTATTATAGTGCTTGGTCCATAGTGAATATTTGTTAAATAAATAAATTGAAAGCAAGTAAAAGACTCACACTAAGTAGCTACAATATAAGTAGAAGAAGTGTTACTGAAAAACTTTGAGTACATTAAGTTTTTTAAATTTGAAACATATTTTCCAAGAATTTTCAATGCAGTCAATGCTGAAGACTTTCCATAGAAAACCTGTAGCAAAACATTACATTTATCATAGCAAACATTTTTAAATTTTGTATTTAACACAAAAAATACTTTAATTATAACAGGAGGTGCAATGTGCCACTAGCTAAATATTATCTTAAAACATACTACCATGCATTACCATAAACTTCTCATTGTCAAACAGTTTTAGGAAGGGTCAGGACTAGTTTTGCCAGTAAAATATTGTGGATCTGGGGGAATATTGTATTAAATAAACGTTAAACTGCAAATCAACGGACATTTCATTTTGCTGTTGAAGTTTCTTCCTAGAGTTTTCTTCTTTCACATTGTTACATTTTGCCAGCCAGCTGTAGATGAAAACACAATGCAATATGTTACACTCACAGTCAATGGATTCTGTTTCTAAGTTATGCTTCTCACAAAGTCCACACTTTTAATACATACTATGTGTTATGTTGTAACTTAATTATTATCAGAATTATTTTGAAATGAGAGGCAAAGACCAAAAGAATAATAAGATGTGACTACAGAAACTATTAAAGAAGCCAAATGATTTACTAAGAAAGCCAAATTAGAAAACAAAGAGTTTTATATTAAGGATGACAGAAAGATGACTTCTCATGAAATACATTTATTTGCCAACTGCCTAAAATTCATTCATGAATTGTAATCCAAAATATATACTTCGAAGCTTTAAGACACTCTGAAGCTAGAGTGATCAATTCCTCTTAGTTTTCCTTAGACTTTACTACTTTTAGCACTGAAAGTCCCAATATCCCATGAAACCTCTCTGTTCCACATTAGCAGGGACGGTTAATCACTCTATCTGAAACACATCGGAAAAAAAACAAGAAAAATGTGATTTTATACCATGTACATTCATTCATTCATGTTTTATTAAGCTCTGACCTAACCAAACTATTCATTTCAATGTAAAATAAAAGCAATTAACCTGAATCCACTTATTAAAGTAAAAAAAGGAACTATGTCCTTCAGTTTCATTATATGTTTTCAAGTAGTTTATTATCCTGACTTGTAACTGAAAAGAATTAAGTAGTTCCAGTAAATTCAGAACTATACCTTTCATTGCAAAATAATTATGTTACGGCTAGATCGAATACAGCAGACTTCACATGTCTATTTTTACTCTGTCTCTCACATACTGCTCCTCCGTAGTTATAAATTTCACAAGTGATAACAGTTTAAACTAAGAAATTAACTCAACAAAAAACTCATGGTTAAGATAGTTCTCTTCTTCACGTATTGAAGAACTGGTAGCAAATAAAAATTAAATTATATCAGCAAAGCTTATCATTGGGGAGATACATTTAGAATATGCATATAAAAAGCAACTTCAATGTTGAAATGCTAAATTTCATGTAGAAGTAAAATATTTTTCCTTAATAGGCCATTTTATTCCAAAAAAAATTATAAACACTATTCTCATATTCTTACTCAGACATAGACATAAACATCCTCGATTTTTATGGTGCCCTAATGTTTATATCTGATTCTTCACTAGGATTTGAGGCTGAAAACCAACTGGGGCCAATGGAACCCAAGAAGAAATCTTCTGTGCTGGGATATGGCTTCAGAAAAAGGTTTTCTTCCACGATTAGGAGTGAAAAACTAGGCAAATGTTCTACCTTGCCCTTCCCTGCATCAAATATAGTCTGTCAGCTTGAGATTCCTGGGGCTTCAGTTATAAGTATGTGAGGATGAGATCCTTCAAAGGGAAGACTGAGAGAATAAAAGAAGCCATTTAACCAACACCTGAACCATCTCTCTCTGGTATTTTTTATGTGAAAGTAATAAACCTCTAGGGTTTAATTCCATTTCAGTCTGGTATTCTAATACATGTGGCTCAAAGTATCTTAATTGATACCCCAGTTTTCCAACCACAAAAACAAAAATACTGTAGCTGTCAACTTGATAAAAGGCAACTTGTTGGATAAACAACTAAACTTATCACTTTGGCATTTGTCTTTACCTATTTCATTGTTTTTATATAGTTAGGGTTTTTTTCTCTGAATTGAACTTTTATTCTGCCTCAAGATGCACAGGACTTGTAATTTCTCCCGAGGACTAACATCATGCCAGCTTCCACTCATAAATAACCGAAAATCTTGTTATAAGAATTACTGCCGGGAGCGGTGGCTTACGCCTGTAATCCTAGCACTTTGGGAGGCCGAGGCAGGCAGATCGCCTGAGGTCAGGAGTTTGAGACAAGCCTGACAAACATGGAGAAACCCCTGCTCTACTAAAAATACAAAAATTAGCTGGGTGTGGTGGCAAGCGCTTGTAATCCCAGCTACTCTGTAGGCTGAGGCAGGAGAATCGCTTGAACCCGGGAGGCAGATGTTGCAGTGAGCCAAAATTGTGCCACTGCACTCCAGCCTGGGCGACAAGAACGAAACTCCACCTCAAAAAAAAAAAAAAAAAAAGGACTAACATGTCAATACAGAGACAAAAAGGTCCCAGAAAACTTTCCCACTTGAAATGTTCATAAAGGGAATTTCCAGTTTCCAGTTAATCATGTAAAGAATGTGGAGGTCAACAGTCCTGTCCACACAACAACAACAAAAGCTGAACAAACTGAAAATCAACACCATATTATTGATTCATCAGAGAACCTAGGTCATAGGGCAAACCACTGTCCCCAAAATTGTAGAAGAAGATAAGCAGATAGAATAACAACTTATTGAAGCAGAAATGCATGCACAGAAATACCTACGTTAACCAATCCGGAGTAGAAAAATCTAAACAATAATTAATACATTCCTGGAGGATTTGTGTGAAAAAAGTTTGAGAGTTAAAAGCTCCAAAGTGGGGGTAGTCTTAGAGATGCTTTCACATTTTTGTGAGTTTTACTGCCAAGAGATAACTAGGTTCTCACAGTGAACATCAGAGAAAAATGTCTTAGTTATTTCAGCAGGAGGAGAGGAAAAGCAGCCATTAGGAAATACTCTGAGAGCATTCAGTTTTTCACAAGGCCCGCCCTCAAGAAAGACTATTTTGTTAAAGCTGTATTCACTGGGGCTTTACCAGAGGCTAACCAACCTGGAAGGAAAGTATTTAACTCCAGCAATATCTGGAGCCCCTGTATCACCTAGGTGGTGGAGGAATGATGAGAAGCAATTACAAAGGTCATAGCTCAGGGAAACAGGCTCACTAAAAGGCTGAGGTCAAACCACAGGGCAATATGATGATTCTCCTTCCACCCACATTCTAGCAATACATCAGTGAAGACCTATATGCCACAGTTATCCAGTATATCATGACTTCCTTCCAACAAAAAAATCACAAAAGACCACACAATTTGAAGAGACAAAGCAAATGTAAGATCTGGATTCAGATATGACACAGAGGATTATCTGACAGAAAATTTAAAATAACTGATTTAATAAGCCAAATATTCTAATGAAAAAAGTGTCAACATGCAAGAACAGATGGATAATGTAAGCCGTGAGAAGGAAATTTTAAGAAAGAATACAAGGAAATGCTAGAAATCAAAAACGCTGTAACGAAAAAGAAGAATACCTTTGATGGGTTCATTAGTAAACTGAACATGGCCCGTGAAGGAAACAGTGAACTGGAAGATAATGTCAATAGAAATTTCACAAACTGAAATGCAAAGAACAAAAATACAGAAAAAAAAATAGAACAGAAATGTGAGATGACTACAAAAGGTATAACATATATGTAATGAGAATACTGGGAAAAGAAGAAAAAGAGAAAGGAACAGGAGAAATACTTGAAGCAATAATGACTGAGAATCTACTAGGATTAATTTCAGACACCAAACCACGGTTACAGGCATTTCAAAGCACACAGAGCAATATAAATGTCAAAAAGTCTACACCTGCGAAAATTATATAAAGAAAATCAAAGACAGAAAAAACACTGAAAAAGATCATAAGAGACAAAAATACCTTAACCAGAAAGCAATAAGGATAAGAATTATATTGGACTTCTTTTTTTAAATTGCAACCTGTGCCATCAGAACCAACTGCTGCAGCCACATAGGTAGCCAGAATCATAGGAAAGGTGGGCAGGGCTGGGCAGGGCTGGGCAGGGCTGTGCAAGGTAAGGCAGGTTTCTGGCTGCCCACCATGCACTGCTTTGGAGAAGGCTGGAAGCTTCTCAGCCCAGAAGGAATTCCTAGCTAGTTTTAAAGTCAGTGCCTCCAGAGCCAGCATGGTGGCCGTAGACAACAAGATAGAGCAGGCCATGGATCCCTGGATCTGATGAAGAATCATCTGATGCATGCTGTGTGAGAAGAGGTGGAGATTCTGAAGGAGCAGATACTAGAGCTGGTGGAGATGAACTCCCAGCTGGAGTGCAAGAACACCCTCTTGAAAACCCTGGCAAGCCAGAGCAGCTGGAGAAGTTCCAGTCTGGTCTGAGCCCTAAAGAGCAAGCTGCTGAATCCCAAGTGCCTGAGGCCCTTGGTGGTTCTGCAGTGTAAGTGGTTCTGTCCTCAGAGTGAGCAAAGCCACTAAACTTGTTTTACCTAGTTATTTCCAGTTTATTTTTGGCTTCCCAAGCATCATCTCATGAGAAGTTTACACCTTGTATAGCTGGTGTCAAGAGACGTCCTAAGAACATGGCCAGGCCGGGCACAGTGGTTCATGCCAGCAATTCCAGCATTTTGGGAGGCTGAGGCAGGCAGATCACTTGAGGCAAGGAGTTCGAGACCAGCCTGGCCAAGTTGGTGAAACCCCATCTCTACTAAAAAAATACAAATATTAGCGGGGTATGGTGGCGCACACCCGTAATACCAACTACTCAGGAGGCTGAGGCACGAGAATTGCTTGAACCTGGTAGGTGGAGGCTGCAGTGAGCCGAGATTGTGCCATTGCACTCCAGCCTGGGTGACAGAGCGAGACTCTGTCAAAAAAAAATAAATAAATAAATAAGAAAAAGGAAAAAAAAGAAAAAGGGACATGGCCACCTGGGTCCACTCTAGTGACAGATCCCCGACAAAGAGTAGATCTCTGGAGGCTGAGTTGCATGGGGTCTAGTAACTCCAAGCCAGTGAGCCTCTAATGCTACTGCACCCTGGGGGCTCCCAGGGACTGGGCAACTTAGTTGCACCTGGCAAAGAGGAAGGGTAGTTTGAGATGTGACACCAGTTTTCTCCAGAAAGTATAAGGGGCCTATTTCTCATTCCATGGACGTCTTCAACAACTTCACCTGACAGCAACTGTTCCTATAAATAAGTCGCTTGTGTTTTAAGCAGAGGCAGCCTCCCTTTTCTCCTCTGCTTTGTGAAAGCAGAGGACACAGAAGGGACAGATTGAGCCAAGTCAGCCTTCTGTTGGTTAATATGGTATAAAGCATGGTTTTGTACACAGTGCAGTGTGAGATTACAGCTTTAAGATGACTGCTTACAAAGTTCTGCTTGGTTAGTATTGGCATAGTTTTTCTTAAAGTCACAAATGCACACACACACACACATGCGCACACACACACACACACACACACACATAGGGCTTGATCTGTGTCTTAGTGTAGTGATGTATACATACACTCATCCACCTACATGTCAAAGGGTCTAAACAGCTTTGGGAGTATTGACTGGTATCTTATCTCTTAAGGCTAAGTCTTTTGACTGTATTCATTTGCCATATTGATTCCGTTTCTCCTTTAGGTTAAGTAAATCTCGTAAGTAAAGACAGGGAGGGTGCCAGCCTCTGAATGCAGCCACAGATGCCTTACTGCTGCAATCCTTTCCCCAGCTGTCCACTGAAGACACATGAAGTCATTAGAATGCCAAACCCACCATTCAGTGGTGCTGACTTCATAGAATGGGGTTAACAGATCAGTTTGCACTTCACAGTATCATTTAAATTATGTTTAATTATTTTAAAATAAAGAAATAATTATGTGGAAAACTTACAAGTGAAAAGAAGGAAGGTGTCCTACTGTGGATGAAGGATGGACAAGGGAATGGCTTTAATCCAGTGGAGCCTGGGAGGTGTATGCAGGGAGCTTGTCTGTAGGGGAGTGATATGGTTTGGCTCTGTGTCCCTACCCAAATCTCAACTTGAATTGTAATAATCCCCGTGTCAAGGGCGGGACCAAGTGAAGATAACTGAATCACGGTAGTGGATTTCCCTATGCTGTTCTCATGATAGTGAGTGAGTTCTCACGAGATCTGATGGTTTTATAAAGTGCTTCCCCCTCCACTTGGCATTCATTCTCTCTCCTGCTGCCCTGTAAAGAGATGACTTCCACCACGTTTCTAAGTTTCCTGAGGCATTTTCCCAGCCATGTGGAGCTGTGAGTCAGTTAAAACCTCTCTTCTCTATAAATGATGAAGTCTCCGGTATTTCTTCATAGCAGCACGAGAAAGGACTAATACAGGGAGTGTGTGATAGTTTCTAAAACTTTATCCTGATGTATGTTTCCAGGATTTGAATTTTGATTTTTCAAATGTAGCTTGAAATTTCAATAAACTTTCCTCTTTTTTTGTTAAAAAAATAACTGTCCTAACAACAAGAAAGTACAATAAAATATTTAAAGTCTTGAAAACAACCCACCAACCTCGAATTATCCATCCGGCCAAATTAATTTTCAAAAGTGAAGGACAAATAAAGACTCTTCCAGACAAACAAAAACTGAGGCAATTGTTGCCAGTAACACTACCTGGCAAGAAAGCTTAAAAACAATTATTTAAAGATAAGGAAAATAACACAGGTCAGAAACGTGGATCTAAATAAAGAAAATGAGAACATTAGTAAATGAATAAATGAAGATAAAATAAAACATATTTCTTATTTTTAATAGTCTAACAAATAAGTTTGTTCAAAATAATAATAGCAGCAATGCATACAATTATTATAGCTATAGATAAGTTAAATGAATGACAGTTATTACAGAAGGAATGGGAGGGAGAAATTAGCAATACTTCATTAGAGGGTAATTGTACTACTTCCAAAGTGGCATAGTGTTATTTGAAACTAGAGTTGCATTTATTGTAAATACATATTTTAATCTCTACAGCAACCAATAAGTAAAAGCAGTTTAAAGAAGAGTAAAGTATAAAAAAAGTATAATGTATATGCTAAGAAAGGTGAGAAAACAAAATCATATCAAATCATCAATTAAGATTGAGGAGGCAGAATAAAAATGGAAGATAAAAATCAAAAGAAAGAAGGATAATGAATAGAAAACAGTAAACAATGTTGCAGATATTAACCAAATTATATCAGTAGTCACCTTAAACATCAATGATTTAAATATACCAATTAAAAGACAGAGACTGTCAGAGTGGATTAAGAAAAGAAGACCCAACTGTGTGTTGTCTTTAAAAAAAAAAAAAAAAAACTATTTTCAATATAAAGACACATCTAGATTAAAAGTAAAGGAATAAAGAAAGTGAGTGGCTATATCAATTTCAAAGAGAGTAGACTTCAGAGCAAGAAAACATGTCAAGGATAAACAGGACTGTTATCTAGTGATAAAAAAGTCAATTACTCAAAGAGACATAATAATATTTAATGAATGTGTCTAAAAACAGAGTGTCAATATAGATGTGGCAAAACTAATAGAAATGCAAGGAGAACGATACTATCTACTATTACATTGGAATACTTCAACATCCCTCTATCAGAAATAAACAGATCCAGCCAGAAGAGCATCAGGAAAGATACAGTTGAACTTAACACTATCAACCAATTGTATCTAATAGACACTTATAGTATATTTTACCCAGCAACAGGAGAAAACACATTATCCTCAGGCTTACACTGATTCAGCAAGATAGACCTTATTCTAGGCCACAAAACACACTAAATCAAATTTAAAAGAATATAAATTATACAATGTGTGCTCTCAGAGCACAATGGAAATAATTAGAAACCAACAACAGAAAGATAGCCAGAAAACCACAAAATACAGAAAGATTAAGCAACACACTAATAAGTAAGACACACGGCTACAAAAAAGTCTCAAGATAAATTTAAAACTACTTTGAACTAAATGAAAATGAAAATACAACTTACCAAAAATCATTTGATGCCACAAAACTAGTGCTCACAAGGAAATCTATAGCAGTGAATTAATATGAATTTATATATTAAAAAGAAGAAAGATCTGAAATGAGTAATCTAAGCTTTCACCTCATGAAACTAGAAAAAGAGTAAACTGAATCCAAAGTAAGCAAAAGAAATAATATAACACATATTTGAAATAAACCAATGAATTTGGAAACAGGAAATCATAGTAAAATCAATGAAACCAAAAGTTGTTTCTTTGAGAAGATCAATAAAATTTATAATACTCTAGCCATGCTAACTAAATATAAAAGAGAAGACATAAATGACTAATATCAAAAATAAAAGGGAAGCCATAATGAGTGAACATCAAAGTGGTAAAAAAGAAATAAACTGTATGCCTACGAATTTTATAACATAGATGAAATAGACTAATTCCTTCCAAAATATAATTTTCTAAAACTCACACAAGAAGGAATAGATTATCTGAGTATGCCTGTGTCTATTAAAAATGTTTAATCAATAATTAAAAATCTTCAAATCAGAAAGCATTGTTCCCAAATGGGTTCACTGGTGAATTCTATCAAATATTTAAAGAAGAAATAGCAAATTATCTGCAATGTCCTCTAGCAAATAAAAGCAGAGAAAACCTATCCTAACTTGTTCTATGAGGTCAGTATTACTTTAAAGCAAAACTAGATAAAGACTCTACAAGAAAACAAAACTAAAGACGAATATCTCTCATGAATATAGGTGTAAAAACCCTCAATAAAATATTAGCAAATTAAATGCAAAATGTACACAAATAATTATTAACTTTCAGGTATGCAACATTGGTTCAACATCCAAAAATGAATTAGTATATTCCATTACATCAATAGATTACAGAATGTAAATCACCATATCATATCAACAGATGCAGAAAAAGCATTTGATAAAATCCAAAATCCATTAATAATAAAAATATATCAAAAAATTGTAATAGAGCAGAACTTCCTCCAACTGATAAAGAACATCTATAAAAAATATTCAATATTGTCAAGATATCAGCTTTTCTCAAATTGATCTACAGATTCACTGCAATCCCAATCTATATCACAGGAAGTTATTTTGTGGTTATCAAAAAACTGATCCCAAAGTGTATATGTAGAAGTAAAAACCCTAGAATAGCCAACACAATATTAAGGAGAAGAAGAAAGTTGGAGGACTGGCACTACTCAATTTCAAAACTTAAAATAAAACTATAGTAATTAAGGTAGTGTGGTACTGGCAATAGAATAGACGAATAGATCAGCGCAACAGAGCAGAGAACCAGAAATAAACCCACATAAATATAGTAAACAGATCTTTGACAAAGGAGAAAAGTGCAATTTAGCAAAGATAGTTTATTTCAACAAATAGTTCTGGAACCAGTAGATATACACGTGAAAAAATTAATCTAGACACAGACTTTACACCCTACACAAAACTTGTGGAGACTGTGAAAAGGGGTATCAGAGAAGAGAAAGATGAATGGGTGGAGTTCAGGGGACTTTTGGAGGAAAGTGATATATTTTGAATAATACTGTAATGGTGCATACTCGTCATTTACATTTGTACATTATAAAATGTACAACACAAAGAAGGAAATGTACTTTTGGTTGATAATGATGTGTCAATGTTCGATCATTGATTGTGACAAATGTAACATTTTGGTGCAAGATCATGGCAGGGAGGCTCTGTTTGCACTTTGCACTATCCACTCAATTTTGCTGAGCATCTAAAACTGCTCCAAAATAAAGTCTTGACCAGGTGCAGTGTCAAGGAGGCCGAGGCGGGTAGATCTCTAGGTCAGGAGTTCAAGACTAGCCTGGCCAAGATGGTGAAACCCGGTCTCTATTAAAACTACAAAAAATACCAGGGCGTGGTGGTGGGCGCCTATAATCCCAGCTACTTGGGAGGCTGAGGCAGGGAACTGCTTGAACCCAAGAGGTGGAAGTTGCAGTGAGCCAAGATTGTGCCACTGTACTCCAGCATGGCAGAGTGAGACTCCATCTCAAAAAATAAATAAATAAATACATGCATACATACATATAAATAAAGTCTTAATGTTTTTTAAAGGTCATAAAGAAAACTAGATGCTGTCTTGTGCCATCATGGACTGTGAAGCAAATGGGAAAGTTTCAACAGAATAAAAATAAGTATGGGCAAGTTCATGAGTGGCAGGAAAGCAATAAAAACAAGTTTGGGTCAAGTGTCTGATGCACGTTCTGATGGTGCGATTGTATAATTTGTACTTAGCCACCAAAATCAACTGACATACTTTGGACATTTGTCCCCACTATTTGTTGAAGTTGAAGAATCTAACTTCAAATTTCATGTTGAAATGTAATCCCCAATATCGGAGGTGGGGCCTTGTTGGAATTGACTGGATCACGGGGACAGATTTCTGACGGCTTGGTACTGTCTTGGAGACAATGAGTTGCAAGATCTGGTTGTTGAAAACTGCGGCACCCCACCCCCACCTTGCACCTGTTTTTCACCATGTGAAGTGCTTGCTCCTATTTCATCTTCCACCTTTAATAAAAGCTTCCTGAGGTCTCCCTAAAAACTGAGCAGAGGCCAGCACCATGCTTCTTTTAAGCGTGTCATAAATTAAAATTCACTTATTTCTTATTTTTTAAAATTATATTTCCCCTCTCTAGAATGTAAAAACTACTATGTACAGCTGAGACCATGTTTATCTTGTTCAACATTCTATCCCCTAGGCCAAGCATAGTGCCTGAAACATAGGAGTACCTTAATAAATATACTTTATATAAGTAAGGGGACTGCAGATAGATCTTAAAATGATCAAATAGATCTTAAAATGCACCTCAATATCATCATATATTCAATGTCATGAAAATGAGATAAGATCTATAAACAGTTATGTGAAGAAAAATACATGTCGTGTTGGTGGGGAGAAGAGTTGAAGCAAACGTGAACTACCTAGCAGTCAAACTGAAACAGAGAGCTCACTTAAGTTGACGAATAATGTATCCAAACATTTTAAAGGTTATTTCAGTATTACCGGAGCCACAAGGAGGTCAACAAATTAACCAAAACAAATGTTCCCACATTTTTAATGAATTTTTTTTGTCTTAATAGTAAATCAGTTTCAAGGGTATTTCAGCAACCAAAGCCTAGAATTAAGACTTTAACAATCATGAAAACAAATAAAGATAAAACTTGAGCCACAATCAGGACACTGCAGTCAACAGTAACAATACCAGAACCTCTTATATCCTTTGATTTTTTGAGGTCGGTTTGTCCCTTCTATTTAAATTTAAGTATAATTTTAATATTAAGTCCTACCTATTTATCTTTGGTTTTTTTGCATTTGTTTTTGAGTTATTGGTCATGAAGTCTTTGCCTAAGCCAATGTCTAGAAGGGTTTCTGCACAGCAAAAGGAACAGTCAGCAGAGTAAACAGACAACCCACAGAGTGGGAGAAAATCTTCACAATGTATACATCCAACAAAGGACTAATATCCACAAACTACAAGGAACTCAAATCAACAAGAAAAAAAGCAAACAATGCCATGAAAAAGTCAGCTAAAGATATAAACAGACAATTCTCAAAAGAAGATATACAAATGGCCAAGAAACATATTTAAAAATGCTCAGTATCACTAATGACCAGGGAAATGCAAATCAAAACCACAATGTGACACCACTTTACTCCTGCAAGAATGGTCATAATGAAAAAATTGAAAAATAATAGACATTGGCATGGATGCAGTGAAAAGAGGACACTTCTACACTGCTCGTGGGAATGTGAACTATTACAACCACTATGGAAAATAGTGTGGAGATTCCTTAAAGAACTAAAAGTAGAACTACCATTTGATCCAGCAATCCCACTACTGGGTATCTACCCAGAGGAAAAGAAGTCATTATATGAAAAAGATACTTGCACATGCAAGTTTATAGAAGCACAACTTACAATTGCAAAAATATGGAACCAGCCCAAATGCCCATCAATCAACAAGTGGATAAAGATATTATGTCTCACACACACACACACATATGAATGTGTGTGTGTGTATATATACACACATATGAATGTATATATGTATATGATGGAATACTACTCAGTCACAAAAAGAAATGAATTAATGACATTTGTGGTAACCTGGAGAGAACTGGAGACTATTATCCTAAGTGAAGTAACTCAGGAATGGAAAAGTAAACATCTCATGTTCTCACTCTTAAGTGGGAGCTAAGCTATCAGGATGCAAAGGGATAAGAATGATACAATGAACTTTGGGAACTCTGGGGGAAAGGGTAGGAGGGGGGTGAGAGCTAAAAGGCTACAAATTGTGTTTAGTGTATACTTCCGGGGCAATGACTGCAGCAAAATCTCACAAATCACCACTAAAGAACCTACTCAAGTAACCAAATACCACCTGTTCCCCCAAAAACCTATGGAAACAAAAAGTTTTAAAAAATAAAATAACCCTCAAAGAAATTATTTCTCCAATACTGCAATAATTCATATAAGATGCTCTTAAAAGAGCACCTGCCCAGTAATGACATTTCCACCAGTGAACTTACACCAACTCTGTCTTTGCTTCTCCAAAACCAATGAACTCTATTTCCAAGCAGTTTATGTGAACTTATTTTTTTTGCCAGTATCAGCCTCCTTTACTCTGCCTCTTCAGATGCATGCGTGACTTGGCATAGCTGTGCATCTCAGGTTATAAACTTCATTTCTAATTCCCAAATAAATTCAACATATTTGGAGAAATATATATATAATTTTTAAAACTGTATCTCTAATGGAATTGTGCTAGAGCTTCAGTATCACTCCAAGTCAACAAATAATTATTTTGATTATAATATAAACCAAAGGTAAGTATTACCGATGATTCTTTATTGAGAAAAATCTAAGTAATTAGAATGTGTGTTTCTTCTCCGATCAGATGCATTAGTTTACTTTAAGCCTTGGAGTTTCTTTGAGTTTTCACATTGTCAGATTCTGGTATTGTCATTTACACTCTCTGATATTGCACAGGAATTAGGTTTAAAGGACAAAGTAAGGAAGTAAATGTATAATATTAATAAAATCATAGTAGAAACATTCATCACATTTTATAAGAGTAAAATATTTTTATACCACCCCACCCCCAAAAAGAAATAATTATGGAAAGGAAATTTTATAATAAAAAATATTTTTAAGAGCATATTTTAGACAGTGGCAAAGGAGAAGTACTAAGGAATTAAAAGAGCAAATGGAAAATGAAGATATTTTACCCTGTAAATACAATGTGCAATTGATATAACTACTGTCATATGCAAAAAAGCAGAAAAATGATGATTACTCTCAGAAGAAAATGGGTACACAGTTCCTGTTTTCTATTATGTGGGTTAATGTGGATGACTGAGAACTATAAAAGAGGAGTCCCACCAACTTTCACAGGAATTGTCTTATTACTTAGTATGTTCATAAACACAAGGCAGAGATTTGGGGACACGGGATGCTTTAAGGGAAAGAAACTCTATGATTTTTCCATTGATATTGATTAAACAATAATGTATTGTTTTACATATGCAGTTTTTTGTAAGGAAAGACAGAGGCTTTTCCTCAATCATCTGCTTGTTACAATTTTAACTTTTCCTCATTGGCGGAGAAGTGTTATCCATGTTTTATATTTTTTAACAGACATTCCAGAAATGAGGACAAAATGTTAATATATGACAGTCAGTATTTGGAAGATGGTTTGGTTTGCTTTGACATTCTAACCAGAAGTCATCAATTAGCTTCCCACCACATATTCTCTTCTAAATCCTTACGAGCTAACATGTAATCCTGCTCATGCAATCAGCCAACCCTCACGCTCTCTACCCTGCCCCCCACACACCTAAATGAGTCCATATATAACCAAGTTCTACTGGTAAATGGACTAACCATGAATATATACATTAGTCTGCTTTGAAAAGAGGAGCCAAGTTTATGTGACTACTCGCTCAGAGATAAAGTTATAAAAATGATTCAGTAGGTTTTATGGTGAGACATGCATTTTTATGGTTGGAATGCCATTGGCTGTACATATATTTTCTTTCTTTATTTTTGAGACAGGGTCTTGCTCTGTTGCCTAGGCTGGAGTGTAGTGACATGAACATGGCTTGCTGCGGCCTCCGCCTCCTGAGCTCAAGCGATCCTCTCACCTCACTGAGTAGCTGCTAACACAGGTGCCTGCCACCACACCCAGCTGATTGTTTAATTAGCTGGGGTCTTTCCATGTTGAACAGGCTGCTCTTGAACTCCTGGGCTCAAGCAATTTTCCTGCCTCGGCCTCCCAAAGTGCTGGGATTGTAAGAGTGAGCCACCATGCCTTATGTTTTCTTGAAGGTTATATAACAGTACTCAACTACAAAATCACCTGTTGTTGTTTGTTTTATTAGTAGCACATGTGTAATCATTCTGTAATTTTTTCTAAGACAATTGTTCTTTTTTCCTTTCAATAAAATTTGGTAATTTCTATTTTGCTAGAAATTCCAAGTTCCTCCAATTTTTCATGTTTTTGGCAAAATAGATAAATTGCTACAGCATATTTTAAACAAGTCTGACAGTATATAACAACATTTAATGACATACATACCATTTAATTGTGCAATTCCCACTTCTGATAATCTACTTAATAGAAACAGAATGAATAATATAAAAAATTACGTAATGTGGATGTTTATGATAGCATTGTTTGTTATAATACTAAAATAACTAAAAGCAGCTTTAATGTCCAACAATAGAGAAACGGTATAATGTATTTTAAGTGTCATCTAAAAGCACAGGTTAATAGGTATAGAGTTTCAGTTTAACAAGATAAAAAGGGTTCTGGAGATAGATAGTGGTGATGGTTGCACAACAATATGAATGTTCCTAATACCGCTAAAACACTTAAAAATCATTAAGATGGTAATTTTTGTTACATGTATTTTACAATTTTACAATTTAAAATAAAGCATAATGTTCACATCTTTTAAAATTATTATTCTTTTATTTATTCTTCCAGGTCAAGTGAAAGGACTACAAATCAAGATTTTAAATCACAGAATGTGCTAAATATATATTTTCCCTACATGAGACATGTGTTCGGTTAACAAGCACTAGCGAGGAAACAGAAATTTGTCTGAGACTATCTGCTAAGTAGGCAATACTCGCCTACCTTATTTCAATGTATCATAACAGAAAATAGCTTAATTATATATAAAACTCTAAAGACACTGAATTCTGAATACATAGTAATTATATAAATTCACATGTACTATTCTAAGTATTTATTTTAAACTAATAGTATCTAATTAAAAGGGCACCCTAAGCTGTGCTCATCTAATTTTAGTCATCATTACACAATGTATACTTAAAGCAAATCATCACATTGCACATCTTGAATATATGCAATCTTTGTCAATTAAATATTTTAAAATAAAAAATCACCCTGGGGAGATGCCATACTAACTCAAAATATACTCAAAGTTGTTATATTACTTTTATTATACGTTTTCAATACCCATATTTCTTCATAGTTGAATTATTTAAAATAAGCTGTACTAAGAACACTTAACATGTGATCAACCCTTCTAACAAACTTTTTAAGAGCACAATAGAGTATTTTTAAATATAGGCACAATGTTATACAGTAGATCTCTAGAACTTACTCATCTTGTGTAACTAAAATTTTATATACACTGAATTCCCCAGTTCCCCTCCAGCAGTCACTCCCAACCACCACTCTACTCTGTTTCTATGAGTCTAACTATTCTAAATATGTCATTGACATGGAACCATGCACTATTTGTCCTTCTGTGATTGGCTTATTTCACTTCACAAAATATTCTTGAGGTCCATCCCCGTTGCCACATGTTGCAGGATTTCTTTTTTTGTAGGCTGAATAATATTCCATTGTATGTTTATACCACATTTTCTTTATGCAATCAACCATCAGTGGACATTTATGTCGTTTTCAAGACTTAGCTATGGTAAATAATACTGTAATTAACACGGGAGTGCAAATATCTCTGAGATTCTGATTTCAATTACTTTGGATATATACCTAAATATATGTGACTACTATCCAGTAGAACTTGGATACATATTAACTCAATAACTTGTGTGTGGGGAGGGGTAGAGAGCATGAATGTTGGCAGATTGCAGGAGTAGGGTTACATGTTACCTTGTAAGGATTTAGTAATCCTAGTAGGATTGCTGTTTCATATGAAATTTCTACTTTTAACTTTCTGAAGAACCTCCGTACTGTTTACCACGGCAGTTGCACCACTTTACATTGCCTCCAACAGTGATGGATTCCAATTCTTCCACATCCTGGCCAACGTTAGTTACTTTTTGATTTTTTATAATAGCCATATCAACAGATGTGAGGTGACATCTCATTAAGGGTTTGATTTTCATTTCAATGATGATTATGATGTTGAGCATCTTTTCATTTACTCATTAGCCATTTATATTCCTTCTTTTGAGAGATGGCTATTCAAGTTTTCTTTGTTTTTGCTATTAAGTTGTAAAAGTTCCTTTTATTTTGGGGATGATAACCCCTTATCAAATACTTGTTTTACAAAAATTTTCTCCCATTCTGTAAGTTGCTTTTACACTGTTGATTGTTTATTTTGCTGTGCAGAAGCCTTTTAATTTGATGTAGTCTCACTTTTCTATATATTTTTTTGGCTTGTGTTTTGGTGTCATATACAAGAAGTCATTGATAACACCAATGTCAGGAAGCTCTTACCCAGTTTTCTTCTAAAATTGTATAGTTTCGGATCTTAGGTTGAAAGTCTGTATTTTGAGTTGATTTTTGTGTACAGTGTAGGATAAGGATCCAATTTTACATATATCCAAGTTTTTAACACTATTTGTGAAAGAGACAATACTTTCTTCATTGTGTTTTCTTGGCACCTTTGTCAAAGACCAGTTAACTGTACATGTGTGAGTTTATTTCTGGGCTCTATATTCTGCTTCATTGGCCTATATGTCTGTTTTTTATGACAGTGCTATAGCATTGTGATTACTGTAGCTTTGTAATATGTTTTGAAATCAGGAAGAATGGTGTCTCCAGCTTTTTTCTTCTTTCTCAGATTGCTTTGGTTATTCAGGGTGTTTTTTGTTGTTGTTGTTGTTTTTGTTTTTTTTGTTTGTTTGCTTCTTTTTGTGGCTCCAAATGAATTTTAGGTTGTTTTTTTCTATTTCTGTAAGAAAAAAAAAAAAAGTCATTGGGTTTTTGATAGGGATTATATTGATCAATTTGGATAGTATGGAGATTTTAAGAATATTAGACTTTAGGGTTTTCTACAGATAAGATCATGCCATCTGCAAATAAAGATTAATTTACTTTTTTCCTTTCTGATTTTGATGCTTTTATTTCCTTCTCTTGCCTAATTGCTCTGCCTAAGGTTTCCAGTACTATGTTGAATGGAAGTGGTAAGTGTAGAGAAGTGATTATTTTGAAAATGTGTATTTTAACAAATCAATTCTAATTATAATCTTAGAGAAAATATGTACAAATAAATTTGAATATGGACAACATTTAGTTAGTTACAGGAATAGATGAAAACATTGATTTGAATCAATGATGAGATTGTGGGAATTGGATTTATGTTGTTATTTTACTATTTTCAATAAGGCAATTTTAAAAATGAGAAAAGTCAAAAATAGACTAGAATTCTAACCCATTGTTAATTATGCATATAAGCAAATATGTTTATAAAAATAGATTTAAAATGCAATGAACTAAGCAGATGTTCACAAGTGTTTCCACATGTTGGTCACTCTGGTCACAGTGAAAAAGCAATTTATTAGTCTACAATATCGTTGTTCATATTTGCCTTTTCTCAAAATCTCCATGTCTTAGTTAACCAAAGACACTAGAAAGCAAGCAAAAAAAAAAAAAAAAAAAAAGTAAATTACTAAGTTTCTGAGTAAATAATGAAGTTTAATGTCTCAATTCTACAGTCTAATAGACACTGTAAAATGTATAAAGTGAATCAACACGTTAATTTAGCCTCTTTTTCTGAGGACTTATTAGGAAAACACCCACTAAGGTAATGTCCTTCTCTTGCACTCTTTTTTTCCCAGGATCTTTTCCAGCCTAAGAGTAGTGATAGATGTTTTGTTTGGATTTTTCTGGAGCGGTAGAAAGTGTGGAAGGAGCTCCTTGAAGTGTTGTTTGTGTATGCTAGATATCAGTGAATTTCTGAAAACACGGTCAAAATTTCTCTCCACAAGGATTTCTCAAATACTCTGAAGAAAGATATTGTTGAGAAACCGCTGAGTTGAGTCCATTCTGATGGCACTGTTTCCTGCAAGGGTTTCAAGTTGACAACTCATGCTGAAATTCACAATTGTGTAAAGTGCATACATCTTAATATGTTTATTTCATCTATAAATATTAATTATATATTTTGTATTGGTTCTGTGGCTTTTATCTCTTTAACTGAGATTTTGTAAATGTAATTTTCGCGGCAGCTCAACAGTTTCAACGTTTTGTGGCACTAAACACCATCAAAAGCCCTTATATGGCTCTCCAATCATTAAAACCTGAGTATTATGGGATCAGAGAAAAGATCTCTTTGCCTACCACCTGGGGAAAACATTACCATTA
Organism: Mandrillus leucophaeus; assembly: GCF_000951045.1. Classification (NCBI taxonomy): domain Eukaryota; kingdom Metazoa; phylum Chordata; class Mammalia; order Primates; family Cercopithecidae; genus Mandrillus; species Mandrillus leucophaeus. Next base: position 1,805,709 of record NW_012105032.1, read on the forward strand.
TGTTGGAGATTAATAAAGTAAGGCTAAAGGCCAAAGGCAACATGACCCTGTGTCCTACTTGACCCCGTGATCCTTTAGCACTGGACTGGGAAGCCAGGGCAGTTGTAAACTTTGACTTTCCAATGTACTCAGGAAAGTATGCAACCTATCTTTTTCCCTAAGCTAAAATTAAATTGATAATTAGTTTTTTAAAACTTATTATTTTTGCCCAGGTCATCATCTTCTTATGTGATTTTTAGATGTTCAGCTTAAATATAGTATTTTAATTAATAAATAACATTTAAAATATAAGAAACATCTAAAAGCCATCTTACATTTTTCTTTCTCTCCTTCTCTCTCTCTCTCTCTCTCTCTCTCTCTCTCTCTCCCTTTCTCTCTTTCTTTCTGTTTTTTAATCTTGGCATAGAGGAAGCGGGAAGTTACTTAGCACGGTTCCGGGTTTCTCGCGCCCCGCCCGTCCCCCCTCCCTATCACTGCTACTGGCTCTTGGTCCCTCCGTTGGACTGTCCTGCGGAGAGAAACCCCAGCCCATCGGTCTGCGCTGGGACCGCCCGCCGCGCATCTGCCCTTCTTCGCTGACTCCGCCCCGCATCTGGCCAGACCCGCCTCGCGTCAGAGCTGACCCACTCACTGCGCGTTTGCCAGTCAGTCTCTCCGGACCTGCCTCGAGCCTCAGGCTGCTGAAATCACCGCGCCTCACTCGGTCCGTACCCAGTGGGCATCTTGGGTATCTGGGCGGTCTTCGATCCCCCGCGCGTGTGTCTGTCTGTCTGTCTCTGTGTCCTATCCGCTGCCTGCAGCCTGCCTGCCGGTCTTATCGCACCAAGTGTCTAGTGTACCCGTTCGCAGACGCTGAGTGCGGAGAGGCCTTAGCGAAAGGCTAGCCAGCCCGAGACTGGCCAGGCAGCCGGCGGAGGAATACGCGCTCGGTCCCTGCCCTTGTTGATATCATTTTAAACCAAGAGGAGCTCTAGGCCTGTATTTATGCAGAAAACGGGTCGGGAGGCCTCTGCCTGCAATGCTAGTTGTGGGGAGCCAGCCAGCTGCTTGGTGGCTTCTCACAATTTCACGGGGACAGGAAAATTACGTTTCCGGTACTGGCTTTTGAAACTGATTTTAAATCTGAACGGGTGACAATTTTAAGTCCCCGCAGGGAGAATAGATTCGTATTTGGGGCGCCTTTTTGTCTGATGTGTTTGTTCTGAGCCTGCTGACCAGCTGTTTCTGAACTTCATTTTCTCAGCCTCGACAGTGATTCTGAGTCTGCTTTTAGCTTCCTTTTGCCTGCCTTGGCTTTTTCTGTTCCTGAACAGCTGTTTGGCCCATAGCTTAGAGAAAGCAGCCTTTTTTCTCTTCAAAGAGAACCTCCTCCCAGTGCTCAGAGAGATGGGGAGCGGGGAGCCTAATCCTGCTGGCAAGAAAAAGAAGTATCTCAAGGCCGCTCTGTACGTGGGTGACTTGGACCCAGATGTCACCGAGGACATGCTCTATAAGAAGTTCAGGCCTGCTGGCCCTCTGCGATTCACCCGAATCTGCCGTGATCCGGTGACCCGCAGCCCCCTGGGCTATGGCTATGTTAACTTCCGCTTTCCCGCGGATGCAGAGTGGGCCTTGAACACCATGAATTTTGATTTGATTAATGGAAAACCATTCCGCCTTATGTGGTCTCAGCCAGATGACCGTTTAAGAAAGTCTGGAGTGGGAAATATATTCATCAAAAACCTGGACAAATCCATAGACAATAGGGCCCTGTTTTACTTATTTTCTGCTTTTGGGAACATTCTGTCCTGCAAAGTCGTATGCGATGACAACGGCTCTAAGGGTTATGCCTATGTGCACTTTGACAGCCTGGCCGCTGCCAATAGAGCCATCTGGCACATGAATGGAGTGCGGCTCAACAACCGCCAGGTGTATGTTGGCAGATTCAAATTCCCAGAAGAGCGGGCGGCTGAGGTCAGAACCAGGGATAGAGCAACTTTCACCAATGTTTTCGTTAAAAACATTGGAGACGACATAGATGACGAAAAACTGAAGGAACTTTTCTGTGAATATGGGCCAACTGAGAGTGTTAAAGTAATAAGAGATGCCAGTGGGAAATCTAAAGGCTTTGGATTTGTGAGATATGAGACACACGAGGCTGCCCAAAAGGCTGTGCTAGACTTGCATGGAAAGTCCATCGATGGAAAAGTCCTCTATGTAGGGCGAGCACAGAAGAAAATTGAACGTCTGGCTGAGTTGAGGCGGAGATTTGAACGGCTGAGGTTAAAAGAAAAAAGTCGGCCCCCAGGGGTGCCTATCTATATTAAGAACTTGGATGAGACAATCAATGATGAAAAACTGAAGGAGGAATTTTCTTCCTTTGGGTCAATTAGTCGGGCCAAAGTGATGATGGAAGTGGGGCAAGGCAAAGGATTTGGTGTGGTCTGCTTTTCCTCTTTTGAAGAGGCTACCAAAGCAGTGGATGAGATGAATGGCCGCGTAGTGGGCTCCAAGCCCCTGCACGTCACCCTGGGCCAGGCCAGGCGCAGGTGCTGAGAATAAGAATGCTCAGTTCGTTTCAGCCTTAGTTGGTGCCTCCTTAGTTTGGGCTCCTTTGTGATAAGGGGTTATTTTATGCTAATTCACAAGTTTCTTTTTTTTTTTTTTAAAGTGAATTCTTTCTTTTGAAAAAAAAAAAAGCAAAACTAGAAAACTGTTCAATTTAGAATGGAACATAATTTCTAATTGTAAAATTGTCGTTTTGTATTTTTTTGATGTAATATCCTTAGAAATATGTAGAATAAAGTGTATTCCTCCACTTTTTTTTTTCCTGAACAGTCAAGGTGAGGCAATTGATTGAGTATATTTCCCTTCTTATTTCAATAATACTCTATTATTTTTCATGAAAATATTTTCAACATGGTTCTTCTGAATCTATCACAGTGAAAAGTTCTAACTTGCTTTTTGAGAAGTCAGTACAGCAGGGAAAATCATATGTGATCCAATTAACATCTGCATAATTTCACTTAAAATTTTTATGCAAAATGAATTTTTTTAACGTGAAATTTATTTTATTTTCTTTATTTATTTGTATTCTTGTTTCATTTTTTAATATGTTGTGAACATACTACAGACTTGATAATACTTTTGACTAATTGTTGGGAGTGGTTGTATTAACTTCTCGCCCAAATAAGTAAGCATATTGGTGTTTTCTCAATTAGTCACTTAGAAAATTAACACTTAAGGCAGTGGCTATTTAAAGTAAGAATTGCATCTTAAAAACCTTTCCTAAAGATTTGGTATTTGAGGATACTTTCAGTACCACTCCTACCATCCATTTTTCTGAATTCCTTAGTACATATACTTGGATCATGTTAAATTAACAAGAAAAATGAATAACTGCACTGAATTGCCTTTACCTATAAATAATTTAATCTTTTACCTTCAGCTTTTATCAACTGTCAATATAAAAGGCAAATAATCCACAGAATGATGTTGAAAAACTTCTTGGAAGAACACCTTCTATTAAACTTGTTATCTCTTGTAAATTATTGAGTGTATCCTTTTGATAATGTTCACAGATGTTTCAAAGGTAAGGAATAGGTTGTCTCTTGGATTAAGTCATATGCCTCCAGCTATTATATGAGAACTGTGAAACCAATATGGTTTTCTTTATGTCTTGGCTGCTTGAAAATTCAAAAAAAAAAAAAGGTTTTGTTCAATATTGCAGTTACGTTAATTAGCCTGTAATTTCTAAATTAGAGATTCTCTACATTTCACTTGTGGTTTCCTGTTCTCCTCATTGCCGGCCTTCCATTCATATTACACTTATTTTTCTATTTTTTGTATTACCTTTTTAAAAATATATACCTGTTCAAGTCCTTTTAGGAAGAAGAAAATACCTAATTTATGTAAAATTTAATAATTACTTTTTTATAATATGATTCACTTATGCCACAGATTTGACCATTAGAATATGTTTTTGTCTCTACTGTCAGTTTTATTACCTTATATACAAATCTTCATTTTCATACATAGTACAATGTAAATAAATAATTTTGTTAACACTTTTGTTAGCTCTTTGACCATAAAATAATGACAATAAGCTGTTTCTATGTATTTGTTTATCTACAAATTACAGGTTTATTCGTTTTCAAATATTTTCAAAATGGAAATCACTGTTTTTATTGATTATAAACGTAACACATGCTCATTGTAAAAAATGTACACAGTGCAGAAGGAAGTAAAATTTCCACAGTTCAGAAATAACCACAATGAACATTTTCAATGTGTAAATATCTTTTTGTATTTTTTGCTATGTATACACAAACATTTTGACCAAAAATCCATACTATATTTACTGTTCTGTATTTTTAATTTTAAACTGAACCATAATCATCTTTTCATGACAGTAAATATCAATCTCTATCATCATCTTAGTGACTGCATAGTATTCCCTTGTGTTGACATATTATAATTTATCTAAACAGTTTGCTACTGAATCTAATTTATGTGATTTTTCACATATTTACATGCGTAAACAATGCCGTGATGAACATCACTTGCTTAAAACCGTTATTAATTCCATGACTGCAAAAAAATTTATATAATTTGCAAAAGCTTAAATCTGATGAAAAAAATATGTGCACATCATATTGATATATGTATCAAAATTTTGGAATACTTTCAAGATATATTCTGCATTTAGATTGACAAATGGAAAACTAAAAACAAATCTTATTTTTCATTTTTCTGAGCCAAATTGCTTTACACCATTGTGATTATTAACGTATATCAAAACTATGAAACTACAAATAAAATTTAAAATGTTTATGTTGGTAATTATTTATCATATATACTCTCGATTTGTTTTTACCCATTACCAGTCTTCAGTTAAATTTATAAACCTGAAGTATCAGTGTTAGCCTGCAGCCTTTACAAATGCTTTGATTCAATATAAATCTAGACAGGTATCTATAATGTAGAAATTATCAAATAAAAGCATTTAACATATTTTTGGAACAATGGATTTAAACTATTACTATTTTTGAAAAGCTAGCCAGTGTAAAGAAAAGAAGAAATTAAAATATACCTAAGAACAGATAAAATATATATGTTTAGTGCTTTGATAAACTGTTGAAAAAAACACTGTAAATTCCGTTGGTGAAAATCAAAGCGAAAACATAAAGGAAAGATATTCTCTATTTGAATGTAAACACCAGGGTAGTTTTTCAATCCTGTACTTTTGCTCATCATTTCTTTTATCACAAGATAATTAGTACAAATTAAATAGTTAGGTTACGAATGCACCATTTAGTACAAATTTTGTTTTGTTCTGTTTGGCTTTTCAAAACAGTCACTTGTATAAACTTTAAATGTACCCAAGGAGAAGAAAACTAAAAATATTGTTTTGTAATTGCAAGCCATCACAGTCAAGGTTATTTTGAGGAGGCTTTTTTGTACAAGAAGTTGGCACATACTGCTGCCTATCTAGTAATAATGGTGAAGGAGAAAAATAAAATATTACACATGTAAGTGATATCTTTAGGCCAGTGGGAAAAAGTTACAGTATTTTTTTAAGGGGAGAGAGGAATGGAGTGAATACCCTCTTCCCTATAAATAAGTGGCCTAATTTAAGGGAATAATTAGAAATCTATCAATATATGACTGCAGACAGATAAAACAAGTTTTTTCAGCACTTATGATAATAGCTGGAATATAGGAGGCATTCCACAAATATTTGTGGAATGAATGAATTCATAATCTGAATTATACCCCTCCATTTGTTTGCTTTTCAATTCCCTCAATATTTGATAAAAGAAATGAGTTATTACAGAATAAGCCATTTGTATTAAAGCCCATCTTATGAAGAAATAATTGAGAAATGATTGGTTACATAGACTGGTGCTTATACATAGTGTTATTGGTTACATAGACTAGTGCTTACAGTGTTAAGGTTTCTCAATGCTTTCCTTCTTCTCATGCTCGTTTTTTCATGGTTTTTGTGTTTCATACTTGATTGATGAGCCTGTCTTAAACAGACAAAGCTTCTAATAATTGGCATAACTTAAATCAAACAGTCTATTTGTAGAGCAACACTTTTTATAAGTTAATGGGGTGCTCCATCGAGTCCAATGCTATTTCACAAAGTCGTGCTCCTGAATCCAACAGTATGACCACAATCATCCTTGAGATACAAGAGCATGCTCATTTGAAGTGAATTAATTCTTACACATTTTAGGGTTTTATTTACTGCCCATGAAATGTAACTTAACAAATGATTCCTTGCAGCCTCATGAGAGTTAATGTATCCCTCTTGGTTCCAGGGAATCACAGTAAGTATTTAAAAATCGTCTAGCTACCATTGGAAAGATGAGAAAATAAAGCCCTGATGAATTCAAAGTATCAATACTGAAGATATCATTCTTATAAAACTTTAAAAAACTAACTCCAAATACTTTCACCCTCAAAAGTCGCAGTCAACTTCAAAATATCTCCCATCTGGTAGAAAAAAAGATCAGTTTACTCACTAAATTTCTCATCAAAATTTGGGAACTTCACAGTTTATTTATTTTTAAAAATTAGTGCTTAAGGGAGATAAGGATGAGTGCTGATAAGGGATGAGTGCTGATATTGTATGGCATGACTGGCTCTGTTTTAGAGCTAATGTAAGTGAAACACAAGATGTTGGCATCTTTTGTATGAAAAAATAAGTCTTCTATAATGTAAACTAAATAATTTTACATCCTTTCGTGATTGAATTGAAACTTCTAAAAGGATAAATTATGCTTTTGAAAAATCAAGAACTGTACAAATCAGTATTTTAAAAAGTAATGTAAGCGAATTTACACAGAATGACAGCCAACTTTTTTTAAGTCACCTCTCTCTGAGGATATTGAGCAGACTAACTCCCTGACTAAAACAAATACAGAGAGGAATTTACAAATATTTCTTTTTCAGTGTCTCAGGAAGCCCAGAGTATATCAGTAAATGGTCTTATTGCACAAAAATCTATCATATATTAATATTTATAAATAAAGAAAGAAGAACCTACTTTAGTCTTTTTGTCTCAATGGGCAGTTTTATTACATTAAAGATTGTTACAGAGCAAAGCAAGTCAGGATGAATAATTTGTTTCCTATTTTATTGATGAATTAAAAAAAATAGGGGAGTTGCAAATTAAGTCAAGAAGAATTAAAAAGAAAGGATGTACAGAAATAAATAGTAATTTAAATGTTAGAAGTGTAAATACTTTAAAGGCATTAAAATTCTGCCTATTTTGATACTTAATTGAAGGTAAAACATCACAAACCGTTTGTATTCAATTTGTATGGTTATTTTTATCACTGATTTGACTACTACAGTGACACTAAGCCTCAGGAGTATTTCATTTGTAAGTGAATTTGCTTAAATAATTATTGGTGCTAATCTACTTCCGTCTACTCTCTTACCTCCCTCACTGAATCTCAATCCCATCCTTGCTGAGTATTCAAAAATACATGAGGTATTTCTGGATTATATAGTCTGTCTAAACATCAGCTCAGAAATTTATTTGTAGCTATTAGATGTGCATGTGTTTGATATTGTACAATTCGGTGAGACAAAGCTTCAGGACTTGCATGGTAAGTTGTACATGGTGGGAAACTTGTCTACTGTTTAGGTGTGAGTGAATGTATTTAGCTAAAGATATTCTTTTAAAAAATGTAAATTTCATAATGATGGGAATTAAACCAACGACAAAGCCATGGGGTCTGTTTGGAATTGTGGTTTCATAATGTATAAATGTGCTGAAGCATATGAATAGCAAAGACTAGGGAATATATCTAGAAATATATATTGCTAATGTGGGATAAATTTTGTGGTATGAAATCATACTCCAAGCATAACAAGAGATATTGCTAAGAGAAACTGCCCAATACTTCTGAAGTGTAACATAGGCAATGAAATTATCCACTTGTTTCATGGAGACATATTGCAATAGTGTGACCCCTCTCAGTTAAAGAGTAAAAGTATGTAGGAAGATACGTTTTTCTGAAACTTCTATTATATTTTGATATAAGTGAAACAAACCGTGAAAGGATGAAAAAGTATAAACTAGGTATGTCTCTTATTTTAGTCTCCAAAATGAAAAACAGTTTTACTTTAGGCAGAATAATTTTCTCAGACTACTGAGTACTGTTTGTATTATCTTTAGATTGTGAGAGCTGCATGTATAAAATTTATTGTAATGGTCAAGGACAAAAATATCTCCTGAGTACATTTTAAGGTAATACATAAACTGGTAAACAGGACTACAACCTCCCCTCAGCAGCAATTTTCATCATAAATATCATTTAAGCTGAGTTTCTGATTGAAGTAATTGCTTGCTTGAAATTTTAACTGGAATCTGGGGCTGAGAACTTGGGGTCGTGACAATTATGTTTTAATTGATCTTGGAACATACGTTTTTAGAGTATTGCTAACCTTGTCTGGTAAAGCAGTTTATCTTGCTATATATGCAAAGGTTATCTATTGTTCAAGTTGTTAGATAAAATTTCAAATGTTACTCAATACATAAAACAATATGGAATCTGTCCCTAAAAAAATTCCTCAGTGAATAATTAAGAACGTTATATTAAATAACTTAAGTCAGTATTAAGAATTCATAATTTAAACAGAGAGGAGTTTCAGATCAATTGAATACACATTTTGAATGCAAAAAAAAATGAATTTTACAGTTGAAAAAATGGAAAACATGTCTGTGTCAGATACTAGTTAATACATTCTCTCTAAAGAGAGAGCCCTCACAGAAATTTGTAAAGGTGATGATTAGATACAAAAAGGATTTAAAAAAAAGTCATGGAAATCTTTCATAACAACTCTGAAAGGGGAGTCATGTTTCTCTGTTGCACCATCAATGTAGATCCCAAGAAACAATGAGAATGCAGAAAAGGTGGCAAAAAGAAAGACTTGGCCCTTGGAAATACAAACTTGTGGCACACATCGAAAGTTCATTAAAAAGTATCAGTATTTAATGCTAGAAATTATCTCAGAAGATACATTACTGCTTGCTTGCTTAATTTCATATGTACTACCTAAAAGCTCCAGAACTTCCTACAATCATTAAGGTATTAAAGCAATAATTTTTAACTTATAATAACAATGATTCTGAAATGTGTTATAATGGTTTGAGTTTTAAAGCTCCCTATGTTTTGCTGTTTGTACTGAGTTAGACATCCAAAATTTGCTCTTTCCAAGGTTCATTGGTAAATTTTTTAAATTTTCTATGGCACAAATGGTAGATCATACCTATTAAAAACTCAGGATGTGCATGGCAATTGGGCTGGAGGACTGTTCTAAATATAGTCAAGTTAAAATCTTCATGTTTGTAAGAAAATTGGATGGACAAATGGATCAATGGATGGATGAATTTGAGGGTGGATGCATGCATATATACCTGCATACATATATAAATAATAATAAAGATGATATAGAAAGGGAGATAAGAACAAATACAAGGATCCCAGGACTAACAACACATCAATTATCATATGGGCTCAAATTAGGAACCACAGACCTCTTCGTCCAAAAACAAAGCTTTGGTTCCCAAACAAGTCTATGGTCCAAAGAAAGGTGATTGGGCAAGTGGACAGAACCATCCGCAAGTGTAATCCCTGTGGCAATTCACTCCAGTAAAATCTTTGTGATGAACTAATATTTACCGGCATGCTGGTGGGGAAGCACTGGCCCACATTTAGTTAAATGACAGTATTGAAACCTGTTCAACATTTTTGTGTTTCTCAAACTGTGTTTCAAAGTGTATCAGAATCAATGGTAGTATTAGCTAAAATTTGGATTCCTAGGACTCACCCTTGGCTTACTGAATCAAATTTGATGTAGCAGTGGTGATGTTGGGTTGAAGAACAGAAATCTACATTTTTTTCTCATAGCTCCCAGGAGATTTTTATGCATACTTTTTCTAGAACAGGAGTCAGCAAATTGTTTATATAGAAGCCCAGATAACAAATATTGCAGCCATTGTGGGCCAAGAGAAAACATCAAGGATATTATGCAGGCTTTCATATAACAAGAAAAAACACATCTCCACAAATGTTAAATTTGACGAAATTCAAAATATAGTGATGATATTGAGAAGAAAAGAATACTATAATAAAATTATCCTACAGAGTAGAATTTGAGAGGGTTATATTTCACTTAATTAAGGTTCAAAGTTAGTGTTCTCAATCACTCAATCATCAGATCAATTGTAAATATGTTCACCTGTAAAACCCTTTTGTAGCTGTGGCAATACAAAAAACAAGTGGCGGCCTGCAAGTTCTCATTTTGCAACTTCTAATCTAGAAACACTGTTCCAGAGGCTTGTCTTAGTTTCTGCCGTTATTACAAAATACCATAAATTGGGTAGTTTATAAACAACGAAAATGTATTTCTCACAGTTATGGAGGTTAACACCATGGAATACTATGCAACCATAAAAAAGGATGAGTTCGTGTCCTTTGTAGGGACATGGATGCACCATGAATATACACCATGGAACACTATGCAGCCATAAAAAGGATGAGTTCGTGTCCTTTGTAGGGACATGGATGCAGCTGGAAACCATCATTCTCAGCGAACTATTGCAAGAACGGAAAACCAAACACCGCATGTTCTCACTCATAGGTGGGAATTGAACAATGAGATCACTTGGACACAGGAAGGGGAACATCAGACATCGGGGCCTGTTGTGGAGTGTGGGGAGAGGGGAGGCATAACATTAGGAGATATACCTAATGTAAATGACTAGTTAATGGGTGCAGCACACCAACTTGGCACATGTACACATATGTAACAAACCTGCACGTTGTGCACATGTACCCTAGAACATAAAGTATAATAATAAAAAATAATAATAATAATTAAAAAGATACAATCTGGGATCAGGAGTTACCAAGATTCTAAAAAAAAAAAAAAAAAAAAAAGGAGTAGGAAGATGCTCTTGATGGTACTGAGGATTTACAGTACTCTGGATTCATCTAGAGAAAATCAGTTTCTTTAAAATATAAAAATAAATGCATCCATAAGAGGTAAAATACAGACATTACCTTAAAAATACAAATCAATACCAGGGTTGGAGGTATCATATGGAAATACAGTACCAAACTGACAGAATTAATTTAAACTTTTCCTTACTGCGTTAGGAGATTAGTCCCCATTCACTGAATCATCTGAATTTTGCTGATTACGTCTGAAATCATTAAAGACCACTTTTGTTTATGAAAAAAAAAAAAATCCAAGATCAAGGCAGGTTAGGTGTCTCGTGAGGGCCTATTGATCATAGACAGTGCCTTCTCCCTGCAGTCTCACCTGGTGGGAGGGGCAAATAAGCTCCCTTGGGCCTCTTTTGTAAGGATATCAACTCTATTCATGAGGACCTCACCCTCATTCTCTAATCACCTCCCAAGAGACCCTACTGCCTAATATCACTGCTTTGGACATTAGGATTTTAACATGAATTTTGGAAATACACAAATATTCCCACCATAGCAAGCTGAAGTGTAGAATATTTTCAATAAAGAAAAACTATTTGAAATTATAATTACAAACACCTTGTAATAACTGAACTCTTATCTCCTCACATTCCAAACTTATTCCTCCATCCTTGAATATTTTTCATCTCAGTAAATGTCAGCTTTTTTCTTGAAGTTTTTAGGCCAAAGACCTTGGAGTTTTTCTTTACTCCTTTCTTCTTCTCATGCCCGCCAAGTCCACTCTGTCGGGAAATCACGATGGCTAAGTTTTCAATATATATTCAAAATTTTAGAATTTTGTATCACCTCTGTTGGCAACCTCCCAGTCCAAACCACCATCACCTCTAATTCTCTAATATAGGTTATTTATGTAGGCCATTATGTAGCCTATTAAGATAGGCTATTTATTACGGTAGATTATTTTGATAGTCTCCTAAAAGGTTTTCCAGCTCTCCTTGTTTTCTTCCTATAGTCTATTCTCCACAAAACTACCAAGGTGAATCTTTACAAGTCATATCATGTAACTTCTCCCTCTAAATGATCAATGGCAGCCTATCTCATATTCGATGAAGTTCAAAGTTCTTACTGTGACCTTACCTCTTTGATTAAATCTCCTACCGCTCTTCCCCTCCCTCATGCCACTCTTGTCACACTGTCACTTCACTGTTCTCTGAAACGTCAAGCACATTCCTATCTCAGCTCTTTTGTTCCTGCTCTGTCCCTTTGCCTGGGATTCTCTTCTCTCATTCTGTCATTTCACTCAGATCTCTGCTAAAGTATCACCAAATAAGGGTTTTCCTCAAACCCTGTACTAAATTGCAACCCCTCCTTCCAAAACTCTTTGTTACTATTCCTTAACTGACTTTCCTTTTCTTCATAGCACTAAAAAATACCCAGTATGTTTTATGTTGATATGTGTTTTTGTCCCCCACCATACTATCACTAGAAAGTATTTTCCATGTGATCAAAAACTGTTCACAGCTGCATTCCAGTACCTGGAAAAGTGGCTGATATTTAATGATGATAAATAAATGTTTATTTAATAAATGAATTGTATGACATGACAGGAAGAAACATGACATGAAAGAGCAGTTATTATATCATATGCTGTTAACAGAATGAACCAGAATGCATCGTTCTAAAAGGCAGAAAATAGCAATAGCAAAAGAAAACTTTTTTTACTCTTCTATTTTTTTGGATATTCCAAATTGTCTTTAATGAACATATATGATTTTATCAGGGATAAAATTGTTGAACTTCAAAAAATCATTAAAATAGAAGAAATAAAACATTAAAGCTCAATGAATATAACTATATTAACATTTTACTCTTATATTTCTATTAGCTAAATAAAATTTTGAAGGAAAACCTGAAAAATATTCACATCTGCTATGCCAAATCAATTGGTACATTATTTGTTTTTATATAAAGAGGTCACACAAATCAATACAAGAGCACATGGACAAAAGTAGTTTTTGGGAAAACATAACAACAGACAACTATAAAAGAACAAAAAAGGATAAAACAACTAGACAACAGACATATGGCAATGACAATGTCTAAAGTAACTGGCTAAGATACAATTTTAGTGAGATACTATTTTCACCCATGAAATTAGTAACACTGAAGAAAGTGTCAATATTGGTGAGGCGATAGTTAAAACAGGCACTCTCAGTATTGCTTATCAAGGTTTAAATTTATAAAACCCTTTTGAAACTATTTTATTAAATAGCAATATGTTTTAGTATCTCTAAAGTTGTTCATAGGTTTTGAACAAGTCGTTATCATCTGAAAAGTCATATTAGAATGGAAAATCACATTTTCAAACCTCATTAAAGATCTTTGGAGTAATCTTCATGCTTCATCATTCTTCTATAGCCATGCCCCCACTCCGCCTTCATGTCACAACATATGCTAAAAAAGTGCATTGTGTTTGCAAGTATAACTATTACATGCCAGACAAACTCATTATTCTTTACATATAACATCCTTTTTTTTCTATCTGCTTTTCCCAAGTAGCTACATCTACCACAGACGTGAGATCATAGAAGGCATATAGTATCTATTTGTTAATCAAATTATTGAAAATACACATCTGGTTTTCTTCTAACCATGAAATTATTTTCTGTTGTTAGAAATAGAGGATAACATCCAAAGAGAAAAGAGAATCAATGTAGTTATCCTCTGCCAACCCAGAACCAATAACTTCACCTTGATTTTAACCTTTCCTCTATGGTGGTGTCCAACTTATACCAAATATCAATTTGATGCTTTACATAAACTAAGTGTCTTTTTGCACACACGTGTGTGTGTGTATGTGCGCTTGTTCGTGTGTTTTTGTGTGCTCAGGGAAAAGAAAGATTATCAAAATTGCCTGGTTAATGTGATTAAGTAGGCAAACCAGTTATAGGAGTAGAGATAATATTATCTGACTTGTACAACCTCAGCATTAACTAACTCAGAACAGAAACAGAAAAGAAAGTGCAAATTAAAAGGCATCACCAAATGAAGTATATTTGGAGGAGAATAAAAGTGTTAAAGAAAGACCATTATTAAAAGAAATACTTTGTGTTTTGAGCTATTATACATAAAACATAATACTCTATATAATTCCCCCAGAAAAGCAAGTAGTAGAGATTCTTGAGAGTGAGGAAGACATAGACGTGAAGCTCAATCTGTGTCTGTAGTCACTTGTAAAATGAATTGTTGAACCAGCAGAGCAACTCTTGTTAGGTAAATAAAGCAAACATACAATTAATCTAATTAAAGGAATGGCAAGAACTGAAACAAATGATTAGATTTGCTCCAAATTGAGGAGACAACTTTGACAACTTTTTTCATCTAGCTAAAAGAAAGTTATTTAATATGATATCTAATGTTTCTTTTCAAATCTAAATATATTTCTAAAATATATTTTATTCTAGTGTCTAATATTTCTTTTTAAATGTAAATCTATTTCTAAACTATATTATATTCCCAAATGTTTATTAGTGATAGGTAAAATCATTTCAGTGAATGTAAAATATTGACAATTTTATGTTTTTAATTTCGACAACCACAGCTCTATGTTTCCCTTTATATTAAAAAAATAATAATACATATAATGGATGTTGCTTTTATCACCAACCAGAATAGGCTATGCAGTCCTGCCTTCTGAGCCATTTATTCTTTCTTATCTGGCAGTATGTTTGACAACAAACGCAGTATATAATTAAACTCAGATTTTGCATAAAACATTAGGTTGTAGGCTGGGGTGAGGCAGTCACAGAGCTTTTAACTCCTTGAACCATGTTGAATTATGATACATTTTCTCTTATCTATGAATAAAATGTTTGGATCATTTGCAGTATGGGGAGATAATCGTCATCTTTTAGCAACTGAAGAACAGTATTCACAAAATGTAAGGATGACCAATAATATATGTGTATTTTCCCCCAGGATTAATTCTAAGTCTTTAAACATAAGTCTATAGATTTTTGTCTTTGGAACATGTCTAAATATCTTCAGTCTCTTCACATAAGGGTAGGTGAGAAACCTCTCCTGCTTTAAAATTACTCTAATAGAGAGAAGATGAGGCAACTACCTAAATAATTTACATACGTACTCAAATCAATTATTAAATTTATGTCACCCTTGTGAAAATAGTACCACCCTCTCCAAAATCACATCCTTATACAATAAGCTTTTCGTTCCTTACCCCTATCTTACTATATTAATGTTGGGTTGGTGCCTAGATCAGAAAGGCATTTCTAACTACCACCATTTCATCCTAAAGGAATTTTCAAGCTCTGTTCCTCTTAATAGGAGCTTGTAGTTACTATGTAGCTTTATACCTATTTGCCTTCACAGATACCTACATAGAATATATAAGTATACTCTATAAAAATGCAGACATGTAAAAAACAGTCCAAATTTTTTTCATAAATTTCAGTATTATCTAAAAATTAAAAAATTTGACATATGCAAGTATAACTGAGAAAGGCTAATTAAAAGCAGTAAAAATAAAAAAGTTAATAGTCAAAGCACTTCTGAGTTAGCAAAGAGTTCATAAAGAATGAAGGAAGTCATACATTTGGTGATTTCAAACATAGACTGTTTCATTAACTTAAGTAGTTTGGAATTCATTGCATTCCAAGTCAACATAAAAAATGATTTTTAAGTTGGCCTTGTTTTATATATCCTGAAGTCAACTTTCTCAGCACAGGAGTGGGAGAAGAATGTTGCTATCACCATTTCTATTTAACAGTGTACCAGGGCGGGGCGCGGTGGCTCATGCCTGCAATCCCAGCACTTTGGGAGGCTGAGGAGGGCGGATCATAAGGTCAGGGGATCGAGACCATCCTGGCCAACACGGTGAAACCTCATCTCTACTAAAAATACAAAAAATTAGCCAGGCGTAGTGGCACGTGCCTGTAGTCCCGGATACTTGGGAGGCTGAGGCAGGAGAATCGCTGGAACCCAGGAGGCGGATGTTGCAGTGAGTCGAGAACACGCCACTGCACTCCAGCCTGGGTGACAGAGCGAGACTCCGTCTAAAATAAATAAATGAATAAAAACAGTGTACCATATGTCTTAGGTAGTTCAGTAAGTCATAAATAAATGGATAAATGAATATTTGTACAAACAAATAAGAGGTAAAATGGTCAGAAAGAAATAAAACTCATTATCCACAGAATATATGATTTTATTAATTGAAAATAAAAATGAATCTGCAAATAAACTCAGGATGAAAATTGGTTTTCTAATATGTGCTAAATACAAGGACATTGTAAAGTAATTTGTCTTTCTTAAAAAATTATAAATTTTTAAATATTTTATACAGTCCCAAAATATCAAATAACTAGAAAAAAAAAAAAACACAACAGAAACTTAGAAAAAATTTAAAACTTTATTGTTAGTTATTTAAAGGAGACCAAAATAAATGAGAGAACTACAGTGTTCATAAATTAAAGACATGAATTGTAAAGGTCAGCTATCAAAAATTGATTTATAGATTAAATTTCATATCAGTAAAATGTCCAACTACTTTTCTTGTGTACAACTTGATAAGCTGACTCCAAAATTTATATGAAAATTCAAAGGGCCATGTATAGCCAGAATAATGTTGCAAAAGAACATGATGGTAGAAAAAGCTCTGCCAAATATCAATAACCATATAAACTTATTATCCAAGATTATTATAAAGCTGTAGTAATTAATATGGTGAGTTAATTATTGGGCACTATAGCTCAATAGAACAGAAAAGAAAGCACAGAATGTTACTTTCACACACTTACATATGGAAACTTGATTTATGAACAGAGGTTGTGGTGATGAAAAGATGTAATAAGAAGGCTTTTTAAAATTAAATAAAGGGCAATAGAACAATATGAAAGTGTAAAAAATAATTGGATACCATACACCACACGCAAACATCAATTCCAGGTGCATTAAGCACCAACATTTGTAAGAGAAAACAACAAAGCCATTTAGAGACAAAGTTGGAGATTTTTATGACAATATAGAATGTTTGATAAATTAAAATAAGTTACATTTAAAACTTCTATTCATCAAAAAAAATAAAAAACATTAACATATAAGTCACAAAGTGAGCATAGATATTTACTGTACATATAACCAACAAGAATATAAAATAAACCTATATAAATTTTTAAAAAAGAACAGGTAACAATGCCAATTTTTTTAAAATGGACAATCGACTTGAATGAAACTTCACAAGAAGAAAATCAAAATGGACAATAACTATATGAAGAAGTGCTTGACCATATTCATGATGAAGAAAATACAAATTAACAACTCAGAGTGATTAACACCACTAGCATGATGAAATTTCAAAAGTCTAAATTTACTAACTGGTTCTTTTAATGTTCTCATCCACTCTCAATTAAAAACATGTAGAGTGCTATTAACAAGGTGAATTCATTTAATCCAATAAGAATTATCTAAAAAACTATAAAGTATCATTCTTAATGGTAAAATATTGAAAGCAATCACTTTAAGATAGGGAACTTCATATTCTCCTGGTGAGAGTATAAGCTTGTAAAATCACTTTGGAGAATAATTTGGAAATTACCTAATAAAATTGAAGGAAATCATATCCTACCACCCAGCAATTCCACTACCCCTTTTATGTGAGAAAATATATGCAGTACCATTCATAACATCCCCAACAGAAAAAAACCCACATAGCCATCAAAAAGTGTATAATGGTAGAATTATAGTATATTCATATAAACATCACACTATGAAGCAATAAAAATGAAGGAAACACAACTATACACAACAACAGAAATAAATTTTACAAACATGATATTATGCAAAAGAGGCTAGGCTCAAGAGAACACATATATTCAAAAGTATATAAAAAGCCCCAAAACATATCCTTTTAAAAAATTTAACAGAGTTTAATTGAGCAAAGAATGATTCGCATAACAGGCAGCATCCCAAGCCAGAGTAGTCTCAGAGTGCAGCCACGTGGTAGAAGATTTATGGACAGAAAAAGAAAGTGATGTACAGAAAATGGAAGTGGGGTGCAGAAACAGTCAGATTGAGTAGAGCTCAGCATTTGGCTTATTTGAAATTGGTTTGAACAGTTGACAGTCTTTGTTTGGCTGAAACTCGGTGATGGGCACAAGAGTAGGTTACCATCAGTTTACATGTCCACTTAGGTTACAGTTTGATAAGTATGGAGAAAATTTTAGGCAGAACTTATTAATAAAATATGTGAGGCAGCTTTAGGCTAAACTTACTTTAACTATTCCCTCCTTTTTATCATCCTCTCAGTTTTGATAGACCAAAACTTTTAAGCACTGATGCCACTCTGTCACCATTGTAAATGCACTTATTTGTTCTCAAATCCCACTGGGAAACAGCAAAACAGTGGGTTTTGTAAGGTAGGGACAAGGACTTTATGTGATTAGTTTTTAAATGTTTAGAGAAGAGGTGAACTTTTGTGCTGTAATCTCTGATTTACAAGAGAAACACAAAACCCAGTCTGTTTTAGGATCTATCTGTTTTGCTAAAGTTTTCGTTTGATTATGTCACATTTAGCATAGATGACTCCATTTTTGTTTGGTTTAGTCTGCTGGGGCCTAGTACATGAGCTCAGTCCAAAACAATGGCTTCCCATAAGTTTCTTTAAAAATTCTTCAGTTTTGGTAAGGTTCTCATTTAGATGAGAGTGTAACCAAAACATAGAGCCTTAGCATCACTCAGTTACTATCATTTTGGGTTCCTGGCCTCAGCACGTCACTGATGAGTTATGGTGTCCTCATGGTCACATCTCTTCTTTTGAGTTTATGTCAGTACAGTCAAAGAGAGACCTTGACATTCTAGAGATGGCTGCATGCAAGTGTTTAAAGCTTTTGCAAGAATAAAGCACACCAGGGAAACTACTGTTATGACTATCAGGAAGATAATACCAAGAGTTTGGAGCATGTACACTAGCCAGAATCTCCATGAACCAAATCAACTAAAATCAAATAGATCAAAGAATGAGCTATATAGAATACACTTCTTTTAATCAAGCAGACTGTTGGTTGATCCCCTATAACTGAACCTCTAAAATACTTGATGTATTCCTCCATGTGCTACTGGAACTATTAAAAACTGCACAGCCACTTCTCTGTTTAGCCAGTAAGTAAACTAGAGCAATTATATTATTTAGCACAAGTTTAGCAACAGAATTTAAAATGTGTTGTGTGATCATAGCCTTTACAGTATAATCTGCTATACAACTTATTATGAGGGATACATTTCTAATCATTGTTTCATTTACTCAAAACCATGAAAAAGGAGGCCTAACACATGATGCCCATCCAGAAGACTGAAAGCCTTCTGACAATGTTCTCTTTAATCTATGATGTAGGTTAACAGGAGTAGACCAATGTTATATTTCTGACTGATTATGAAGTAACAAAGGTACCATTTCTCATCCACATTGGCCCTTCATATTTTAGCTATCAAGGCATATGGTTGTCCACGTATAAGGCTGGCTAAAAAATCCTGCACAAATAAAAGTATACCTTATGAATGAACAAAAGGGACCTCATTTTCAGTTCTATTGTTCATTGAGGCATAAGCAGGGGAAAATAATGAGAAATAAGAGTTTCCTGATAGCAGAGAAGTATTGATCTGCAATCTGAGGATAAAACCAGTCCATGTCTGGGATGCCATTTGCTTCTGGGGAGAAATTTCCCTGGGTTCCTTTACCTTAAGGTCTCCAATCAACATACAGAGAAGGGTCCTTCTGAGTTGTGAGATTCCAACCCAAAGTTTCAAGGTCCTGAAATTTGGTGGCAGTGTGGCTGGCAAGGTCCGTCTTTCTCTGATGTCATTCTCAGAAAACCCAATATGCAGGTTCCAGATTGTGAATGGCTTGAATGTGGAACATGAAAAGTTTTCTTTACCTGGTGAAAATACATTTTAGCACATTGCATTAAAGTCTGGTAGCATTTAGTCATATCAGAGCTTAGAAGCAGAAGACATTGTAAATGCACTTATTTGTTCTCAAATCCCACTGGGAAACAGCAAAACAGTGGGTTTTGTAAGGTAGGGACAAGGACTTTATGTGATTAGTTTTTAAATGTTTAGAGAAGAGGTGAACTTTTGTGCTGTAATCTCTGATTTACAAGAGAAACACAAAACCCAGTCTGTTTTAGGATCTATCTGTTTTGCTAAAGTTTTCGTTTGATTATGTCACATTTAGCATAGATGACTCCATTTTTGTTTGGTTTAGTCTGCTGGGGCCTAGTACATGAGCTCAGTCCAAAACAATGGCTTCCCATAAGTTTCTTTAAAAATTCTTCAGTTTTGGTAAGGTTCTCATTTAGATGAGAGTGTAACCAAAACATAGAGCCTTAGCATCACTCAGTTACTATCATTTTGGGTTCCTGGCCTCAGCACGTCACTGATGAGTTATGGTGTCCTCATGGTCACATCTCTTCTTTTGAGTTTATGTCAGTACAGTCAAAGAGAGACCTTGACATTCTAGAGATGGCTGCATGCAAGTGTTTAAAGCTTTTGCAAGAATAAAGCACACCAGGGAAACTACTGTTATGACTATCAGGAAGATAATACCAAGAGTTTGGAGCATGTACACTAGCCAGAATCTCCATGAACCAAATCAACTAAAATCAAATAGATCAAAGAATGAGCTATATAGAATACACTTCTTTTAATCAAGCAGACTGTTGGTTGATCCCCTATAACTGAACCTCTAAAATACTTGATGTATTCCTCCATGTGCTACTGGAACTATTAAAAACTGCACAGCCACTTCTCTGTTTAGCCAGTAAGTAAACTAGAGCAATTATATTATTTAGCACAAGTTTAGCAACAGAATTTAAAATGTGTTGTGTGATCATAGCCTTTACAGTATAATCTGCTATACAACTTATTATGAGGGATACATTTCTAATCATTGTTTCATTTACTCAAAACCATGAAAAAGGAGGCCTAACACATGATGCCCATCCAGAAGACTGAAAGCCTTCTGACAATGTTCTCTTTAATCTATGATGTAGGTTAACAGGAGTAGACCAATGTTATATTTCTGACTGATTATGAAGTAACAAAGGTACCATTTCTCATCCACATTGGCCCTTCATATTTTAGCTATCAAGGCATATGGTTGTCCACGTATAAGGCTGGCTAAAAAATCCTGCACAAATAAAAGTATACCTTATGAATGAACAAAAGGGACCTCATTTTCAGTTCTATTGTTCATTGAGGCATAAGCAGGGGAAAATAATGAGAAATAAGAGTTTCCTGATAGCAGAGAAGTATTGATCTGCAATCTGAGGATAAAACCAGTCCATGTCTGGGATGCCACTTGCTTCTGGGGAGAAATTTCCCTGGGTTCCTTTACCTTAAGGTCTCCAATCAACATACAGAGAAGGGTCCTTCTGAGTTGTGAGATTCCAACCCAAAGTTTCAAGGTCCTGAAATTTGGTGGCAGTGTGGCTGGCAAGGTCCGTCTTTCTCTGATGTCATTCTCAGAAAACCCAATATGCAGGTTCCAGATTGTGAATGGCTTGAATGTGGAACATGAAAAGTTTTCTTTACCTGGTGAAAATACATTTTAGCACATTGCATTAAAGTCTGGTAGCATTTAGTCATATCAGAGCTTAGAAGCAGAAGACACGTAAGTTTTTACTATTAGGTACATAGGCCTTCCAGCGACTATTTTACAAGATATCCACTTATTTTTCCACAGGAAGTGAATCTGTCATTAATCTACAATACCTTTGATGAAGGTAATCCAGTCAATTCAGTTAACTTTGCTTAATGCTATCGTATCTGCAATACCTTATTTAACTGTTTTACAACTTTTCTAGTGAAACAAGTACTTATATCACTAGAGATTTCTTCAAGAACATCCCATGAGGAAAACATGTTTCCTAATACTGTTTCAGCTATCATTATAAGAGGGAAAGCTTTTACATAAACATAAAACATGGATTGAAAATGACAATGGTAAGAAATCCCTCTATAAATGCTTGGATGGCCCATCAGCTATCAGAGCTGTACCTGAAGTTTGATTGTCTTCCCAGGATTATGGGTTTGACAAACCAAACAAAGGTCAAAAACCACTTTAGCAATTTAGAAGTCTCTCTCTCTCTCTCTCTCTCTCTCTCTCTATATATATATATATATATACACACACACACACACACACACACACACACAGACACACACATACACATATGTGTGTATATATATGTGTATATATATATGCACACACACACATATATATAGCAACTTCTAAAAATATATATATTTAATTTGAATCATCTTATTTCTTTCATAATGAGTTGTGGAATACAGAGCTTTTAATAATGAAAGCTTTAAGGACTCAAGAAAGACCACACAGAGTCATCCAGTTTCTCTGTGAGTCCACACTTAATATTGGACTTATATCTTAAATACAAATTTTGCTTCTCCAACTTAGGTGCACACTATTTATCAGATGGGTTATCATGGATAATTTGACTTGGATCATGAAGTTTATTAAAACTGAATGTCTAAACATTTTTGGTACTGGTAGACTTAGCATAAAAATCTAGCAAAGTATTTACTTGGTATTCAATTAATTTTTGTTCTGCTGGGGTTAGCAGTATTATCAACCAGTCAGTCTTTTTATTGGAGTTAGGGGAATTATTACTCAGTCCAAATGATATAATCCTAAAGTTATCAGAACCTTGTATTCAAGAGCACTTGTCAGGGTTCTTTCCATCCTTTCATGAACCTCCCTGAAAACACAATACTCTAAGATTTTACTTGTTTGTGATGTTTTCAAAAAATGCATCAGAATTAAGCAACTAACTATGGAAAGAACTTAAGCATAAAGACACAAATGCCAAGAAAATTTTGTAACTTTGTGGCCTACAAAAATTTAAAATAATAACCATAATTACAACTGATAACATGTACCCAGATATCATAATTTCAGGAATCACATACAATTTTGGAACACATATTAATAGCATATTCAATACAATACATCCCAAAGAAAGTTGAACATCATTTCTTATTTGACAATGCTTTCCAAGTAATTTAACATATCAAATAATGCTTTTTATCTCTCTATTTGATATTGCAGATGCCCTCTGTAACATTCTGAAGTTAACAATTTAAAAAACAAAAGACTTAATTTTGTAGTTGAAATTGGACTTTGGGAGCCTTGTCAAATGTGTCAAAAGTTTACAACACTTGCCAAAAACATGTATTAAAGTAGATTAATTTTGGTCCAAGATTCCCTAGGTACTTTGAGCTCCTACGTAGCAGACTGCAACCTAACTTGGTATATAAACAAACTGCATCCGAATTTAAGGATATATTCCATTAAGGACTAGCTGAGTCTCAGCCAATCATAACAGCCAAGCTTCAGCCAATCACAGGCTACCAACTGATCACATCATGTACATAAAAGTCAAAGACCTCCTTACATTGTGCTCAAATAAGGCAAATGCCAAGTTGTAATCAATCAATTTGTTTCTGTATGTAACCTCCTTTTTATGTCTATAAATACTGCTTGCCCATGTTGTTGGGCGTTCTCTGAACCTCTCCTGGTTCAAAGTGATGCCCAATTCATGAATTATTCTTTGCTCAAATAAGTTCTGCTTCATTTAACTTGTTGAAGATTTTATCTTAACACAGGGAATTGTAAGAATAGTGTTTAAGGATGTGTGAATCAGTAGCAAAACTATAAAGAATGTAAAGAAGCAATTTTCACCAAGAAACAGAAGTCTATTTATCCTTAAGGGAGATAAAAAAGTTTGTGATAAAAAAGATGCTCTATTTCCTGAACTTAGTTATGGTTACTGGATGTTCACTTTATAATCAACTGCTAAACTCTACAAATATTTTATATAGTTTTCCTTATATGTGTTATACTTCCCAATAAATGTGTTTAAAAAAAAAATCCAGTTCAATGTATTACCAAGGTTTATCCTAGCCAATAATCTTGATACATAGCTGTTGGACATTCACATCTTCTTAAAAACACAAAGGAGATTTTATTTCCAAGACAATGGATTGAAGACATTATTAACATGCCTCTCCCACTTGGGAAGACAAAATGGTGTGTGGAGATATATGTTGTGAACTTTTTTTTCAAGAAGTAACACAAGAACTTAACAGAAAAACTGAAAGAAACCACAGATCCTTTGCAAAAAGCAGCAGGCAGGAGCATACACCATGAACCATGCAGAAAACTATGAGTTTCCAGAGTGTCAAAGGGAGACTCCCTCCACGACACACGATCTCGCAGGGAGGCCAGCTAATCCAGGCCATGGAGTAATGCTTTAATCCTACCCAGTACTAGAGCTGATTCACTGAGCAGTGTGAAGTATACGGAGCAGCATCAGGACATGCTTTGCGTGTACTCCAAGATTCCAGTGGTGATGGAGAAAAGCCACTCCTGATCTTACCTCATAGGGGACCCTGTGGAAGTCTACCAGCTAAATCAGGCTGTGGTCACAGGTTGAGAGAAGTTCTCAGTTGAATTATGTGATATATTCTTGAGTGGGGATAAATCCCCTTGGCCGGACCCAAGGGACTAATGAGAACTGTTCTATAGCTACAGGAGCAGAAGCTGAGTGCCCTTGCTTCCTGGTTGGACTGGGAGGGGCATGACCTGAAACACATTGTTTCTGACTTCGTGGAGAAGGCTTTATGACCTGAGGCAGTTTTGAGTTCTAAGCGAAGGCTTCCTGTTTCCCAGCTAGCTGCTGCCAGCAAAATAATGCGGATGTGGAACCTGCCTTAATATGTGCATGGAAGTTGAATGGGTCTTACTGTCACCTGCTGCTCTCTGCTCCCCGTGTGGATTCTTTTGTGGAGCAGAGACAGCTGCATTCTAATCTAGAACATTACTCCAGTGGCCAGGGAACTTCCATCTGATTCTTATTGGGGCTGCTGTTTGTACCCAAACATAGGAAACCAGAATGTGGACTTGCCTGACTCAGCCCCAACTTGGCTTTTTCCCTCCCCACACCCTAGTAGCATAACACAATGGTCAAAGACTTTTGGGAACTCCGTGGCTTCCAGCCATTGCCTAAAACACTGGAGTCCTTCCCTTGTAAGGCAAACACAGATCCCAACACTACCATTGCAGCTGGAACTCCTCTGCACCACCTCCTGGCTGAAGGCCAAGCAGCACAGCCCATTACAACTGTGGGCACAGTAACACAGCACTCAAGAGCCAGAAAAGTTTGTCAAGACCTCAGCTATCAGAATGGCTGCATCATACTGGATAACCAGGAGGTCTTGAGTTTGGCCATGTGCCCAGTACATTATTACTGAAGCTGGCATTTAAGAAAGCCAACACAGTAAGGCTATTTATAACCAAGGAAATCTCACAGAGTCTACATCACTCCCCTCCCAGCCTCAACAGAACTGCTGCTGGTACCCATTCTAGGAGACTAGAGGACAGGCTAAATAACTAGATCCCTTGCAGACATTCTCCCAAACCAGCCTGCAGTGTGGCAGCTCCACTGGGTAGCTACACCCAGAGGAGCAGCAACATTCACAGTAGTCTTGCCCTCAGGATTGCTACTCCTAGGAAAAGAAGATGTGTATCACATTAAGGGAAAAGCCAGCGAGACAAAAGAGAGCAGACTGTGATCCTTGAGTCCCTGAACTTTCCACTTGTGGATAGTTTCTTCCCATAGGCACAGATGCAATGCTGGGCTCAGTGGAGAAAGTTTGCAAGTCTAACCCAATTGTTAGACAGCCCTGGTGCTCATGAAGGGTCTTGGAGAAGGGTACTAATTTTCCCCCTCACCCAGTACTACAGACATAGTTGGGGCTTCTCAGATGGGAGCTAAGCATGGGTGCATCTGCCGACAGCCTTTCTGGAACATTTCATGGTGACTGCATTCCCACAGGAAGAGTGCACTCCAGGTTCATGCTTGCACAATAGGTAGAGTCAAAATCCCTCTCTACATGGAAAATCACAACTGAAACACTGGGTAAAGAAAGTGACTGGAAGATGGATTGCTGTGCAGCAGGCCTGGAAGAGAGGCTGTGGCAGCTCCCTCCCTTCCCCCTAAAAAGTCTTCTGGGCCGGGCGCGGTGGCTCAAGCCTGTAATCCCAGCACTTTGGGAGGCCGAGACGGGCGAATCACGAGGTCAGGAGATCGAAACCATCCTGGCTAACACGGTGAAACCCCGTCTCTACTAAAAAAAAATACAAAAAACTAGCCGGGCGAGGTGGTGGGCGCCTGTAGTCCCAGCTACCTGGGAGGCTGAGGCAGGAGAATGGCGTGAACCCGGGAGGTGGAGCTTGCAGTGAGCCCAGACGGCGCCACTGCACTCCAGCCTGGGCGACAGAGCGAGACTCCGTCTCAAAAAAAAAAAAAAAAGTCTTCTGTTCATTTTACTGAGTTTCCTCAGTTTCCTCTGTCAAAACTGGGACATTGGTCCACCATTCAGATTTTGCATTTATGCACCTGCTTTAGCCATAGTGAAGTTTTACCCATGGGCACTTCCTACTTTCCTGAAGCTGAACTGTTTAATCCCATGAATGAAATATGGGGATTTTTTTAAGTACACTCCAGTTGATAATGAGATAAGCTTCATGAGACTTCTTCGATGACAGCTCCAAAGGAGAATGAACATCCTCACACACATAGCACACTGCTACCATAACTACCATCTGAGAAAGCCATTGCTCAAAGATTCTCCATAACCAAGGAACACACACAAAATCTATCTCTGAAATCAACTAGAGCCAAAGCTAAGTGACAATAAACTGTAAATATTAAAGTCACATTCTCTAGGAGAAAAGAAAACCAGTCAAATCAAAAATAAATTCAAAAATAATTAGAAAAAACATTGAATCCAAATGAGAAGAAACCAGAAAAATAATTTTCATAATATGAAAAAACAGAGTTTTATAAAACCCCAAAAGATCACACTAACTCCGGCAGTAGACACAAACCAAGATGAATTTTTTGAAATATCAGAAAAGGAATTCAAAATTTTATTATGTTACTCAAAGAGACACAAAAGAAAGGTGGAAACCAACAACATTTTAAAAATTAAAAATTTAAAATTCAGGATATAAATGAAAAATTTTCTGAAGATATAGAAATTTTAAAGAAAATCCAATCAAAACTTATGGAAATAAAAAGACACATTTGGAATACTGCAAAATGCAGTAGAAATTTGTAGTAATAGGCTACACTAAGTAGAAGAAAAAAAAATTAGAGTTAAAAACAAGGCTTTTGAATTAACTCAATCAGACTAAATTTAAGAAAAAAATAAAATAAATGAACAAAGTCTCCTAGAAATATAAAATTATGTAAAACTGACAAACCTAAGAATCACAAATTTTGAAGAACCTACTTGAGGGAATAACTGAGGAAAATTCCCCTTGCCTTGCTAGACTTAGACATCCAAATACAAGAAGCTCAAATAAATCATGGGAGATTCATTGCAAAAAAGACATCACCAAGGCATACAGTCATGCTATCTAGTCAACATAAAGGAGATAATTCTATGAGCATTGAGACAAAAGCATCAGTTAACCTGTAAATAAAAACCTATAAGACAAACAGAAGACTTCTCAGCAGAAGTTTTAGAAGCTAGAAGAGACTGGGAGCCTAGCTTTAGTCTCCTTAAACAGAAAAAACTGACAGCCAGGAATTTTGTACCCAGTAAAACTGTTTCATGATTACAGGAGAAATAGTTTTTTTTTTTTTCAGACAAGCAAATGCTAAGTTAATTTGTCAATATTAGACCAGTCCTATAAGAAATGCTAAAAGGAGTTCTAAAACTTAAAGCAAAAGCAATACACACTAGAATATAAGCTCCTGCAAGCATAAAAATCATAGGCATAATAGAACAATAACACAATGAATAAAACAAAATCACTTGGTAAAAATTAACATGATGACTAGAATAGTACCTCACATCTCAATATTAATATTGAATGTAAATGGTCTAAATGCTCCACTTTAAAGATACAGATTGGCAGAATGGATAAAAAAATAAAAATAAAACAAACAACTATCTGCTGTCTTCAGGAGACACACCTAACACAAAGATTCTTATAGACTCGAGGTAAAGGGATGAAAATAATATTTCATGCAAATGGAAAATAAAAGCAAGCAGGAATATCTATGTTTAAGTTAGATATAACAGACTTTAAAGCAACAACTCTTAAAAAGGCAAAGAAGAGTCATTACATATTGATAAAAGAATCAATTCAACAAAAATATATAACAATCCTAAATATAAATATACTTAATATATATTCGGAGCTCCTAGATTCATAAAGCAATTACTGGTAGACCTAAAAAAGAGATAGACGGCAAAATAATAACAGCGGAGGACTTCAATACTTCACTGACACCACTAGACAGGTCACTGAGGCAGAAAGTCAACAAAGAAACACTGAACTTAAGTTGCACTCTCGAAACAAATGGATCTAACAAAAATGAACCTGGCTTCCCATTATTACACAGAGAATTCTATGAGACAGACCAAATGATAGTTCACAAAATAAGTCATAATAAATTTTTAAAAACTGAACAAATATCAAGTATATTCTGAGACTATAGTGGAATAAAACCAGAAATCAATTTCAAAAGTAACCGTCAAAACTGTACAAATAAGTGGAAATTAAACAATCAGAAGCTGGGCATGGTGGCTCACACCTGTAATCCTAGCACTTTGGGAAGCCTTGGCAGGTATATCAATTGAGGCCAAGTTTGAGACAAGCCTGGCCAATATGGCAAAACCCTGTCTCTACTAAAAATACAAAAATTAGCCAGGCATGGTGGTGCATGCTTGTAATCACAGCTGCTGGGTGGCTAAGGCAGGAGAATCACTTGAACCCCATGAGGCAGAGGTTGCAGTGAGCCGAGATCATACTATTGCATTCCAGCTTGGGCAACAGAGCAATACTCTGCCTCAAAAAAAAAAAAAAAAAAAAAAAAAAATCTTTTTTTGAGAAAAAACAAACTCAAAGGTAGAAAAAAGAAGAAAAATAAAGAAAAAGAAAGAAAGAGAAAAGAAAAGAAAAGAAATAACAAAGATCAGAGCATAACTAAATGAAATTGCAAACGCACAACACAAAAGACCAATGCAACAAAATGCTGGCTCTTTGAAAAGATTAACAAATTGGCAGGCCACTAGCAAGATTAACCAAAAAATGAAGACAGAAGATTCAAGAAAGATTGATTATAAATGAAAATGGGCAAATTACAACTTCCACCATTAAAATACAGAAGATCATTTGAAACCACTGCGAACACCTCTATGCAAACAATCTAGAAAATTTGGAGGAAATGAATAAATTCCTGGAAGCATAGAACTCCATAGCTTGAATCAGGAAGTAATAGAAATCATAGCAAACAGTGAGATGGAATCAATAATTAAAAAAAGAAAAACATGGGGCCATACAGATTCACAGACAAATTCTACCAGACATTCAAATATAAATTGGTATCAATTATACTGGAACAATTTCAAAAGATTGAGAAAGAAGAAATTCTCCCTAACTCATTCTATGAAGCCAGTCTCACCCTGATACCAAATCTCAGAAATAACATAATAAAAACAAAAACTACAGACTAATATCCCAGATAAATAAAGGTGAAAAAGTCCTGAACAAGATACTAGGAAACTTAATCCATCAGCACAAGAAAAATAAATTAAAAAAAAAAAATTCACCATGATCACATGGGTTTTATCCCGAGAATGCAGGGGTGGTTCAACATATGCAAGTCAATAAATGTGATTCATTACATAAAAAGAATTCAAAGCAAAACATATATATATATATATATATATATATATGTATATCATCTCAATAGATGTAGAAATAGCGTTAGATAAAATTCAGCATGAGTATATGATAAAACTCTCAACAAACTAGGTATAGAAACTAGGTATAGAAGGAAAACATCTCAAAATAATAAAAGCCATATATGACAAACATACAACCAACATCCTACTAAATGGGAGAAAGTTAAAATCATCCCCACACATACTGGAACAAGACAGAGATGCCAACTTTCACCACTTACATTCAACACAATATTGAATGACCTATCCAGAGCAATCTTGCATGATAAGAAAATAAAGACCATTCAAATTGGAAAAGAGGAAGTCAAACTGATGACACAATAGATGCTGTGTGGATGTGATGAAAAGTGAACACTTATACACGGCTTGTGGGAATGTCAATTAGTACCAACTCTATGGAAAACAATATGGAGATTTGTCATAATAACCAAAAAGTAGGTAAGTGATCATGGTACTTTATTTTAACATCATATCAAGAAAAGAGGCAATAAAGAGGGTAGAAAAGACAGTCGTGGCTTGCATACACCACCACTCTTCCATCCCTTATTAGTGCCATATGGCATGGAGAAAGAAACTTTGTGCTTATGGATGGGAGAGCTTATTGCTATCAACTTCCTCTTAGTACTACTTTTGTTGTATCCTATAGGTTTTTGTACATTGTGTTTCCATATTCATTTGTTTCAGAAAAATTTTAATATTGTTATTAATTTTTTCATGGACCCAGTTGTCATTCAGGAGCATATTGTTAATAATTCTATGTATTTTATACTTTTGAAAGTTCCAGCTGCTATTCATTTCTTAGTTTATTTCATTGTGGGCAGAGAAGATACTTGATATAATTTCAATTTTTAAACAATTTTGACATATGTTTTATGTAATAACATATGGTCTATCCTTGAGAGTGATTTATTTGCTGAGGAGAAAAATGCGTATTTTGCAGCCAATGGATGAAATGTTCTTTAAGTATCTATTAGTTTTAGTTGGTCTAGAGTGTAGATTAAGTCTGTTTCTTTGTCGATTTTTTTTCTGGATAATCTGTCCAATGCTGAAAACAGTGGTTGAAACCTCCAAGTCTTATTCCCTTAGGGTATCACTCTCTCTCTCTTTAGCTCTGATAATATTTGCTTTATGTATTTGTTTGTTGCACTGTTGGGTGCATTTATATTTACCATATTACATCCTCTTGCTAAATTGATTCCTTTATCATTATATAATGACCTTCCTTATATCTTTTTACAGTTTTTGTCTGGACATGTATTTTGTATAAGTATAGCTACTCCTGCTTGCTTTTGGTTTATTTTCACATGTAATATCTTTGTCATTCTTTTATTTTAAGTCTATGTGGGTCTTTATATGTCATGTATGGTTCTTGTAGGCAACATATTACTGTGTCTTGTTTTTTCATCCATTCAGCCAGTCTGTGTCTCTTTGTTGCAGAGTTGAGTTCATTTACAGTCTATGTTATTATTGATAAGTAAGGACTTACTCCTGCCATTTTGTTATTTGTTTACTCCTTGTTTTGTGGCATTCCTTCCTTCTTGTTCTTCTTTTTAAAAACTGATTTTCTCTACCAATATGTTTTAATATTTTGCTTTATATATATTGTATACATGTTATATGTTTTTGGTTTGAGATTACCATGAGGCTTACAAATAC
Organism: Mandrillus leucophaeus; assembly: GCF_000951045.1. NCBI lineage: Eukaryota > Metazoa > Chordata > Mammalia > Primates > Cercopithecidae > Mandrillus > Mandrillus leucophaeus. The sequence continues at coordinate 1,837,172 of NW_012105032.1, forward strand.
TATATTATAATCCATTATTTTAAACAGCTGTCCACTCTGCAGAAACAAACAAGCAAAGAGGAAGCGAATAAATACTCTAAACTTTAACATCATCTCCTCTGCTTTTTAACATTTTATTGTTTCTATTTATCTTATTGTACTATGATTTTAAAAGTTTCTGTAGTTATTAATATTATTATTATTATTGAAATAGGGTCTCACCTCCATTACACAGGTTAGAGCACAGTGATGCCATCAAGGTTCACTGTAGCCTCAACTTCCTAGGCTCACATGGTCCTACCACCTCAGCATCCTGAGTAGCTGAGACTACAGGCATGTGCCACTATGCCAGGCCAATTTTTGTAGTTTTAGTAGACACGGGGTTTCACCATATTGCACAGGCTGGTCTTGAACTCCTGGGCTCAAGTGATCCACCCACCTCAACCTCCCAAAGTGCTAGATTACAAGTATGAACTATAATACCCAGCCAGTTATTATTTTTCATAGTTTTGTTTTTTGTCTTCCTATACAAAGTACAAGATTACAATAATCACACTTTGGGAACATAATTGGATAAAAATGAAAACCACTACTGAAAATGTCAACACTATACAATTACATGGAAGCTAAACATCCTCCTCATTGAATGACTTTTATTCAAACAATAATTTTTTAAAAAATAATAAAAGTATTTTAAACTAATAAAAAAGAATCACAACATACCAGAATATTTGAGACACAGTTAAAACAGTGTTAAGAGGAAAGTTTGTAGTGCTGATTGCCTACATCAAAGAAGTTAAAAAGATTTCAAACTAACAATCTATTGTTGCACCTAGAGTAACAAGATAAGCAAGAGCAAATAAAATCCCAAGCTAGCAGAAGAAAAGGAAAAATAAAAATCTGAGCTGAGCTGGACAAAACTGAGACATGAAAATTCACATCACAAGAAAATCAATGAAACTAAAAGTTGGTTCTTCAACAGATTAAACAAGATTGATAGACTGCTAGCTAGATTAATAAAGAAAAAAATATAGAAGATCCAAATAAACATAATCAGAAATGACAAAGTTGACATTACAATTGACCCCACAGAAATACAGAAAATCCTCAGGGACTACTGTGAAAACCTCTATGTACACAAACTAGAAAGCATAGAAAAAATGAATAAATTTATGGAAACACAAAGTCTCCCAGTATTCAACCAGGAAAAACTTAAATTCCTGAATAGACAAATAACAAGTTCCAAAATTGAATCAGTTATAGAATGCATCCAACCAAAACAAGCCCTGGACCAAATGGATTCACAGCCAAATTTTAGCAGATATGTAAAGTGTAGGTGCCAATTCTTCTAAAACTATTACAAAAAATGGAAGAGAAGGGACTCCTCCCTAACTCATTATATGATACCAAAGTTCTGCAGCAGACGTACCCGTGCATGCACATGGGTGCACACACGCATGCGCACACACACGCTTCAGAACAATATCCCTAATGAACATAGATGCAAAAATCCTCAATGAAATACAAGCAAACCAAATCCAGCAGTACATCAAACAGCTATTTCACCATAATCAAGTAGACTTTTTTGCTGGGATGCAAGGTTGCTTACATGTACATAAACCAATAAGTGTGATTCACTACAAAAACAGAATTAACAACAAAACCCACATGATCATCTCAATAGATGCAAAAAAAGCCTTTGACAAAATTCAACATCCATTAATGTTTAGCTACTGTGGAAAGCAGTATGGAGATGTCTCACAGAACTTAAAACAGAAATATCATTTGGTTCAGCAGTCCCACTATTGGGTGTATAGGGAAAGAAAAATAAATCACTCTACCAAAAAGATATATGCAGTTATATGTTCATCACAGTACTATTCATAAGACTAAAAACATGTAATCAACAAAGATACCCATCAACAGTGGAATGGATATAGAAAATGTGGTATATATACACCATCAAATACTACACAGCCATATAAAAGAATAAAATTATGCCATTTACAGCAACATGGATGCAGCTGGAAACCATTATTCTAAGCGAACTAATACAGGAACAGACATCAATATTGCATTTTCTCACTTGTAAGTGGGAGCTAAATATTGAATACACATGAACAGGAAAAAGGAAACAACAGCCTCTGGGAACTTCTTGAGGGGAAACGTGGGGAGGGGAGCATGGTTTGGAAGGCTACCTATTGGTATTTGCTCATGACCTTGGCAGTAAAATCATTGATATGCCGAGCCTCAATGACACACAATTTACCCATGGAACAAAACTTTTCATGTACCCTCTGAACCTAAAGTACATACTTTAAACAACTAGACCTCCCTCTCTCTCAAAATACACAAAAATCAAATAAAAATGGATTGAAGACTTAAATCTAGTACCTCAAATTATGAAACAACTAAAAGAAAACAGTGGGGACACTTTCCAGGACATTGTAAAGGGCAAAATTTTTGGAGTAATACTTCCAAAGAACATGCAACCAAAGCAAAAACAGACAAATTGAATTACATTAAGTTAAGAAGTTTCTGTACAGCAAAGAAAACAATCAACAAAGTGAAAAAACAACGGACAGAATGGGAGAAAATATTTTCAAACGGCCCATATGACAAGGAATTTATAACCAGAATATATACGGAGTTCACACAACTCTATAGAAAAGAATCTAATAATCCCATTAAAAAAGGGCAAAAGATCTGAATAGACATTTCTCAAAACATGACATAGAAATGTCACACAGGTATATGAAAAGGTGCTCAAAATCTCTGATTATCAGAGAAGTGCATATCAAAATGACAATAATTCTCCATGATGTGATTATGTCACATTGCACTCCTGTATCAAAACATCTCATGTATTCCATAAACGTATACACCTATCAAAAGATCTGAATATACAAAACTTAAAAACAAATTAAAAATCTGTAATTAGATATCATTTCATCCTAGTTAAAATACCTTTTATCTAAAAGTCAGATGATAAGGAGGGCTGGCAAAGATGTGGAGAAAGGGGAATTCTTGTAAATTGTTGATGGAAATGTAACTTAGTACAGCCACTATGGATTAGAGTATGGAGGTTCCTTAAACAACTGAAAATAGAACTACCATATGATACAGCAAGAGCACTGAAAGGTATTTATCTCAAAGAAAGGAAATTAGTATATTCAAGAGATATCTGCACTCCTATGTTTATTTCAGCACTATTAACAGCATCCAATATTTGGAAGCAACCTAATTATCCATCAGCAGATGAATTAATAAAGAAAATGTGATGCATATACACAATGAAGTACTATACAGCTATGAAAACGAATGAGATTCTCTCATTTGGAACAATATGGATGGAACAAGAGTACACTATACTGAGTGAAGTAAACCAGGCACAGAAAGACAGACTCTGCATGTTCTCACTTATTTGTGGGAGCTGAAAATTAATACAAATGAATTCATGAAGATAAAGAGAAGATTCATGGTTACCACTGGCTAGGAAAGGTAGTTGATATGGTTTGGCTCTGTGTTCCCACCCAAATATCATCTTGAATTGTAATACCATGATCCTCCTATGTTGTGACAGGGACCCGGTGGGAAGTAATTGAATCATGTGGATGGTCACCCCTTTGCTGTCCTCATGATAGTGAGTGAGTTCTCATGGGATCTGATGCTTTCAAAAGGGGCTTTCCCCTCTTTGCTCAACACTTCTCCTTCTTGCCATCATGTGAACAAGGATGTGTTTGCTTCCCCTTTCGCAATAATTGTAAGTTTCCTGAGGCTTCCCCAGGCCTGCAAAACTGTGAGTTAATTAAGCCTCTTTCTTTGATAAATTACCCAATCTCAGGCAGTTCTTTCTAGCAGCGTGATAACAGACTAATACAGTAAATTTGTACCACAGAGAGGAGAATGCTGCTGTAAAGATACCCAAAAATGTGGAAGCAACTTGGGACTGGGTAACAGGCAGAGGTTGGAACAGTTCAGAGGGCTCAGAAGAAGAAAAGAAAATGTGGGAAAGTCTGGGACTTCCTAGAGACTTGGAGGGCCCAGAAGCCAGGAAGATGTGGGAAAGATTGAAACTTCCTAGAGACTTGTTGAATGGCTTTGACCAAAATACTCATAGTGATATGGACAATGAAGTCCAGGCTAAGGTGGCTGCAGATAGCGATGAGGAACTGGAGCAAAGGTGACTCTTGTTATGCATTAGCAAAGAGACTGGTGGCATTTCCCCATGCCCTAGAGATCTGTGGAACTTTGAACTTGAGAGAGATGATTTAGGGTATCTGGCAGAAGAAATTTCTAAGGTGCAAAGCATTCAAGAGGAAGCAGAGTGTAAAAGTTTGGAAAATTTGCAGCTTCACAATGTGATAGAAAAAGAAAACTCATTTTCTGGGGAGAAATTCATACTGGCAGCAAAAATTTCCATAAGTAACAAGGAGCCCAATGTTAATCAACAAGAGAGTGTTGAAAATGTCGCCAGAACATGTCAGAAGACTTTCATGGCAGCCCCTCCCATCACAGGCCTGGAAGCAAAAATTGTTTCCTCAGCTGGATGAAGGGACCGCTGCTCTGTGCAGCCTTGTGACATGGTGCTGTACATCCCAGCTGCTTCAGCTCCAGCTGTGGCTAAAAGGGGCCAAGGTACAACTCAGGCTGTTGCTTCAGAGTGTGCAAGACCCAAGCCTTGGCAGCTTCCACGTAGTATTGGGCCTGCAGGTACACAAAAGTCAAGAATTGAGGTTTGGGAGCCTCTGCCTAGGTCAGAGGATGTATGGGAACACTTGGATGTCCAGGCAGAAGTCTGCTGCAGGTGTGGATCCCTCATGGAGAACCTCTTCTGTGACAATGCGGAATGAAAATGTGGGGTCAGAGCCCCCACAGAAAGTCCCCACTGGAGCACTACATAATAGAGATGTAAGAAAATGGCTACCATCCTCCAGAACCCAGAATGGTAGATCCAATGACAGCTTGCACTGTGCACCTGGAAAAGTCACAGATACTCAATGATATCCCATGAAAGCAGCTGGAAGGGAGACTGTACCTTGCAAAGGAATAGAGGCAGAGCTACCCAAGGCCATGGGAACCCACCTCTTGCATCAGTGTGACCTGGATGTGAGAAACAGGGTCAAAAGAGATAATTTTGGAACTTCAAGTTTTAATGATTGCCCTATCAGATTTTGGACTTGCATGGGGCCTGTAGTCCCTATGTTTTGGTCAATTTCTCCCATTTGGAACAGGTCTATTTACCCAATGCCTGCACCTATATTATACCTAGGATGTAACTAACTTGCTTTTGATCTTACAGGCTCATAGGCAGAAAGGACTTGCCTTGTCTCAAATGAGAGTTTTGGACTTAGACTTTTGGGTTAATGCTGGAATGAACTAAGACTTTGGAGGACTGTTGGAAAGGCATGATTGTGTTTTGAAATGTGAGGACACGACATTTGGGAGGGGTCAGGGCAGAATGATATAGTTTGGTTCTGTGTCCCCACCCAAATCTCATCTTAAACTGTAATCCCATGACCCCCACGTGTCATGGTAGGAACCCAGTGGGAAGTAATTGAATGATGGGAGCAGTTGCCCTTATGCTGTTCTCATGATAGTGAGTGAGTTCTCAGGACATTTGATGGTTTTATAAGGGGCTTTCCTCACTTTACTCAGCACTTCTCCTTCCTGCTACCATGTGAAGAAGGACGTGTTTGCTTCCACTTCTGCCACAATTGTAAGTTCCCTGAGGTCTCCACAGGCCTGTGGAACTGAGTAAATTAAACCTCTTTTCTTTATAAATTACTCAGTCTCAGACAGTTCTTTACAGCAGCTTGAGAAAGGACTAGTACAGTAGTGGAATGTGGGAAGTCAGGATACTAAATGGATACAAAAATATAGTTAGATACAATGAATAAGACTTAGTATTTGATAGCACAATAGGGTGACTACAGTCAGCAATAATTTGTTTTACATTTTAGAATAACCAACAGAGTACAACTGGAATGTTTGTAACACAAAAGAATGATGAATTGTTGAGGTGACGGATACCTCATTTACCCTGATGTGATTATTACACATTGCATGCCTGTATCAAAATATCTCATGTGCCCCATAATTAAGTACATTTATGATGTACCCATAATTTTTTTTAATTTTTAAAATTAGAAATGTAATGTTGTAATAATTAAATGTTATATATGGACTGTGATGTAGATGTTGCACCTTACCACTTACCTTATGAGTTAATTTACAATAGAAAAAATAACTACATCCATGTGATATCTATATATTATGTGATAGATTATTGTAGGTTCTTTCTATGATATTGAAAATCGTAACCCCATTCCATGTCTATTATTCTTGTCTCACAATTATCTTCTTCAAATATCCGCTGCTGTCTGCTTCTTTACCTGAGAGGTTTCTCCTGCAGATGAACTTATTCAGCATAAAGGAATAGCAACACCAAGGCGGGGAGATTTAATTATCACAGAGTAATCTTCAAAGGCAAAGACTGGAAAGAATTTTTTAGATAAATACATATCATTATGCTGCTTTTTGCTAATGTATCTGTATCTTACTACTGTCTATAATACAATGAATAAATTATATTAATAAATAGGCCTGTTTGATTACTCCAATATGTAATTCCATGCATAAAACTTCAATCAAAGGAAATAAAACATTCTAATTAAGGAAGTAATGAATTCTTTATTTATGTTTCCTCAATTTCTTAAATATCACATTGGAAGGTTACCTTGAGAATACTGATAGGATTACTATCCTCCAAAAATAGCATTTTAAAAATATAAGACTTCAATTTTCTACACCAGAGTGCAAAGAGCTTAGAAATTTTCATTCAACCCTATCTACAAGTAAACAGCTAAGCAAACTAAAAAATCAACAACTTTTCTTAGAACAATGGGTAAAGAGAAATACACAACTCTAGACCCTTTCAATAATTCTGTCTTACCTAAGTGGGGGTGAGGAAAGCTGAGAAGCTCTTCTGAAGTTCACAGTACAGAGGCTCAGGCTCAGCCAGAGCAATCAGGCAACAGAAAGAAATAAAAGTCAACCAAGTTGGAAAAGAGGAAGTCAAAATTTCTCAGTTTTATATTCCATAATCTTATACCTACAAAACTCTAAAGGTTCCCCAAAGAGACTCCTAGGTTAAATAAATGACTTCAACAATGTTTCAAGATATAAAATTAATGCACAAAATTAGTAGCACTTCTATACATCAGTAATATCCAAACTGAGAACCAAATTAATTACTCAATTCCATTTACTGTAGCCATACACAGAAAATCAAATACTCATTAATATATTTTCCTGAAGACATGAAAGATTTCTACAAGGAGAGCTTGTAAAACACTGATGAAAGAAATTGTAGGTGTAATAAACAAATGGAAAAACAGCCTAAGCTCATGGATTAGAAAAATCAATTTCATTAAAATGACTATACTTCCCAAAACAATCTATAGATTCAATGCAATTTCTATCAAATTACAAATAATATTTTCAACAGAATTAAAAAATATTTGAAACCAAAAAAAGAGCCCAAATAGCTAAAGCAATTTTAATCAAAAAGAACAAAGCTGGAGCCATCAAATTACCTGAGTTCAAATTACACTGTAAGGCTAGAATAGCCAAAACATCATGATACTGACACAAAAATAGACACATAGATCCATTGAACAGAATAGAAAACCCAAAAGTAAATACACATACTTGCAACCAACTGATCTTCAACAAAGTCAATGAAAATAACCAATGGATGAAAGAACACCCTATTCAACAAATGGTGCTGAGAAAACTGAACAACCTTATGTAGAATAATAAAACTGGACCCCTATCTCTAATGATATACAAAAATCAATTCAAGATGGATTAAAGACTTAAATGTAATACTCAATACTATAAAATCCTGGAACAAGCCTAGGAAAAACTCTTTAGGACATTGGCTTAGGGAAAGAATTTGTGACATTGGTGACTAAGACTTCACAGGCAAGTGCAAATAAAATCTAAAATAGACAAACGGGACTTAATTTAAGCAAAGAGCTTCTGCAGAGCAAAATAAATAATCAACACATTAAACAGACAAGCTACAGAATGGGAGAAAATATTTGCAAATTATGCATTCAACAAAGGACTAATATCCAGAACCTACAAGGAACTCAAACAACTAAACAAGAGAAAAAACAAACAAACAAAATAAATAAATAAATAAAAGTGGGCAAAAGACATAAACAGACATTTCTTAAAAGAAGACATACAGGTGGCCAACAAACATGAAAAAATGCTCAACAAAATTAATCATCACATAAATGTGCATAAAATCCCCAGTGAAGTACCATTTCACAGCAGTCAAAATGGATAACATTAAAAAGTCAAAAAAAGAAAAAAACCAAAACAGATTTTGATGTGGATGCAGGAAAAAAAGGAACACTTACACATTGTTGTTGGAATTGTATATTAGTATAACCTCTATGGAAAACAGTATGAAGATTTCCCAAAAAGTTAAAAATAGAACTACCATCTCACTAATAGGTATCTACCTGAAGAAATAGCAATCATTATATTAAATAGACACCTTAATTTATATATTTATCACAGCCGTATTCACAATAGCAAAATTATGGACTCAAGTGTCCATCAATAGATGATTGTGTAAATGTTGTACATATACACCATGAAACACCAGGTAGCCATGAGAATAATAAAATCATGTCTTTGACAGCAACATGGATGCAACTAGAGTTCATTATCCTGGATAAAATAACTCAGAAACAGAACAACAAATACTGCATATTCTCACTTATAAGTGAGAGCTAAATAGTAATTACATGGGCACATATAGAAGAATAGAATAGACACTGGGGACTCTAAAAAAGAGGGAGATTGACGGGGGTGAGGGTTGATAAATTATCTGTTAGGTGCAATGTTCACTATTTGGGTGATGGGTACACTAGAAACCCGAACCTCACAATGATGGAATATATCCATGTAACAAATGCACATAATTACTTCCTGAATCTAACATAATGAAAATAATAATGTTGGTTTCTTTTTGTCTGTTTTAATCCTCTCATAGTGACACTGAATGCCTAATTAAGTGTAGATTTGTATGTACAGTCTTTATTCTTAATTAGTACACTTGATCCTCATAATTCTCAGATTCCATATTTACAACTTCACCTGCTCACTGCAATTTATTAGTAATTTCAAAATCAATACTTGCAGGGCTTTCATGATCAGTCACAGATATGCACAGGGTGACAAAAAAATTTGAGTCACTCTATGAACACATTCTTAGCTGAGGCTGAATAAAGGGACACCCTGCCTTCTTGTTTCAAAAATAAAAATAATATAATAAAATACATTAAAAATTTTAAAAGACACATATGGACTAAAAGTGAATGGATATAGAGGTATACTATGCTAATACTAATGAAAAGAGAGTGGAAGTACGTTTATTAATTTCAGACAGAAAAGTCTTCAGAATAAGAAAGGTTTTTAGGAATAATGAGATGCAGTACATAATAATAAAAAATTCAGTAGACTTCAAGAAGACATAAATATCCTTAATGTGTATGTATCCAGCAACACAGTGTCAAAATGGATCAGAAAAGAACTTATAGAAGCACAAGGGTAAATAAATAAATATCATATCACACTTGGTGAATTGAACACCTTCTTACCAGAAATAGATTCAACAGATCAATAAGGACATAGTTGAACACAACAATATCACTAATCAACTGCATATAACCAACATCTGTAGACTACTTTATCCAACAAGAGCAGAATATACATTCTTCTCTAGTTCTAGTTCAAGTAGAAGGGGAACATTCAACAAGATAGACTGTATTCTGGACCATAAATCATCTTTTAACAAATTTTATAAAACAGAAATCATATAATGTCTGCTCTTAGATCACAATGACATTAAACTAGAAATCAATAACAGAAAGGTAACTGAAAAATCCCCCATATACTTGAAGATTAGTTAATGCTTCTAATTAACACATAGGTTAAAGAAGAATTCTCAAGTAAAATTAATACGTATTTTGGAATGTATGAAAATTTTAAAAACTTACCAACATTTGTGGAATGCAATGAATGCATGCAGTACTTAGGAGTAAATTGTATACATATATTAGAAAAGAAGAAAGATCTAAAATCAATCACCTATGTTTTCAACTTACAAATCCACAAGAGTAATCTGAGTACAAAATAAGAAGAAAAAGACATATACAAATTTAGGGCAGAAATCGATGAAATTGAAAATGGGAAATCAATAGAAAAAATCAATAAAACCCAAACCTAATTATTTGAAAGCTTAATAAAATTGATAAGCCTACAGTAGGCCAACTAAGAAATATAGAGAGAAGACACAAATTACTATTATCAGAAATGAAATAGGGATATCACTACAGAACTCATGGACAGATAATAAAAGAGAATTATGAACAACAGTTCATCTACACATTTAGTTACCTAGATGAAGGAATAAATTCCTTGAAACGCATGATGTGCCAATATTTACACAAGAAGAAATACACAACATAAATGAGCCTATATCTACTAAATAAATTGAATTAAAAATTAATAAATATCAAAAACAGGAAGAAGCAGACCCAGATAAATTACATGTTGAATTGTACTAAACAATTTGGGAAGAAATACCAATTTTATACAATCTCATTCAAAACATGGAAACAGAGGTAATTCTTACTCATTCTATGAAGCGAACATTACCTTAATACCTAAGCCAGACAAAACATTACAAGGAAAGACAACTACAGACCAATAACTGTCATATACGTAGATGCAAAAAATCCTCAACAGAAAATTAGTGAATCAAATGCAACAATATTTAAAATGAATTATGCACCATGACCAAGTGGGATTTCTTCCAGGTATGCAAGACTGGGAACATTTGAAAAACAATTAATTTAATCAATCATATCAACAGAATACAGAAAAAAAAATAACATGGTCATATTAACAGCTGCAGAAAAAGCATTTGGCAAAATGAAACACACATTTATAGTAAAAACTCTCAGCAAACTAGGAATAAGGGTGAACTTCCTCATCTTGAGAAAGAACATGTATGAAAAGCCTACAGCAAAAATTATAATTAATGGTGAGAAACTCAAAAGTTTTCCTACTGAGATCAGAAGCAATAATGTCCCCTTTTACCATTGTTTTTCAACATCATAGTGAAAGTCCTAGCTCATGCAATCAAACCAGAAAAAGGAAATAGAGGTATATAGATTAGGAATAAAGAAATAAAATTGTCTTTGTTCACAAATAACATGATCATCTGTGAGAAAGTCCCAAAGAAATCAACAAAAAATTCCTAGAAGTAATAAGTTATCATAGTAAGGTTACAGGTTACAAGATTAATATTTAAGAAAATTCTATTGCTGTCTTATATACCAGCAATAAATAAGTGGAACTTGAAATTAAAAGTGCATTATCACTTAAGTTATATCAAAAAACATACATAGATATAAATTTAATGAAATAGGTACAAGATTGATATGAAGAAAACTATAAAATCTTGATGAAAGATATCAAAAAAAAAGAATGGAGAGATACTCCATGTTTATCAATAAAAGACTAAATATTGTCAAAATGTCAGTTCTTACCAAATTGTCTATAGATCCCAAACAAAATCCCAGCAAGTTATTTGTGGATATCAACAAATTGATTCTAAAGTTTAAATGGAGAAGCAGAAGTTTTAGAATACCAACAAAATATTAAAAGGTGTTCAGTATTATACATCATCTGTGAAAATTGCAAGTTAAAATGGCAATGAGATAACACTATATCCTTCTTTAGAATGTTCAAAGTCCAAACTATTGACAACGCCAAATATTGGCAAAGATCAACAGAAACTCTCATTAATTGCTGATGGGAATGCAAAATTAAATAGCACTTTTAAAGACAGTTTTACAGTCTTTCACAAAATAAATCATATTCTCACCATATGATCCAGCATTCATGCCCTATGGTATTTACCCAGAAGAGTTAAAAATTTATGTTCACACACACACACAAAAACTGCAGTCATGTTTACAGAACCATCATTTATAATTGCCAAAACTTGGAAGCATCCAAGATGTCCTTCAGGAGATGAATGGATAAATAAATTGTGATACATCCATAAAATGAAATATCATTCAGTGCTAAAAATCCATGAGTTAACAGGCCATGAAAAGACATTGAAGAAGCTTAAATCTATATTACTAAGTAAAATAAACCAGTCTGAAAAGCTACCATTATTGTATGATTTCAACTATATGATATTCAGAAAAAGGCAAATCTATGGAGGAAGTAAAGAGATCGCTTGTTGCCAGGAGTAAAGGAGATGGGAGGATTGAATAGGCAGAGCACAGAGAATTTTGGGGCGCAGTGAAAGTATTTTGTGTGATAACTACAGTGATGAATATATGTCATTATACATTTGACATATCCAACGCCAAGAGCAAACCCTAATGTGAACTATTGACTTTGGGTGATAATGGTGTGTCAATATATGTTTGTCAATTGTAACAAATGTACCACTCTGGTAAGAGATGTTGGTAGCTGGGTTAGTTGTTTATATTTGGGAACAGAGGGCACAGTATAAGGGAGGTCTCTGTACCTTCTGTTCAATTGTGTTGTGAAATTGAAGCTGCTCTATAAAATGAAATGCATTAATTGAAAAAAATGGGACAATGGAAAGAAGATAATTCCACTATATATTTTTAAGTGCTTAGTGATCCTGAAAGAAAATATTTTATGTAGATACAAAAAAACGTTTTATGTATTATGGGAACTTTTAAGAGCACAAAATGGTTAAGAGTACAGATTCTAGAATGAAACTCCCTGCCGGTATAGTACTTATTAGCTGTATAACTTCAAACAAATTATTTACCCTTTTGAAGAAACATCAAAAGAAAAATCAACTTAAAGTTGTGCCATATTATTGGTAGAGCAAATTTGATTAAGCGAGATTGAGAAAACATACAGCTTTTTAAGTGTGAGTAAACAAGTTCCTTTCTCTACATAAGCAACTAATTTCAAGAGATCCATCTGGTTCCAGTGTTTCTCCTTGTCCCTTATCACTTTTTTTTTTTTTTTTTTGCTTCAATTTGGGGACTGTTTGCCTGAGCATGCAAAATGTGATTGGCATAGGACTCAACAAGAAACGATTATTTTTACAAATCATGAAATGGCATGCTTACTACCCAGAAGGCCAACAATACCAAGAAAAAGCTTCTTGTCCATATGTCAGGTTATGTGAAAATGGTTCATGTAATACTTGTGGTTATTTGGGACTCTTAGGTCCTGCTCTTTTGAATCATATATAAGTTGTATTTTAATTTGTTGTCAAAGGAGTCTCCGTATGGACAACTTTTCCTAACTTACTCGAAAAATAAAAATTCTAGTACTTAAACTTCTGTGTGGGAAACTCACAGAAACTTAGAAATGATAACGAAAATTGTTAATCTTCAACTTCGACTTGGAAAAAAGGAGCCACATGATAGAGGGACACAGGGGGATTGACAAGATAATGAGCAATTCAAGTTTACAAAGCGTGTAATTTGTGTAGAATTTTGAGGTGAACAACGTTAGAAAGGAAACAAGAATACATTTATTCCTTTTAGCAAAGCATTGACAGTGTATTTGAGAGCTAAGTGAACAAGTCAGTAAAGTTGCTAAATTACATATATTCCTATTCCAAAATGTTCAGTGTAGGCTACGTGCGTTCTGAAGAATTAAGGCAGGGACAGTCCAATTTTGACCTTAGGCTTAGATTTGAAATCAGGGAAAGCTTTACAGAAGGTTCACATTAAATCACTTTCTCTTTGATTCTCACTTGTTGGTACGTAATTTCAAAATGACTCCAAGAAAATTAGTTTGCACTTTTCAAAAAAAAATAAAAATATGATTTCCAAGAAAAAAACCTTATTTAAAATTACCGTGAGCTTCAAGTCACGCTGTACTTCAATGATAGCTCAAAGTGCCTATCATTATTATTAAACTGCCAGTAATTTTGATGGTGAGAAAAATTTTGATGGTTACAAGCCAAGTCACTTGTAACCTCCTTAAATTTATCTACAATTGTCTTCCATTTTGCTCAAAATAAATGTGAAGTTCTTATTTGCTATTTGTTTCATTAATACCTGTGCAATGACACCATAAATTATTACCTCTTCTTCAATGAAGCTTTATTTTAAAAAACTGATAATAACATTCACGAGAAAGAAAGGTTATGCCAAATACCATATTGAGCAGTTAAAATGGATTTGTCAACTTTTCACCATCATTGTTCCTAGAGAACAAATGTAGTATGAGGACATTTAGATCCTGAGGGAAAAAAGACCAGAAATTTCTCTACAGGGAAAGTTAAAAAAAAATAATTTTTACTATTTATTTTTAACTTTATTTCTAAATATTTGCATTCCATAGCAATTTATGTTAAATTAATAGTACTATTCATTTTTCTTTCTGTATTAAGATAAACTGAGACATGCACATGGCCACATGTATATGTTTGTGTGTAATGGTGATTATCTTTTTATCCAAGGGCATTCATTTGCAACAACAGCAAAACATGTTTACCTTAACAAAAGGAAGAAAACTGTTTAACTTTAAGAAATTAGTTGAATAATGACCTCAAACTATGGTAAGGTAATTTCGCTCCATAGGAGAAATAACACAAACGCAAAAAGTTCTAATGGGGTTGTTCTTTTGTGTGGGTCCTGTTCTCTTATTTCAAATAGAAGAGAACGATGAACAATGAACAAAAATGTATCTGAAGTCACAGATAACTAGAGGGTGAATTCGCGGAAGATCTAAATGTTACCTAACAACATTGACATCAACAAATGCTGCACCTTCAAAATTCTAACAATTGATAATCTAACCAAATATATGCACTACCAAACCTCAAGTTTTTATATAAATATTACAGATTGCCTCAGTATTTCTAAGAATAACTGGTTTTTCATTAGGTAATTTCAAACTTGTTAGGTGTATATTTTAACTATTATTTCCAAGTTTTTAATGAGAAGATCTCTCACAGATCAATCACTACACTGAACAATTTGAGGAGAAGCCTAGAGCAAACATCCTTAGCTCCTCTCAGAGCCGTATACATTCTGCTCTGCTTTTGTATCCAGTTTATTTAAAACATATTTTTTAAGATTTGTCTCCTTAAATATCAGCTAAACATACTTACACTTTTTAATTTAATATATTTCAAATATACATAAAATATAGAGAATAATTTTTAAATTACAGCAAATAATTTAAAAATATTATAGCTACTGACCCACCAGCAAGCTTTATCAACTCTGAATATTCTGCTATCATTTAATATGCATTTTTGGTATAGATGCATTATAAATTCTTAGAAAATATATATTACAAATACATTGAAACATGCTTTATAAACTTCCTTTGTATATTCCCCTGTCTCCCTCACCAGTGTAAACTACTATCTTCAATTGAATGTTTATTGTTCCTATATTTTTATATGCTTAACACTTATTTGTCAATTAAACTACACAGTTTGTTGCCTTTAAGCTTTACAGCTTTATAATAAATAGTATGACACTATATATCATTTTTCTTTGCTGAGACTTATATTTTAAAGGTTTAACCATGTTTATATATGCAGCTCAAGATTGTCATATTAACTGCTTATTTGTTTTCCACAATATGAATATATCAGTATGTTCTCCTAGTGATAGGCATTTGTTATTTCAGATGGTTCACTATTATAAATACTACAAGCAAGTCTACAGGGTTATAACTAGAAGTATAACTGCTGGGTAGAAGAGTGGGGGCATTTTCAACTTTACCCGATATTGCAAGTGTGTTCACCTAAATAGTAGTATTAATAAATATGTCCAGTAGCCATGCAGAAAAATGCCAGTATTTTCATATCCTTGCCTGATTTGTTTTTTTCAGACTTTTTCCCAATACACTGGATTCGAAATGGTATCTCACTATAGTTCAAATTGTATTTCCTTGATTATTGATGAAGTTGAGCATATTTCCATATTATTATTCACTAAATGGATTTTCTTTTCTGTGGAACACCTGTTTAAACTCTTGCCTGTATTTCTCGTGAAGTTTTGGTGTTTCATTACTGATTTGTGAAAATACTTTATATATACTATATATTAATCCTTTATTGTTTATATGTGTTTAAAATTTCTTTTCTCAATCTATGTCTCATTTTAAAAAATTTTACAGTGATTTTTGTGAGAGATCTTTCAACGCAGTCAAATAATCTTTTTAAGATCAATTTTAACTTTTATTTTAGATATAGTGTGTATATGTGCAGGTTTGTTACATGAGAATATTCTGTGATGCTGAGGTTTGGAATATGGATCCTATCACACAGGTGGCAAGCATAGTTACCCAGTAAGTAGTTTTAAACCCATCCTTCCTCTCTTCCTCCCCGATCTAGTAGTCTCTAGTGTCTATTGTTTTCATATTTATGTACGAGTGTGCTCAATGTTTAGCTCCCACATATAAGTGAGAACATGTGATATTTGGTTTTCTATTCCTGCATTAATTAGCTTTGGATTACAGCCTCAAATTCCATCTGTGTTGCTGCAAAGGACACGATTCCATTCTTTCCTATAGCTGTGTAGTATTCCATTGTGTATATTTATCACATTTTCTTTATCCAATATACCACTGATTGGCACCTGGGTTGATTCCATGTGTTTGCTATTATGTATAGTGCAGGGATGAACATGAGTGCATATGTCTTTTTAGTAGAATAATTTATTTTCCTTTGGTCATATGTTCAGTAATGGGGTTGCTGGGATGACTAGTAGCTCTGCTTTAGGTTCTCTGAAAAATCTGCAGACTGCTTTCCACAGTGACTGAACTACTTCACATTCCCACCAACAGTGTATAAGTGTTCTCTTTTCTCTGCAACATTGCCAGCATGTATTATTTATTTTTTCTTTTTTACTTCTTAATAACAGCCATTCTGATTGGTGAAAGATGTTATCTCATTTTGGTTTTGATTTGCATTTTTCTGATGAGTAGTGATGCTGAAAATTTTTTCATATGTTTTTTGATTGCTTGTTTGTCTTCTTTCCAGAGGTGTTTGTTCTTGTCCTTCACCCATTTTTAATGAAGTTATTTGGTTTTTGTTTGTTGGTTTGTTTAAGTTCCTTATAGATCCTGGATATTAGGCCTTTGTTGGATACATAGTTTTTGAATATCTTATTTTATTCTGCAGGTTGTCTGTTTGCTGTTGATTATCTCTTTTGCTGACAGGATCTCTTTAGTTTAATTAGGCCCACTTGTCAATTTTTTCTGTTGTGATTGCTTTTAAGGATTTAGTCAAAAATCATTTGCCAAGGCTGATGTTGAGAAGAGTATTTCCTAGGTTGTCTTCCAGGATTTTTATATTTTGAAGTCTTCAATTTAAATCTTTAAACCATTTAAGTTAAACTTTGTATATGGTGAAAGGAAGGGTTCAACCTTCTGCATATGGCTAGCCAGTTATCCTAGCATTATTTGCTTAAAAAGGAGTCCTTTCCCCTATTGCGTATTTTTTGTTGGCCTTGTTGAAAATCAGATGGTTGTACTTGTGCAGCTATATTTCTGAGTTTTCTATTTTGTCTCATTGGTCTATGTGTCTGTATTTGTTCCAGTACCAAGCTGTTTTGGTTAGTGTGGCTTGATAGTATAGTTTGAAGTTGGGTAGTGTGGTGTCTCCAGGTTTGTGTTTTTCGCTCAGGATTGTTACGGCTATTTGGGCTCTTTTTGGTTCCATATTATATTTAGAATAGGTTTTTCTCATTCTGTGAAACACGATGTTGGTAGTTTGATAGGAATAATGTTGAATCTGTAAGTTTCTTTAAACACTCTGGCTATTTTTTAAATATCCACTCTTCCAATACACGAGTATGGAATGCTTTTTCTTTCATTATTGTATTGTATCGGATGTTTCTCGACAGTGTTCTGTAGTTTTCCTCATGGAGATCTTTTGCCTCCTAAGTTGGATATATTCCTAGATATTTCATTTTCCTTGTGGCTATTGTAAATGAGATCATATTCTTCATTTCCTTCTCAGTCTGGACATTGTTTCTGTGTATGCAAGCACTATGTATGTTTCCTTCTTAATAAAGGTAAAAAAAAAAATCATGCAAAGCATTTTTCCTATTGCAATGAAATAAAATAAAAAATCAATAATAGAAATAAAAGTGAAATAAAAATAAAAATAAACAGATACCCTCTGTAAAAATCAATGGATCAAACAATAAAACACAAAGGAAATTATGAAATATCCTGAGACAAGAAAATATAAAATACAATATACTAAAGAAAAATTTATAGCTGTAAACATGAAAAAAGAAAAAAAAAAATCTCAAAGCCACACCTTAACTTTACAATTTAAGAAGCTAGAAAAAGAAGAGCAAACTAAACTAAAAACTAGAGAAAGAAAATAATAAAAATAGAGTAGAGACAAACAAAATAGAGAATAGAAAAACAATAGAAAAATCAACAACAATATATGCATTTTTTAAAAAAGGTCAAAGTATTGACAAATCTTTAGGTATCTTGACTAATGAAAAAAAGAAAAGACCTTGGGATCTGGCAAGATGGCCGAACAGGAACAGCTCTGATCTGCAGCTCCCAGCGAGAACAACACAGAAGGTGGATGATTTCTGCATTTCCAACTGAGGTACCTGGTTCATCTCACTGAGACTGGTTAGACAGTGGGTGCAGCTCACAGAGGGTGAACAGAAGCAGGGTGGGGTGTTGCCTCAACTAGGAAGTGCAAGGGGTTGGGAAACTCCCTCCCCTAGCCAAGGGAAGCCTTGAGAGACTGTGCCTTGAGAGATGATGCTACCCAGCCCAGATACCATGATTTTTCCATGGTTTTTGGCAACCTGCAGACCAGGAGATTCCCTTGGGTGTCTACAACACCAGGGCCCTTGGTTTCAAGCACAAAACTGGGTGGCCATTTGGGCAGATACCGAACTAGCTGGAGGAGATTTTTTTGTACCCCAGTGGCACCTGGAAGCCCAGTGAGACAGGATCTTTCACTCTCCTGGAAAGGCGGCTGAAGCCAGGGAGCCAAGTAGTCTTGCTCAGCCAGTCCCACCCTCATGGAGCCCAGCAAGCTTAGATCCACTGGCTTAAAATTCTTGCTGCCATCACAGTAGTCTGAAGTCGACCTGGGATGCTCTAGCTTGGTGGGGACGTGGGCATCTGCCGTTACTGAGGCTTGAGTGGTGGTTTCCCCCTCACAGTGTAAACAAAGCCACTGGGAAGTTCAAACTGGGTGGAGCCCACCACAGCTCAGCAAGGCCTCTGTAGCCAGACTGCCTCTCTAGATTCCTCCTCTCTGGGCATGGCATCTCTGAAAGAAAGGTAGTAACCCCAATCAGGGGCTTATAGGTAAAACTCCTGTCTCCCTGGGATAGAGCACCTGGGGGAATGGGTGACTGGGGGCACAGCTTCAGCAGACTTAAAAGTTCCTGCCTGCCAGCTCTGAAGAAAGCAGCAGATCTCTCAGCTCCATGGTTGAGCGCTGCTGAGGGACAGACTGCCTCCTCAAGTGGGTCCCTGACGCCCTGTGCCTCCTGACTGGGAAGACACCTCCCAGCAGGGGTCGACAGACATCTCATACAGCAGATTTCCGACTAGCATCTGGTGGTTGTCCCTCTGGAGCAAAGCTTCCAGAGGAAGGGGCAGACAGCAATCTTTGCTGTTCTGCAGCCTCCATTGGAGATAAACAAGCAAACAGGGTCTGGAGTGGACCTCCAGCAAACTCCAGTAAAACTGCAGAAGAGGGACCTGACTGTTAGAAGGAAAATTAACAAACAGAAAGCAATAACATCGACATCAACAAAAAGGACACCCATGCAAAACTCCCATCCAATGGTCATCAGCATCAAAGATCAAAGGTAGATAAATCCACGAAGATGAGGAAAAACCAGCACAAAAATGCTGAAAATTCCAAAAACCAGAATGCCTCTTCTCCTTCAAAGGATCACAACTCCTCGCCAGCAAGAGAACAAAACAGGATGGAGAATGAGTTTGACGAATTAACAGAAGTAGGCTTCAGAAAGTGGGTAATAACAAACCACACTGAGCTAAGGGAGCATGTGCTAACAAAATGCAAGGAAGCTAAGAACCTTGATAAAAGGTTACAGGAACTGCTAACTAGAATAACCAGTTTAGAGAAGAACATAAATGATCTGATGGAGCTGAAAAACACAGCACGAGAACTTTGTGAAGCACACATAAGTGTCAATAGCCAAATCGATCAAGCAGAAGAAAGGATATCAGAATTTGAAGATCAACTTAATGAAATAAAGCGTGAAGGCAAGATTAGACAAAAAAGATTGAAAAGGAATGAACAAAGCCTCCAAGAAATATGGGACTATCTGAGAAGACCAAACCTACGTTTGATTGGTGTACCTGAAAGTGACGGGGAGAATAGAGCTAAGTTGGAAAGCACATTTCAGGATATTATCTGGAAGAACTTCCCCAGCCTAGCAAGACAGGCCAACATTCAAATTCAGTAAATACAGAGAACACCACAAAGATGCTCCTTGAGAAGAGCAACCTCAAGACACATAATCTTCAGATTCACCAAGGTTGAAATGAAGGAAAAAATGTTAAGGGTAGCCAGAGAGAAAGGTCAGGTTACCCACAAAGGGAAGCCCATGAGACTAACAGCAGATCTTTCTGCAGAAACCCTAAAAGCCACAAGAGAGTGGGGGCCGATATTTAACATTATTAAAGAAAAGAATTTTCAACCTGGAATTTTATATCCAGCCAAACTAAGTTTCATAAGTGTAGGAGAAATAAAATCCTTTACAGACAAGCAAATGCTGAAGGATTTTGTCACCACAAGGACTGCCTTACAAGAGCTCTTGAAGGATGCACTAAATATGGAAAGGAAAAACTGGTACCAGCCACTGCAAAAACGTACCAAAATCTGAAAAAAAGAAAAAGCCCCAAAACTAAATCAGATATGGAAGACGGGGCATTACAACTCATTTTACAGAAATAAAAATTATTATTAAATATACAATAAACAATTACACACCAACAAAATGAAAAAGATAATGACACGACATAATTTCTAGAAACACACTACCAACAAATACCAAATCATGAAGTCAGAGAAAATTTAAATAGACTAGTAAGGGGATTGAATCTGTATTTAAAAACCTCCTACCAAAGAAAAGTCCAGAAAGAGTTGGCTTCACTGGTGAATTATATCAAATATTTAAACAAAAATTATCCAATCCTTTACAAATTCTCCCAAAAATTTGAAAAGGAGGAAACACTTCCAAAGTTACTTCATAAGCCCGTCATTACCCTGATACCAAAACCAGACAGAAACTTCAAGTAGAGGAAACTTCAAACCGATATCCCTGATGAACATAGAGGCAAACATGCTAAACAAAACACAAGCAAACAAAATTTAACAGCACATTAAAAGGATCGTAAACCATGAACACAAATGATTAATGCCTAAGATACAAGAATGATCTGACACATGCAAATCAATCAATGTGATACACCACGTTACCAAAACAAAGGATGACATCACATGACCAACTCAGTAGATATCAGAAAAAGCATATGACAAAATTCAATATACTTTCATGATGAAACTAGTCAACACATTTTGTATAGAAATAATTGCCTCAATATAATAAAGGCCATTTATGAAGAGCCCACAACTGATATCTTACTCAATAGTAATGAAACTGAGACTTTTTCCTCTAAGACCAAGAATAAGGCAAGAATGTCCACTCCAGTCACTTCTATTTGACATAGCAATTAGGTAAGAGAGAGGGAGAAATAAAAAGCATCCAAATTAATATAGAATAATTAAAATTATCTCTGTTTGCAGATGACATATTCCTTTATGTACAGAATCCAAAATATTCCACAAAATATTCTTAAAACTAACAAATTTAGTAACATTGCAGAATACAGAATCAAACTACAAAATGGCATTGTATTTCTACACACTAACCAAAAGAAATCTGAGAAAAAAAAATTAAGAAAATAATTATTTACAACATCAAATAAATAGAAATACACCCCATCCTGTGTTTCTGGGTATAAAATGTTCATAATACTCAAAGCTATATACAGATTCAATGAAATCCCCATCAAAATCCCCTTGGCTTCCTTTTTTAGATATAGACAGAAAATCCTAAAATTTATATGAAACCACCAAAAGAATCCAAATAGCCAAAATAATCCTCAAAAGAAAAAAAAGCTGAAAGCCATTCATTTACTAATTTCAAAACATATTACAATTCTATGGTAATCAAAACGGTATGGTACTGGCTTAAAAAATAGACATATAGACCAATGGAACAGAATAGAAAGCCCAGGAATAATCCTACACACATACATATGGTCTCCTGATCTTCAACAAATGTGTCAAGAATTCACAATGGGAAAAGGATTGACTCTTGCACAAATAGTGTTGGCAAACCTAGATACATACATGGAAAACAATGAAAATGGATTATTATCTTACACCATACACAAAAATCAACTTCAAATAGATTAAAGACTTACACATAAGACCTGAAACTCTAAAACTCATAGGAGGAAATGGAGGAAAAGCTTCATGACATAGATCTTGGAAAGGGCACCAAATGCACAGTCAACAAAAGCTAAAACAGGCAAATTGTACTTGATCAAACTGAAAAGCTTCTGCAGAGCAAAACACACACACACACACACACACAGAGACACACAACCATCAACAGAGTGAAAGGCAACCTACAGAATAGGAGAATATATTTGCAAGCCATGCATCTGATAGGGGACTGGGGGCTAATATCCAAAAGACAATCTATGGAATGGGAGAAAATACTTTCAAACCTTGTATCTGAGTAAAGGCTAATATCCACAAAATTTATCACAAACCCCTACAACTAAATAACAAAAAACAATAATTTGATTTAAAAATAGGCAAAGGGTAACATGGATGCAGCTGGAAACCATTATCCTAAGAGAACTATGCAGAATCACAGAACCAAATACCACATGTTCTCACTTATAAGTGGAAACTAAACTTTGGGTATACATGGTCATAAATATGAGAACAATAGACACTAGGAATACAAAGGGGAAAGGGGAAATAAAGGCTGAAAAACTACCTATTGAGTATTATGCTCACGACTTGGGTGATGGATTCCTTTGTACTCCAAACCTTAGCATTATGCAATGTACCTCTGTAGCAAACATGCATATATATCCCCTCAACCTAAAAGAAAAGTTGAAAAAAAATGGGCAAAAATCTTAAATGGACATTTCTTTCAAGAAGATATACAAATGGCCAATAAACATGAAAAGATGCTCAGAACCACTGCATTAGTCAGTTCTCACATTGCTATGAAGAAATACCTGAGGTTGGGTAATTTATGAAGAAAAGAGGCTTAATTGGCTCACCATTCTGATGGCTGTATAGAAAGCATGATGCTGGCATCTGCTCAGCTTCTGGGGAGGCCTCAGTAAATTTACAATCATGGTGGAAGGTGAAGGGAGAGCATGCATGTCACATGGCCAGAGCAGGAGCAAGAGAGAGAGAAGCCACACACTTTTGAACCACCAGATCTCACGAGAACTTACTCACTATCATGAGGTCAGTACCAAGGGGACTGTACTAAGCCATCGCCATCATGAGAAATGCACTCCCATGAGCAAATCACTTCCCACCAGGCCTCACCTCCAACATTGGGGATTACAATTCAACATGAGATTTGGGTTGGTTCACAGATCCAAACCATATCAACCACTAATCATCAAACAAATACAAATCAAAACCACAATGAGATGTCACCTCACACATGTTAGGATGGTCATTATACATTTAAATAAAATAAAATAAAATAAACAGAAAAGAAGCGTTGCCAAGGATGTGGATAAAATGGAACTCTTCTTATCTGCTGGTGGGAATGCAAAGTAATGCAACTGTTGTGGAAAACAGTATAACAGTTCCTCAAAAAGTTAAAAATAGAGCTGCCACATAATTTGGCAATTTCATTTCTTGGTATTTAATCAAAAGAATTGAAATCAGATTTTTTTTTTTTTTTTTTGACAGAGTGTCACTCTGTCACCCAGGCTGGAGTGCAGCGGTGTGATCTCGGCTCACTGCAACTTCTGCCTCCCAGGTTCCAGCGATTCTCCTGCCTCAGCCTCCCAAGTAGCTGAGACTACAGGCACATGCCACGACGCCCAGCTAATTTTTTGTATTTTTAGTAGAGGCAGGGTTGCACCATGTTAGTCAGGACGATCTCGATCTCCTGACCTCGTGATCTGCCCGCCTCAGCCTCCCAAAGTGCTGGGATTACAGGCGTGAGCCACCGCGACCAGCCAAAATCAGAATCTTGAAGAGGTATTTGTGTCCTTATGTTCATTGCATTGCATTTATAATTGCAAAATTGTGGAAGAATCTAAATATTTATTGATAGATGAATGAATAAATAAATTTGATATATATACACAATGAAATACTCAGCATTAATAAGAAGGAAATATTGCCATATGTGACAATCTGCATGAACCTGGAGGACACTATCCTAAGTGAAATAAGCCATTACAGAAGGACAAATACCATGTGATTCCACTTATATGAGGTATCTAAAGTAGTCAAACTCATACAAGCCGAAAGTAAAATGGTGGTTGCCAAGGGTTGAGCAGAGGGGAAAATGGGAACCTGCTGTTCAATTGGCATAAAGTTTCAGTTATGCAAAATGACAAAGTTCTGAAGATCTGCTATACAACATTGTGGTTATAATTAACAATATCGTATTATACATTTCAAAATGTATTAAGATGATAGATCTCATGTTTCATGCTTTTTGTCACGATTTTAAAAATCATGAACGAGCACCTATTGAGATAGATAGTAATAGTTCAGTGTTAAATGCTGTAATAAAAATCTCAGCATACTTAGATATTGAGGGGACATGAAACCAAGACGTAGGGGAGAGGGAGCCAGGAAAACTTTATAGAAAAAGTGATGCTCAGGTTAGTAAGCTATTAACTAGGTGAATAGAATTTGAATTTAGATGAAATGAGTAAGTCTATTTCAGACATATATTCCAACTTGTGTAAATGTATAGGAAAGGAGCGTAGATAAAGTTGGAGGAACAAAATCAATTCAATATGGCTGTAGACATAAAATGTAGGATGAAGAGTGAACAGGGACATGATCAAAGGAAGATGTAGCTCTCAAGGCATTTATAAGCTTGGTAAGTCATGTAAGGAATCTGAACTTCAAGAGCAATGAAAAAGATTAACATTGACCACTGAAGTGATGTGATCAGAGTAAGGAAGGTGAGTTAGTACTGTGGTAGTAATACAGGTGACTGTAATGGTGGTCTGAACTAATTTAAAATTGAATAGCTGTAATAGACAGGCTTAGTAATTGAATAGATGGTGGGGAGAATACAGCTATCAAGGATGATTCCTATGTACGTACGTAAGGCAACTAAATGGGTGGTTTGTAATTCACTGATGCAGAGAAGATATAGTAAAGATGATGAACAGAAAGTGGAAATATGAGAAATAGGGGAGAATCATCAGATTTTGGCAACTTGTGTATAATGGATAATTTTTACTTAAAATTCTGAAATAAAGGCTATGTTTTCTAATTTAGGTTAGAATGTTTTTATTTCTATTTTTAAAACTGAAACAATACAGGTTTTAATATGATGCTGTTATGTTAGGATTGTATTAATACAGTGACTCTCTTTTGCATTTTTTAATAGATATCTCGTATCTGTCATACCGGTATTAGTATATTTTACTAAGAAACCAAGTTGGAGGTAGATGTTAACAAATAAAAGGCTCGGTGAAAACAATAAAGTTTCTTGTTGTAAAATTATGCAAATAGCAAGAACGCAAGTATTACAACAACAATGTAGGGTTGTACACCCTATGGTTGTCATTACTTCCTCCAGGTAAAAACATTTTTTTGAGACATAGTGTCTTCTGTGGCTCAGACTAGATTTCAGTGACATGATCATAGCTCACTATAGCCTCAATCTCTCTGGCTCGAGCAACCCTCCCACCTCAGTCTCCTGAGCAGCTGGGACTACAAGCATGTGCCTCAGAGCCAGGCTTTTTTTCTTTCCAAATTTATCTCAGGTTCAGGAGATACGTGTGCAGGATTATTACATGGGCTAATTCCCTGTCATGGGGAATTAGTGTAAAGATTATTTTGTCACCCAAGTAATAAGCACAGCGAATAATAGGTAGTGTTTTTTTTGTTTTTTTTTTTTTTTTTTTTTTAATCCTCACCCTCCTTCTACCCTCAAACCTCAAGTAGGCCCTGGTATCTATTGTTTTCCTCTTTGCGTCCCTGTATACTCAATGTTTAGCTTCCAATTATAAGTGAGAAGATGAGGTATTTGGTTTTTTGTTGCTGGGTTAATGTGCTTAGGATAATGGCCTCCACCTTCATCCATGTTGCTGCAAAGGACATGATATGGTTCTTTTCATGGCTGCATTACAGTATTCCATGGTGTATCTGTTCCACATTTTCTTTATGCAGTCTACCATTCACGAACATTTAGGTTGATTCCATGTCTTCAATATTGTGAATATTGCTACAATAAATATATGTGTACACCTGTATTTATGGTAGAATAATTTATATTCCTTTGGGTATATACCAAGTAATGGGATTGCTGGGTCAAATTGTAATTCTGTTTGAAGTATTTGGAGATATCTCCAAACTGCTTTTCACAGTGGCTAAACGAATTCATATTCCCATGAGCAGTTTATGAGCATTCCCAAGTTTTTCAGTATCTGTTATTTGTCTGACATTTTAGTAATAGCCATTCTGACTGGTGTGAGATGGTATCTCACTATGGTTTTGATTTTCATTTCTCTAATTATTAGAGATGTTGAACGTTTTTTCACATGCTTGTTGGTTATGTTTATGACTTCTTTTAAGAAATGTCTGTGAGGTCAGGAGTTTGAGACCAGCCTGGTCAATATGGTGAAACCCCATCTCTATTAAAAATACAAAAAATTAGCTGGGCATAGTGGCAGGTGCCTTTAATCCCAGCTACTTTGGAGGCTGAGGCAGGAGAATCACTTGAACCTGGGAGGCGGAGGTTGCAGTGAGCTGAGATCGTGCCACTGCACTCCAGCCTGGGTGACAGAGACTCCATCTCAAAAAACAAAAAAAGAAAAAAGAAAAATATGTCTGTTCATGTCCTTTGCCCATTTTTAAAATGAGATTGCTTGCTTTTGGCAAGTTCATTTGTTTATGTCCTTTATAGATTCTAGATAGCCGACATTTGTTGGAGTCATTCAGAAGAGGGTTGTTTAATTTCGATGTAATGGTGTGGCTTTGAGAGATCTTCTTAGTGTGGTTTCTACTATTATTTCACTGTGATCTGAACGTGTGGTTGGTATTATTTGATTCTTTGTTGAATTTGTTGTTTTATGGCCAACTGTGTGGTCAGTTTTAGAGTATGTGTCCTGTGTAGATGAGAAGTATGTATATCATGCTGTTGTTGGGTAGAGAGTTCTGGAGATATCTGTTAGGTTCATTTGGTCAAGTGGTGAGATTAGGTTGTGAATATCTTTGTTAATTTTCTGCCTCAGTGATCTGCTAATACTGTCAGTGAGTTATTGAAGTCTCCCACTATTATTGTGTGTTCATCAGTCTCTTTAAGAACTTTAAGGACTTGTTTTATAAATCTGTGGACCCCGGTGTTGGGTGCAAATATATTTAGGAAGATTAACTCTTCTTATTGAATTGAATGCTTTGTGATTATGTAATGCCCTCCTTTGTCTTTTTGCATCATTGTTGTTTTAAAGTCTCTTTTGTTTGAATGTAAAGGAGGATCCCCTGCATTTTTTCCTATTTGCTTGGGATATTTTTCTCTTTTCCCTTATGTTGAGCCTACGGGTGTCACTGCATGTGAGATGGGTCTCTCAAAGACAACGTACAGTTGGTTCTTGCTTCTTTATCCAACTTGTCACTCTGTGACTTTAAGTGATGTGTTTAGTTCACTTATGTTCAAGGTAATGTAAATGGACTGTGTTGATAGTTCATCAACTAAGCATTGATAGTATGTAAATGGACTAAACACACTAAATATTGATATGTGCAAATTTGATCCTATCTTCATGTTGTTATCTGGTTGTTATGCAGATTTGATTGTTTAGTTACTTTACAGTGT
Source organism: Mandrillus leucophaeus (assembly GCF_000951045.1). NCBI lineage: Eukaryota > Metazoa > Chordata > Mammalia > Primates > Cercopithecidae > Mandrillus > Mandrillus leucophaeus. The sequence goes on from NW_012105032.1 coordinate 1,865,362, forward strand.
CAATGGTCTACGGACTTGTTTGTTTTTGTAGTGGCCAGTAATGGTATTTTGTTTCCATGTTTAGCACTCCCTTAAGGACCTCTTGTAAAGCAGGTCTGGTGGTAATAAATTTCCTTAACATTTGCTTATCTGAAAAAAAATTATTCTTCTTTGCTATGAAACTTAGTTTAGTTGGACATTAAATTCTTGGTTGGAATTTAATTTTTGACGCTCAGTGTAGGCCCACAATCTCTCCTTGTTTGTAGGATTTCTGCTAACTGGTTTGTTGTTAGCCTGATAAGGTTCCCGTTGTAGGTGATCTGTCCCTTCTCTCTAGTTGCCTTTAATATTTTTACTTTTGTGTTGACCTTGGAGAATCTGATGACTAGGTGTCTTGGGAATGGTTATCTTCTGTAACCTGTGTCTCACAGGGGTTCTCTGCATTTCCTGAAATTGAAGGTTTGCCTCTCTAGTAATGTTGGGGAAATTTTCATGGACAATATCATCAAATTTTTTTCAAGTTTCTTGCTCTCTTTCCCTCTCTTATAGAGATGTCAATGAGTTGCAGGTTTGATCTCTTTACATAATCTCATATTTCTTAGAGGTTTTGCTCATTGATTCTTATTTTTTCTTTATTTTTCTCTGACTGAGTTGATTTGAAGAACTTGTCTTTGAGCTCTGAGATTCTTTCCTCAGCTTGGTCTATTCTGTCGTTCATACTTCCAATTATATTATGGCATTCACGTAGTGAGTTTTTAGCTCTAGAAGTTTAGTTTGGTTCTTTCTTAAAATGGCTATTTCATCTTTCAGCTCTTATATTGAGGTATTAAATTCCTTATATTTCTTTGATTGGGTTTCTACGTTCTCCTGAATTTTGATGCTCTTTGTTCCTATACAGATCCTGAATTCTATGTCTCTTATTTTAGCCATTTCCAAGTGGTTGAGAACTGTTGCTGTGGTGCTAGTGCAGTCCTTTGGAAGTAAGAAAACACTCTAACTTTTTCAGTTGCCAGAGTTCTTACACTGGTTCTTTCCCATCTGTGTGGGCTGATGTTGCTTTAATCATTGAAGGCATCAGGGTATACTGGTTGTGGTGGTGACTCTGTGAGTTCCAAGTGCACACTAGTGGAGGTGGGGCAGCAGTTCAACATAAACACTCATGCATGGCAGTGGCAATGAGACAGTGCACATATACGCACTGACAGAGCAGTGGAGGGGACTGGGGGTGAGTGTGGTCCAGCAAAGCAATAGGGGGAGGCTTCTGGTGGGTGGGTGCATGTTCGTTGGGGCTCATCTGCTGAAGCTCTCTTATAGTTATGAAAGGTCTGCTAGTGAAGGAGCTATGGTGGCAGTTGCCAGGAAGCACTCCTGTTGGGTGTTCAAGGCTACAATGCTAGCGGGCATGGCTAGGCATGATCCCTGAGAGAAGCTGGCAGACAGGGAGGTGCTCAGGTCATACTGGCCCCATCTCATGGTCAAGACTACCCTATTTTATTCTAAGTCCAGTTGTCAACAAAGACCAATCTCACTTAGAAAAGCATGGCAAGCCTTGGGGAATGGGCATTGCTAGCCATATTCATCTGCAGCCATTTCTTCACCAAACCATCTGAGCTCTAGACAGTCTGGAGTCCTGACACTGATACTTCTTAAAACAGCTTTCCCTTTCCGGTCAAATGTCCGTGGGGGTCATCGGACCTCCTGCAGCTAGGATTCTACAAGTCTGTGGTCAGATTGAACCACTTCTTGCCTATTTCACTCATCCCTTTCCCAATAGCTCTTTGGGACCAGGAACTAGTCCTGGTGTTTGTCAGCACCATGCAGGGTTCTCAGTTTTCTCCTCTTTCAGCAAAGTCTGCATTCTCCTTCTGTCCACTCTCAATGCCCTTCTTCTCAAGATCTGCTTGGAGTATGGTGATCTTCTCGACGGTCTGGTATTTTGGTGAGAGATGTTCTTCCTGGTTGCATCTAGTCAGCCATCCTGGCTTTTGTCTCCATTTTTTTGTTGTTGTTTTTATTTTTAGTGGTGACAAAGCCTTGCTATGATTCCCAGGATGTTCTAGAACTCCTGAGCTCAAATAATCCTCCTGCCTCAAGCTCCCAAAGTGCTTGGATTAGCAGCATGAGCCACCACACCAAGCCAAGACTTCTTAATAATGTGTTTTACAGTTATTCAAAATTATTTTCTAGGAGAAAGATGTAGATTACAAGTTTTTATATTTATTTTGTCTTAAAACGTGTGTAATACTTTCTGTCTGATTCACTATGGGTTAAATATGAATAGAATTAGTCATTTATAAAATATTTTCTAATGAAAAATGAAAATATAGAAAGTTATGGAGTGGAATCTAGTATTTAAACACTGAGGATTTGTGAATATGTTCTTATAATGAACTCAAGTTCTCTAATGTGGTTCTTTGGGAAATAATGCCAGTGTTATGTCCAAATATTAAGCCTGTGACATAATCAATGTCCTTTCATTTGGAATGAGATTTCAATATATACTTACTTGTGATATTCCAACCTATTTTCCAGTCAACCTTTTTAGTTAAAAGCATTATCAACTTACTCAACTTTCTTTAAAAATAAAGATAAAAAATTGAAATCTTATTTTGCCATATTATCATGTTACATCTCCCCTTCCCTTCACATTCAAAACTTTTAAAAAGTGTGATCTAGAATTAGTTAGCATTTTCTTACAAACTATTTCTTTGTTCCCTATTATCCAGTTTTCATTCAAAATGAAAGTACCTTTCTTGCAGGTAATTGGTTATCTCTTAACTGTCAAGTCCAAATGCTTCTTCTCAATCCTCACTGGGTACTTGACACTGTTCATCAACACCATTGTAAACACTGTCTCATTTTTAAAAATCTTTTTTCTTGCTCTTCACAATAACATTATGACGTACAGGCTGATGACTACCACATCCATAATTCTCGCCCTGCTTCCTCTTTCAAGTACTAGACTCATTTTCAGCATATGGCATGGCATGTGTCTCCTTGTGAATATCCCACTAGGATCCCAAACCTGACATTTCTAATAACAAACTTATCTGAGTCACCAAACCTGTTCTTCCTCTTGTGGTCCTACTCCTTGTTATTTTGGTTCTTACCTTTAAAATAACATCCTTTAAAAATAACATATTAGAAACTTCAAAGTCATTGTAACTCTTTCCTTTCTTTCCACATTCATTTAATTGTAAGACCTTCTAATCATGCTTCCACCACGTTTTTATATATTTTCTTTCCTATCCACGGCCATATGTCACACCTTTATTAATTCTTGCCCAAAGTGTTACCAAAGCTCCCAATTATTTCTGCTTTCTCTGTTATTTTTACTAGGGTTATTCTCAACAGGTAAGGTTATGCCACTACTCAGCTCAGAAATATTTTGAGTATATTCACTATGTAGGAAATTGCATCAATTCATGTTAGCAAAGCATTCAAGGTGTCCTGGCCATACAAACTTTCAGTCTCATTTTCTATTATATCCTTCTATGTTACTTGTGTTCTGGCCACAATGATCTCTTTATCCATAGCTTCATGCTCAATATTCAATGCCCCAGAAACATAGAAGGTTCAGCTAGAATATCACCATTTTCATGAAGCTTTCTGTTAAAAATCAATTTCTTCTTCTGTATATTCCTATAACACTTTTACCTAGGTTATGATACTTGTTCTTCTTTATGCTTTGATAGTTGGTAGAATATCTAAAACAGAAAAGAAACAAATCAGTGTACTATAAAAAGTGTATATACACTGAAGGACATTTGATTATCTAGAATTGAAAGGCTTTAATAATATGTACTACTTGCATAGGGAAGCATTTAATGTTACACTAACAGACAAAGAAGTAGAACATGACATTGAGAAAGATGGCAAATGTTTTAGGAATCTTGCCAATGAATCAGCTTCTAACCAAGATCATGGTGACAAAGTAATCATTTTTATTCAAATGTTTTGTTACTGGCCGGGCAATGGTGGCTCACGCCTATAACAGCACTCTTGGAGGCCAAGGCAGGCGACTCACTTGACATCAAGAGTTGGAGACCAGCCTGGCCAACATGGCGAAACCCCATCTCTATCAAAAATACAAAAACTAGTCGGTTGTGATGGCATGTGCCTATAATCCCAGCTACTTGGGAGGCTGAGGCACAAGAATCGCTGGAACCTGGGAGGTGGAGGTTGCCGTGAGCCAAGATCTCACCACAGCACTCCAGTCTAGGTGACAGAGCGAGACCATGTATCCAAAAAAAAAAAAGTTTTGTTTATAAGACATTAACATGCAATATGTTTAATATGGATTCTAAATGAATTTCACCAAGATCATTTTTCAAATTCTTTTCTACCACAGAAACAGAGTAAATAATACACATAGATAATAAATATGAATATAATAGCTCCTAAAGTTGCTACTAAATAGTAGGAAAAATACATAATGATATGAATGTATTTACAACCAATGTCGTCTTAACACTGTAAACCTGTATCATTGCACAAAACATTAAGTATCAATAGGTACGCAGCAACATATCCTTCATAGACAGCTATTAGCCTTTACCATGAACCAAATGGCATTTATTATTTCTCATTCATGTCTAGAAGAGAGAAGACGTTGGTCCCTTACTTATATTTTCAATCACACTGACTTAGAAATAGTAGCCTCTCATTTAATATTGATAACGTGTTCCAATGTACTTCATATTATGTTCCAACATACGCCATATTATGAAAATCACTCTTAAGAACTCTTAACACTATTTGTATATTTGTGCCTTGGACACTATAGGTCAGCCTTTAAAATCAATAATAGCCCTTACTATTATTTGTTAGGACTCTGTGGCAGTGTATCCAGAATAATGACTGTAGAGTTGAAAAGTTATTTTTATATTATTGAACATGCTCCTTTGTTGACAGAATAAGCCGCCTTCTTTCTCTGCACCTATTTCTTTTATGCCTATCTGAGGATCATAGGTGAGTGGAAAATTTCCTAGTTACAATAGTGAAACTTCGGACTATTTGGATCATCCTTCTTCAAATAGTTGCATCAAAAGAAAATAATCTCTAATTGCAAAATGTCAAAGTACTCTTTTAAATCAAGTATCTAGTGATTTATTTTATCTAAGATTTTTCTATTCCTTTTTATGTTGGCTAAAAGACACACACTGTTATGAGACAATTATCTGTAGGTCTCTCACACTGCTACACGTCTTGCAAAGAGAGTCATTGTCTGACTTTCTTCCAGTCTATCTTTTTGAGAATGCTTATATCATGAACTGCTTTAGAAGATAGGGGTAATTTCTCCCCCAGAGCATGGAACAGTTTTGTTTACTGTCCAGTAAAATGAAGACAATGTCTCCCTCCATGGCAATAATCACATAGGCTTACTGACTCTGAAAAAAGTTTTAAGTTCCCTAAGCTCAGGATTCCTTTTTTGCAATGTAACCTATTGCATGTATAGGCATCATGTGAACGTCTTACATCACTCTGTGACAATGAAGGCTTACAGAACTGGTACAAATGCTGATGCTGACACTTTGGCTACTGTTACTGACATTAGTAACAAACTTATTTTTTTCTGGCTCTGATGTCTCATGTCTCCTGCCAGTATCCTTGAAACTATGGCAGCCTAACTCATTAGCTTGGAAGAAGGGTAAAATCTTAGACCCTTCACAGTTCTCAGCACATTCATAGGTGCATTACTGCAGGAAAAAGAAAGAATAGAAAAACAAACTCCAGGCAGCATTGTCCTAGAAATATGTTTCAAATTGGAAAAATGTATATATTAATTTAATTTTCTTTATGCAAATTAATTGTCATGAATTGTAGGCTACTTAGGTAGCTGACACTATTCAAACATTATTTTTCTATTAGTTTAATAATTTAAATTGCTATGTAATTTATTTTCATTTGCCCTCTGCATTTGTAGTCTATTTTAAGAGCAAATAAGAGGTAAAACTAACCAAATGCATTTATGTGGCTATACTAACGGGTACATAGAGGGTTGTCTCACACTTTGCTGCTTAAGGAAAAAAATGAGTTACTGCATACTGAACAGTGCTGCTCTGGGAGAATATGGAAAAGGCTATTTAGTTCACAGTAGGAGAGGTTACAGTTGTGTGTGTGACAAATATTGTGAAAAATACAAACACTAAGATTTCTTTTGCTCATGGCAGTTTTTTATAGGGATGGCTTACAAAGAAAAAAGATACTGTGTTAGATCAAACTACAGCTATTTTCTGTACTCTTGGGTTTAATGGAGGAAGCACTTTTCCTCGTCCTGTCATGCTTACTTTGCAGGAGACTGCAGATGCATGCAATCTGATTTTTGACTCCTCTGTAAGAATGCTACAGTGTGGGAAAACAATTTGGAGAAAATTGCCATAGAGATTTAAAAAAAAAAAAATCGAATCATGCATTTTGCTTCTACAAAAATGATGTGAGTAAACATATCTTATACTTGTGATATTTGAGTTATTGCTATAGCCAACATGTTTACAACAACATTCCGTTATTAGTGTGGTGTCATCTTAAGTACAAAATGCTGCATGTTGCTATGAAAAAGAACATGATGTGCCAATTTCTGCTCTGAAACCATTTCACAAATATCTAATTTGGGGGTTTAAAATACCAGAGAAAAATTAAAAAGTCATAATTTAGAAAGTAAGTTAATTCAATATTTCTCAGATTACTCAAAGAATAACTATTGGATAAAAATTCTTCCATTAAACAGTATTAAACACACACAGCTTATAATTTGGCTTTTAATGATATTTATGAATGCCTTACACATCTCCAAATGACAAGTAAATATAGCTTAAGGAGACGACTTAGAGTAGTTCAGTCATCAACCATTAATGAATTAATGGTTGAAGGCTCCTGGAAGGGACAAAAGAGACAGAATATGGATTTGAAAATATATTTCTTTCCAAAATAACTGAATATTTGATAAAAATAAAAAGGCATATTTCATATGAAAGGTTACGTATCCCCCACTTAGAAAGAAAATGTGAACCTATTTTGACATTTTTATCCAAAGCCAAACAGATCAAAATTTCCTTACTCTCTGATTCTGTCATATTCATTCTTTATATTAAATCACTCACTTAGAATGTAGCAGAAAGTTCCATGGAAAGAAATTCTACAATTTCTCCTTTCAGCAAAGCCTTCATACTTAGAAATTATCCACTATCTTGTACCCACATAGAGAGCTAAAAATAAGGATGTGAGGATTTTTCTAATGCAGCTCTCTCACAAATTCCAAATGAAATACTTTAAAGGTCTTTATAGGTCTGATAATGGGACAATTACGTTCCTTAAAGTCCACCTCTCTTTTCTAGTCTCCCTACAAAGCTGGCAGTAAAAGAAGTTCATTTTACTTAAAGAAAATCAGTTGGAGCTCCAAAGTGGAGAAAAGCTAGAAAACTAAATTTAATTTTTATTTTACTCTACGTATGTATTGGTGAAAAATAAGATAAATAAAAGTATTATTAAACAGTTTAGTAATCAGTCATTATATTTTTTCAAAGTTCTGCATCTTAATTGTCCTTAAATTATACAGTAAATAGCCCCAATCTTCCACTAAAATAAAGCAGCATTAATAATGACATAAATCACAGCATAAAAAAATCACATGTGTTCCCCAAAGAGCAAAAACAGCACTCTTTTATCAACCAAAGAGGGTCTCTCTGTTCAAAATTTATGCTAAGACAGACATGAAATCTTCAAATATATACAACACCAAAACTATTGTGTGACTTGTTATTTAATATTTAATATTCTGTTGTAAATAACGTCACACTGGTATGACACAACTTAAAATATGCATTGAATTGTATTTGTATTCAGGTTATATGCAAATGCAGATACAATACTTTAAGCTGCTTGGTAGGCATCATTCACATCTGTGCTTTGCCTAGCTGCCTCTCTTTCTCCTCTCTAACAGAATAATAGAACCCAAAGTTACAAGCAACCTTAGAGGTCAGCTATCCAACTTGTCTTGAAAACACTCCAGGAGTCACTCCAAGTATCCCTGGAAGGTAATTGCCTAACATTTGGTTGAATAAATTCACAAATGAGTTGAAAAGGGATAACGACCATAGAAGTAGAGAATGTTTTATATCAATTATTTCACAAGACTAACTCATGTGGTGAGAAACATATAAAAATGATGTTCTTTGTGATTATGACCTTGCACAATTATAAAGCCTAGAATGTGCATAATCTTGTAGATTAGTTTCATAAAAATTCAAAAAGCCCATCAAAGATGGACTTACTATACAACTCTGCTAAAATGAAGATAAATGCTAATAGGAAATTCAAAAATTGTCAGGTTATTCTTAAGCATCATATTACTTTATACTCAGCCTTATAGTTACTGTGCTATCTAATTAACTGCAATACTAATCTCATAGGTAACTAGAATGTATACTAATTTGTGTATCATTAAGGAAGCTACATTTATATTTATTTAAAAACAAAACAGTATTTTCATAGTTCAGTAAAAATTATCAGTATTTGGCCGGGCACGGTGGCTCACACCTGTAATCCCAGCACTTTGGGAGGCCGAGGCAGGTGGATCATGAGGTCAGGAGTTCAAGACCAGCCTGACCAATATGGTGAAACCCCATCTCTACTAAAAATACAAAAATTAGCAGGGCGTGGTGGCAGGTGCCTGTAATCCCAGCTACTCAGGAGGCTGACGCAGGAGAATCGTTTGAACCTGGGTGGCAGAGGTTGCAGCGAGCTGAGATCACACCACTGCACTCCTGCCTGGGTGACAGACTCTGTCTCAAAAAAAAAAAAAAAAAAAATTATCAGTATTTGTCATCTGTCATAACATGTAGATGATCTATGAAGGGAGAGAAATAAATAGAATAGAAGCTAAGTAGAGTGGAGAAACAAAAATAGATGGAAGGAAAAGAGAAAGTTTGTAAGGAGTAAATGAAACCATGTCATTGGAGGCTAGTCACATTCTAAAAATTATCAATATTTACAGTGACCATATGTCCCTGTTTTCCTGGGACAGTCCTCAATTATGCCTCTTATTCTGAAAGCATCCCTCTTTCACTCTCAAAAGTGTTTGGTTTAGATGATAAATTTTATGGTTACTCTACTTAGGTTAATTTAAGAAATTGATTCAATTGTATTAGATGCTACCTATTTATTTATTTTTATTTTAAAAATTTTTATTGAGGTGTGATTGACAAATTATTTATAGTTATTGTGTACACCATGACGTTTTGTTTACCTTGTTTAATGATTCCCTTAATCAAGTTAATTAACATATCTAGCCCTTGACATAATTACTATTTGTGTGTGTGTGTGTGTGTGTGTGTGTGTGTTGAAAACACTTAAGAACTATCTATTCCTTAAGCAAATTTCAAGTTTGAGTTATAAGATGAATAAGTTCTAGAAATCTAACATGCAGCACAGTAACTATAGTTAATAATATATATTGTATACTTAAAATTTGCTAAGGCAGTAAATTTGGGGGCTAAGTGTTTAACACATTCATTATTCTATATGAGTATACTTAATAACAGTATTTTTTCATTTTAAAATCAACGTTATTGAAGTATAGTCTATATTCAACAAGAAAAACACCCACTTTAAGTGCACAATTCACTGGTTTTAAAACATGTACACGCCCATGTAACTACCATTCCGAATCAATTATAGGATATTTCTATTACCCAAAAAATTTCCTTGTGCTGCTTTGCAGTAAATTCCTATCCCCACCTCCACTACCAGTCCTAGAAAAATAGTGCTTTCTGTGACTATAGGTTAGGTTTGTCACATCTAGAGATTCAAACTGATGGAATCATGCTTTATATTCTATTTTGTGTCTGGCTTCTTTTGTTCATAATAATGTTTTAGAGATCCGTGTATGTGGTTGTGCATATTAATCGTTTTTTCCTTGTCCTCGCTGGTATTCCATTGTATAGACAGATGTGTTACAGTTTGTTTAACCATTCATGTATTGAAAAACAACTGGGCTATTTCCAAGTTTTGTCTATTACAAATAAGATTAGTTTGAACATTTATGTGTAAGCATTTGTGTAGAAAAATATTTTTCTTTCTTTTCGGTGAAAACCTAGGAGTGAAATAGACAGATAATATAGTAAGTGATTATTAACTTTGTATGAAACTACTATATGAAATATTTTCCAAAGTATTTGTACCATTTTACAGTACTGCTAGCTATATATGAGAGTTTACTTGTTCAACATCCTGCCTACAATTTAACTTTAGCTCATCTAGCTGCTATGTAGTGCTGGCTTTACTTTGCATTTCTCTGATACCTCATGAAATTGAACATCTTTTCAGATATATTCTTTTGCGAAGTATCTATTCAAGCCTTTTTAAAATTTGCTTAACAGTATCTGAATTAATGATTAGAGATGTTATTGGAAACTGTGTTTTAGAGTCCCTAACAGTCATCCTATGACTTTTATACATAACATGCAAATTACAATGAAATGAGTCAAAACTATAAGTTTGTGGAAATATAAAAGCATGCCAGAATTTCCAAATCTACACAGTGAATGAAGTGATCTCAGCAGTGATTCTATTTTATCAACAGTCTCAGAGACTGTGTCCAGCGCAGTGTCTTGTACCCAGTGTTCAACAAATATCTGTGCATTTATTAATTAATGATCTTATATCATTTTAGATTACTACATCATGGCAGTTAATTAGTGGGAAATGTATTAATTAAAAAATATTTTAAACAATGATTGATTTTTTTTTCCTCTTGAAACCACACATTTTTGCTACTGAAAAATCTGCTTATCAAGTTAGTGAAGTATCCAGTTTCTTTACTTCTTTCATCTTTCTCTCATTTAAACTGACTCACTTCTCACAACAGAGAAGTCATATAAGTAAGAGAAAGTAAAATAATAAACATTGAATTTCTTGTTTCTTAGTAGCTTGGGTAAAAAAGATGCGTTTGAAGAAAGGTAAAGTTATTAGAAGAATGAGCTTTTTACATTAAATATGTTTCATTATCCTTGTTCCCCTTACTTTCAATCAGCAACTATGCATATTATGTTTTTAAGAATACATTCTGCAAATAAGCCTAACTGTTATCTGCATCTGTTTCAGCTGAAATGCTACTCAGATGCAATTATAATAAAAGATAGTGAGATCTAAAACTAGGCTCAGATACTTAGAAAAATCTCAAGCATTTTAGATAGTTTTCAAAAGATTTGAAACATTTATTTTGAGACCTCACTATACTTGATTCCAAAGGGAAAGATACTTATTTCTATTTGGTATCTACAAATCAAACTGAATCTTTTTATTTTATAGTTTTGCTATTTTTAATACTATACTGCAAGTTACCGATTTTAATTTGTTCAACTTGTACTTGAAATTCATAAATTCTGTTCTGTCAGACAACATAGGAAAAAATCTTAGTTTAGTGCAAAATAAACTTAGGATTAGAAGTGAGTTTGTATATGCAGAATATCATGTTCTTTCTTATATTTCTAAATAAAAAATTTAAAACATGTATATTCCAAATAATGGAAAATTATATTAATTCTAATCATACACCAAAATTATAAAGAATTAAGTGTAACATTTCTTGCCATCTTTATAGAGACAGAAATAATATATCAGCACTACCATGATTCAAGAAAACACTGCGTTTCATTTGGTTCAATTAATAAAAGATGAATGCATAAAAATTGACAACATAATTTAACCTTTTGAATCTAGCCCATTTTATATGTGTTTATTTCAGGATCCTCAGTATACAAAGGTATCCTTCATTACAAAGTTCTAGCTACTAGAACAAGAAAGTGTCCTGTTGAATAAAACAGCTCTTTATCCCTTTGCTTAAGAAGATATAAAGTTAAAAATACAATGTATTCACTATTAAGCAGGATCATCCAATACATTCAGTAGTTTGCAATGGAAAAAGCTGCAGATGATCATACAGGGAGGTGATTCTTTCAAAATGAGAACAAAGAATTGCTGAGATTTCCAATTACACCTTCAGCTTCCCAAGGTTCCCTCTCTAGAACACCATTAAGAAAGTATATCCTTCTTTCTTTAATGCTACTTACTCTTAGCTCTTCTTCTCCTGATTAGGCATAGGGATGATTCAGCCTTCGTTGAATTAGCTAACCCACTATAGAGAGCAATAAAAAGCCCCAAAATTCTGGATACACAGGTGTGCAGAAGAACAGGCCATAGTTGGGCTTGTTACCTAACCCGATGGATATTCCATGAACAATTTCTACTATGAAACAGGCAAGTCCAATTATATGAAGGAAAAAATCTGCCCATGACTTCTATTTGATACAGATGAATATAGCTTGTGACCTAAAACAAATTAATGCTTATCTCCCCTGTAATGAGATATATTTCAACATTTATTGAGTGTCCAGCATTTATAAGGCCTTTTGTTGGGTCTAAGAGTAAGAAAACATGAAAATGTGAAGATGTGATCTTTGTTCTCAAGGTGTTTTCAATCCAGGAAAATTCATATAACTCGCAAAACAAAGTTTAGAAGATAAAACAAGTGAGATAAACTCAAAATGGTATAGAAACACAATAAAGTATGATAGTAATCGGACTTGGGGAGCTCCAGAAAGGTAGTTATGTTATGAAGAATAGGTCAAATTTTGTCAGAGTGGGAAATTCATAGTCTAGTTTCTGTGGACTATGAGATAAATGCTAAAGAAGCAGAAGCAGAAGCAGAATCTGGAATAGTAATTTTAATTTTGGTGATAATCATTTTTTTCTTTTATGCATCATGCTTTCTGTGTTATATCTAAAAACACATTTATTTAACTAACCCAAGGCTAAGGTAACAAATACATTCTCTTTTGTTTCCTATTATTTGTTGTATAGGTTAAGGTTTTCTATTTTGGCCTGTGATCCATTTTGTGTGTACTGTGAGAAATATATAGGCTAAGGTTTATCTACTTATTTCTCTTATGACTCTCCAGTTGTTTCTGCTCCATTTTTGGATAAGACTATTCTTTCTTCATTTTCTCCATTGAACTGCCTTTGATAAAAACCAATTGATCTTATATATATAGGGCTACTTCTGGTCCCCCTTTTTCATTTCTTTGATCTATTAGTTTATCTTTTTACCAATATCACACTGGCTTAATTATTGAAGTTTCATACTATCTTGAAATCAAGTAGTCTAAACTCTCTATTTTTTTTTTCAAAATTACTTTAATCACCCTTCTTGAAACTCAGCAATAATTCTTTTTATGGTCAAATGTCTTGTGATACAATGTGTAGAGGTCACGATTTGTCAAGTTCTGCAGCTGCTGACGTACTTAACTAGTCCACAAATAGCGTTTTTAGAGTCCTTCAGGATTTCTGGTGGACTCAGAAGAAAATAACAACAGGATTCAGGTCATTGAGAATATATGTGTGACAGATTTTTAGAAAGTTCTCAATGAGGTTTATTATAGAAGAGAAAAACTAATTCAACTAGAAGAAAATATTTTCTCAAAATCAATTATTTGGGCTTTTTTAAAAGTTTCATTAAAAATCATTTATGTGAACTATATTTTTTTATCTTTTACTTTAGATTCAGGGATACATATGTAGATTTGTTATATGGATAAATTTCATGTCACAGAGGTTTGGTTTACAAATAATGTTGTCATCTAGGAAATAAGCATAGTATCCAATAGGTAGTCATTCAAGGATACAATGGGGGTACAGGCATTGGGTAAATGCTCCCACTCTAAAAGGGAGAAATTGGCCAAAACAAAGGGGCTACAGGCCCCATGCAAGTCCAAAACCAAGCAGGGTAGTCATTAAATTGTAAAGCTCCAAAATAATCCCCTCTGACTCTATGTCCCTAATCTAGGCCACACAAGGGGTGGGCTCCCAAGACCTTGTGCAGCTCTGCTCTCATGCAGAGGCACAGGGGAAGAGCTGCACAAGGCCTTGGGAGCTGACCCCTTGCATTAGTGTGGCCTAGATGTGAAACATAGTCAAATATGAAACAGTGGGTAGAAGACACTGCACTGGGCACAGTCTCTGAGTTTGTACTCTGCAGGTATACAGCCCCCCAAGCTATACCTTGCTTTCATGGTTTGGCATTGAGTGCCTGCAGCTTTTCCAGATGGACATGGCAAGCTGTCAATGGAGCTACCATTTTGGGGTCTGGAGGATTGTGGCCTTCTTCTCACAGCTCCACTAGGCAATTACCTGGTGGGGACTCTGTGTGGAGGTTCCAAACCCACATTTCCCCTCAGCACTGTCCTGTTAGAGATTCTTCATCAGGTTTCCTCCCCTGCAACAGATTTCTGCCTGGATATCCAGGCATTCTCATACATCCTCTGAACTGTAGGCTAAGGCATTCATGCCTCATCTCTTGCCCTCTGTGCACCCACAGGCTTAATACCACACGGAAGCTGCCAAGGTTTATGGCTTGTGTCCTTTGGAGCAGCAGCCTGAGACATATCTGGAGCCCTCTTAGCCATGACTGGAGCTGGAAGGGCTGGGACAAAGGAAGAAGTGTCCCAAAGTTGCACAAGGCATCAGGGCCCGGGGCCCAGCTCACAAGACCATTCTTCCCTCCTAGGCCTACAGGGCTGTGATGGGAGGGGCTGCTACAAAGGTCTGAAGGTCTCCAAAATACCTTTGAGGCATTTTCTCCATCATCTTGGCTATTAACATTGGGCTTCTCTTTACTTATGCAAATTTCTGCAACCGGCTTGAATTCCTCCCCAGAAAAAGTTGTTGTTGCTGTTTAATCTTTTCTGCCGTATGGTCAGGCTGCAAATTTTCTAAACTTTTATGCTCTGCTTTCCTTTTAAATATAAGTTCCAGTTTCCGGTCATATCTTTGCTCAAACATATGACCATACATTGTTAGAAGCAGCCAGGTCAAATCTTTTCTTCGTTTTGAGATGGAATTTCACTCTGTCACCCAGGCTGGAGTGCAGTGGCAAGATCTTGGTTCACTGTAACCTCCACTTCCCGGGTTCAAGCAATTCTCCTGTCTCAGTCTCCTGAGTAGCTGGGATTCCAAGCACCTGTCTGCATGCTCAGCTAATTTTTGTATTTTTAGGAGAGATAAGGTTTCACCATGTAGGTCAGGCCACTCTCAAACTCCTGACATCAGATGATCCACTCACCTTGGCCTCCCAAAGTGCTGGAATTACAGGCATGAATCACTGTACCCAGCCGCCAGGCCAAATCTTGAATGTTTCGCTGCTTAGAAATTTCTTCCCTTGGCTACCCTAAATCATTACTCTCAGACTCAAACTTCCATAGATCTGTAGGGCAGGGGCACAATGCCTCCAGCCTCTTTGCAAGAGTGATCTTTACTCCAGTGTCCAGTAAGTTCCTCATCTCCATCTGAGATCTCCTCAGCCTGGCTGGACTTCATTGTCTATATCACTGTCAGCAACCATACAAGAAGTCTTTATAATGTTCTAAAGTTTCCCTCATTTTTCTTTTTTCTTCTGAGCCATCCAAGGTGTTCCAAACTCTGTCCATTACCCAGTTTCAAAGCTGCTTCCACATGTTTAGGCATCTTTATAACAGTATCCCACTCCTTGTACCTATTTTCCTTATTAATCTCTTCTCCTATTGCTATAAACAACTGCCCTAGACTGGGTAATTTATAAAGAAAAGAGGTTTAATTGGCTCATGGTTCCACAAGCTCTACAGGAAGCTTGGCTGTGGAGGCCTCAGTAAAGTTACAATCATGGCAGAGGGTGAAGGGGAAGTAGGCACGTCCTACATGGTTGGAGCAGGAGGAAAAGAATGAAAGGGGAGGTGCTGCACACTTTTAAACAACCAGATCTCATGAGAACTCACTATCACAAGTACTGCAGGGGGGATATCTGCCCCCATGATCCCAGCACCTCCCACCAGCTTCCTTCTCCAACATTAGGAATTACTTTTTGACATGAGATTTGGGTGAGGACCCAAATCCAAACCATATCAGGCACATGCAGCCAGGTGGCTAAGCACAAGATGTCAGCATCCAAGCAGGGTGAGAGCAGCGTGGTGGTCAGCCTAGTGTGGGATATTAAGGACTATGCAGTGTGAGGAGGCTCTCCACATGGAGATACGAGTTAGGGCACACTCTCAGACTTGAGCATAACAGTGAGGTTATATGTGCAGAGGAGTGGCTGAAGTTAAAGCCAGGAGATTAATTACATACAGGGCGCCTGATCAAATAAGTAAATATACTAAGAATAATGTAAGCCAGGTTTCCCACTATCAAAATAAAAAGGAAATTCAAGTAAGATAAAGGATAAAACTAGAATAAACCCAGTAGTATAGATCGGAATTTGAGATACAATGTGAGCCCATGGTTTTCAAAATATAGAGCTATGAAAAGAAATACTACTGTAAACTTTGGTTTGTTTTTGCATATGCACTAATACATGCATACCGTAGCTTATTTACTGAGAGGACAGGCCTTGGAGCAGCAGCATCATAATCTCAATGAGCAAATATAGTGCTCAGATCCTGACTTATAAATACTACTTTGTGATAAAAGGAACCAGCACTGGTTAAAGACATGACTGATTCCAGGGCTGAAGATGGAAAGTACGATTTTGATAGTTGTATTGTAGGTATATCAAGAATGTCCTTGTTCATAAGTAATAGACATTAAACTGGTATTAGGAAGGTGATGAATATCATGTTGTTAACCAACTCTTAAATGGTTTGTAATAAAATATTCCCTGAATCATACTTATAACTTTTTCTATAAATTTGTGAATTGCTTCAAATTTTTAAACAGTATGTATCATTAAAAAATAATTTTTGTATGTAAATTAAGATGAAGAGCTATGCACCCCAATAAATAGTTTATCCATCACAATTCTTAAGTAAATATAGCTCTCATCATTTATCCACTGCAATTCCTAAGTAAAAGTAGCTCTCATCATTTAGCTTTCACTTATAAGTGAGAACATGTGGTATTTGGTTTCCTGTTCTTAAAAATTTTTGGGAAAAAAATTGTACATGATTGAATTTTATTTTATTACTAAGAAATTGAACAACTGGCACATTTTTTCTATTTTATTATTTGCTTCCTTTCCTTAGTGTTGTATACCACATATGCAGTTAAATAAACACTCTTAAAGGTCTACATTTCAAATCTATTCTTTTTTGTTTTTGAAAAAGTTACTTACTGAAGAGGTATTTTATACACCAGGTTGATTAATAAGTTGAAAATAATTGTTCTGGCATTAAAAATCATTACAATATATTTCTTTCAATGATTTCTGCGTGCTTTCAAGTACAGAACAAAATTCATGAAAGTGTGCGTGCACACACACATGCACGCACACACAGACGGTAGTTAAAGTAGTAAAAATGGTAAGCCCAGGCTTGAAACCACTGTTGGTTCTGACAGTAAATATATTCTATTACAGTAATTTAACAGGTCTGTATTAACTATCTCCATAATATTCAAAATCTTTAATTTCTTTTCTAGATAACCCAGAACATAATGGAAATTTTTCTTATGTAGTAATGTGGTGAAAATTACAACATTAGCTGGTTTGTGAACATAAGGAGATTTATGAAATAAAAAAGTCTAGTAAATTTCTGTGGCTAGCAAACACTCTAAACTGTGAAAGAAAATGGAATCTAAGGGCCTCTAATTCACTATGCAAAAGGAAGTTAAGCTTAGGAACTGAGTCACACAATATTTGCTTCCTTTTGTTCCCAACTGGATAGCTGCAATTTCAAAACCTTCATCCATAAGCCAGGTTCTCACAATGTTGGAAGGCCATATGTCTCCTCAGATGGCCTCGCTCACAAATTTCTAACAGTGGAATTCCTTGTCTCCTTGTGAGCCCCTAAGTCTTTCGGGATATATATCTCCCCTATAAAGTAGCCCTAAAACCAAGTTCCATTGAATCTCTCCCCGACAATATTAATAACCAGCTTATCTTCACAGGTACGGGCAAGGATAAGACCAGAAATCATCCCACTGCATATTCTGAGACTAATGCATAGTTAGTTGGCTTTTTCTCTAATTTCTCTTTTCATATTTATTTTATGTAAATTTGAGATTTACCAATGGGGACAGGAAGGCATAATTGACTTTTTCTTCTCTACTCTCTTTTCATATGTAAAGTGTAGATTTACTGAGCACTAATTGGAGGCACAAAAGAATGTAACCATTTGCAAAGGACATAATATTGGTTTCTATGGCTGCATAGTATTTTATGGTGCATACATACCACATTTTCTTTAGATTGAGGCCATCATCCTTAGCAAACTCAAGTAGGAACGGAAAAACAAATGCCACATATTCTCACTTATAAGTGGGAGCTAAATGATGAGAACATAAGAACACATAGAGGGGAACAACACACACTGGGGTCTTTTGGAAGGTGGAGCGTGGGAGGAGGGAGAGGATCATGAAAAATAACTAATGGGTACTAGGCTTAATACCTGGGTGATGAAATAATCTGTAACATAAATCCCCATGACACGAGTGTACCTACGTAACAAACCTGCACATGTAACCCTGAACTTCAAATATAAATTTTCCCTCACTGCCTACACTCTCTTCCTTTTTTTCCTCCTGCTTGCTCTTGCCTCTTTAAATATTGAAGTTCCCAAAACCCTCTTTGGAAAAAGCACAGGACACAGATACTCCTGTCCCTTCTGTTTTGCTGGGCACATCCTGAAACTTGGGGTACATAAACTCTACCAATTGAGGCAGCAGCCTCCGTCACTTTTTGGTTAATAAAATCTAACCAACATTATCTTCTTGTTACTGAAATAACACCTGTAAGCCTCCACATTTGGAAATGAAGAACTGTCATTCTAATTTGTGTTCAGAACATGCAAGCTAGAGCTTTTTTAAAGGATTAACTTATACTATTATATCATGGAGCATATACACAGAATATTGTAAACCTTTAATTAAAATACTTATATTTTGAGATGGAGTCTCTCTCTGTCCCCCAGGCTGGAGTGCAGTGGTACCATCTCAGCTCACCTGCAACCTCCGCCTCCTTGGTTCAAGCAATTCTTCTGCCTCAGCCTACTGAGTAGCTGGGATTACAGGCGCGCACCACTACGCTCGGCTAATTTTCACATTTTTGGTATAGACGGTGTTTTACCGTGGTTTGTCAGGCTTGTCTCGAACTCCTAACCTCATGATCCATCTATCTCTGCCTCCCAAAGTATTACAGGCGTGGGATTACAGGTGTGAGCCATCGCTCATGGACTAATTAAAATATTTTAATAGAAAGTATTAAATTTGTTTAAAAACAGAAACAGAAAATTCATGAATCAGAGCGTAGAGGATAGGGTCTACAAATAGTTATGGCAAAGCAAGTAGAAAGAATCAACATAATTTTTTAAAAAATTAAAAACATAAAATTACTATTACAAACAAGTTTTGCCAACAACTAGAAGATCAAAATTTGCTTTTCTAAGCATCATTGTGCCCTGTATGAGCTAAATAGGAAATCTTTCCATTTACAAGAAAGTACTTAGATTCAGAGTTCTGTTGAAACTAGTCTTCTTGGCTACTTTGAAATGAATTGCTATCTCATTAGGACCATGCAAACCTAATAACAACAATTAAGGTTGAAAGAATATATCAACTTGTCTTAAGATTCACTTATTTGTTAACTATTCAATAGCCCAGAATGTACATTCCTTTGGGAAACAAATTTTGTGTTTTTCTTTAATGTGTCAAGCCCTATGTTTGGAAATTTACATACAATATCAGATTCACTTTTCACAATAACTTTGTGAGAGAAGAATTACTACTTCTATTTCTTATCTATGTAACTGAGAGTTTAGATAACTCACGACCTTACTGTAAAGGAGAATCCTAGGACTGGCTGGCACTGAATACTATATACTCTTTTCATTAGACTCTTTGTACAGATGCAATGCAGTTAGGATGAAAGGTATTTTGTTCTAATCATAAACTTCTAATGGAGCAGTAGTTTGGTAAAACCATTTCTAGCAATTACAAAACAACAATTTTATGAAGCAGTGCATAATAAGGATTGAAGTGGCAATGTTAAATGAAAACAACAACAAAAAAATCTCTGTTCTTTAAGTAATACTTGCAAATGACCATTTCCAAGCTCCTAGCACAGTGCATCTGGTGCACAGCAGGCACTCAATACTTATTTTCTTTTATTCTTTTTCAAATTAGAATATAAATTTAAATAGCATTCTGCACTTTGTAAATCATAACACTTCTTTGGGAAAGCAAACATTGATTCTAATTCACTGCTTTCAATAGATATTAATTTTGTACACTTACTCTATTCTTTGGGCTCTTAAGATTCTGAGCTCTATTATAAAAAATTGTCAAATGACTTGAGACTAGGTGAATGATAAGGTGTAAGAAAAGGTGTAAGAAGACAAAAGGAAAAGGAAACTGTAATACCATGATTTCATGTTTCAGAGATAGAGAATATAATTATAAATTATTCAAACAAGAAAAAATACATAATTATAAAGTATTCAAGAAATAAAATTCTAGAAAACAACATCAAAAAGATATGAATATGTTAAATGTTAAAAACTTTTTAATGATTATCTGTAGTTTAATAATAAATGCACAGGGAGGACAAAATGGCCGGCTAGACACAGCCAGGAAGCACCACTCCCATCAAGAGAGGCCAAGCATTTTAGTAAACCTGCATAACTTAGATGCATCTTTAGAGAGAAAATATTATGTAGATAGTAATGTTACACAGATGATGAGGCTGAGGATGGAGGAGACTAGGGACCAATTGCAGGGCACCAGAACACTGCAGCTAGCTCCTGGCCCTGAACACCTCCTGGGAAATGTGTGAGCGTAGGAACCGTGGGACTGTTCACCATCACCACTGAGTTCTGGTATCCTGGTTACAAAGGGGCCCACATCTGCATTAATGTTTGAGCTTACAGGGGGATCTGCTTGGAGAGTGGACAGAGGCAGGGCGTCAGCCAGCACAGAGCCAGAGGCCTTTGTCCACTGTGCACCTGCAGCAGAGTGTGGCTATGGCACCTGTCTCCCAGGTTTTCCCATCTCTCTCCAAGAAGCTCTAGCCCCAGCTGACCCTGAACCAGAAGAAAGTAGGGCCAACTTTGCTGCAGGACTGGGGCATGTCTGCACTGCATATTCTCCTGTTTGCCAGCCTTTTCCAGGGCTCCTGCCTGGCCACCTCGCAGGATTGTGTGGACAGTGTGGCTACCACTGCCCAGTCTGGGTGCTGTACTTAACCCAATTATCTTCCCTGTAACCTGGGAACACTTTGGATCCCCCAGCACACCTGATACCTGACTCCATTGGTACAGAGGATAGAGCTAAGAGACAGTCCTGGCACCCTAGGACTGCAGTGAGGAGCTCAGGAGTGCTGAACCAAGATCTGTGGCTGGCACTTGAATGGGAGAGGAGCCCACACTCACAGAGCACTGAGAGGGTGAGGTGCAGGTATTCATGGGCTGGAGCAGGAGTGTGGCATGCCTCCCTCTGCAAGATCACTCCAGAAAAGATGTGGCCAATCTCCCTGTCATGACCTCTGCCCAAGGAGCCTTGCAGCCCAGAACCAAACAAAAAAAATGTGGAGGCAGTGTCAGTAACAGTATGGGGCTCCCTCAAGGCCCAGAAGCAGGCTTGATGAGAGAGTCACCTTTCCCCACCATACCACAGAGCATATCTGCAAATGCCACAGATATCAAGAAGCTATGCAGCTAATTTTATATAGTGCCCATTACTCTTAAGTGTCATCTACTGGACAACAGCCCAAACTACAAAACCAAAATATTATGCTAATCACTGCCGTGTGAAACCTAGAACAAGAATTCTGCCAAAAATCAAGACCCTGTACAGAGTCTTGGCCCTCCAAAAACATCCAAAAATGAAGCCAACTTACTATAGACAATTTACACCACATTTGAAGGAACACTAACCTTTCCACATGAGAATCAGTGCAAGAACTCTATAATTTAAATAGCCAAAGTGTTCCCTTACCTGCCAACAAGTCCACTAGTTCCACAAAATGGTTCATAACCAATCTGAAATGACAGAAATGATAGGCATAGAGAATTCTGATGGCAAAGAAGTTCAACAAGATTCAGGAAGAAATTGAAACCCAATCAAAGAAATCCAGTAAAATCATACAAGAGCTGAAAGATGAAATAGCGATTTTAAGAAAGAACCAAACTAAACTGCTAGAGCTGAAATTCACTGCAAGGATTTTATAGCACAATCAGAAGTATTAACAGCAGAATAAATGAGGCTGAGGAAAGAATCTGAAAGCTTAAAGCATGGTTCTTTGAATTAATTAAATTTTTAAAAAAGAATTGCAAAAGATGAACAAAGCTTTTGAGAAATATGGGATATTTAAAGAGACCAAATCTGACCCATTGATATTCCTAACAAAGAAGGAGAGAGAATAAGTAAATTGGAAATTATACTTGAGGATACAGTTCACAAATTGTTTTGAATTTCACTAGAGAGGTTGACACGAAAATTCAAGAAACACAGAGAACCCAAACTAGATACTATACCATAACACTATCCTCAAGGCACATAGTCATCAGATTCACCAAGGTCAACACACACACAAAAATCTTAGTCAGCTAGAAATAAGGGTCAAGTCACATACAGAGGGAACCCCATAAGGCAAGCAGCCAACCTTCCTGAAAAAAAATCTTAAAAACTAAGAGACACTGTGGGACTATTTTCAGCATCCTTAAAGGAAATAAATTACAACCAAGAATTTCATATCCCACCAAATTGAGCTTCATAAGTGAAGGAGAAATGTAGTCCTTCTCAGACAAGCAAACACTGAGGGAATTATTTCAACTAGACAAGCCTTACAAGAGGTCCTGAGGAAATGCTATATATGGAATTGAAATAACACCTGCTACCACAAAAACACACTTAAGGGCATAGCCCACAGTCACTCTAAAGCAACTACACAGTCAAGTCTACACAACAAACAACTAACAGCACAATGGCAGAATCAAAATTACACCTCAATAGTAATCATGAATGTAAATGGACTAAACACCCCACTTAAAAGACATAAAGTGGCAAGCTGGATAAAAAGACAAGGCTCAACCATCTTTTGCCTTCTAGAGATCCATCTCACATGTTACAACACTCACAGACTCAATGTAAAGTGATGGAAAAAGATCTACTATGCAAATGGAAAATAAGAGCAAGAGTAATTATTTTTATATCAGATAAAAGACTTCAAGCCAATAAAATTAAGAACAGAAAAGAGCATTATAAAATGATAAAGGGTAAAATCAAACAAGAAGACTTAAGTGTCCTAAATATATACACATCCAAGTGAAAAGACTTAGACAACCACACAATAATAGTGGGAGACTTCAACACCCCACTAACAGGATTTGAGAGACCATTGAGGTAGAAAATTCACAAAGAAATTTGGGGCTTAAACTTGACCCCTGACCAACTGGACATAATAGACATCACCAGAACACTCCATCTGACAACCACAGGAAATATCTTCTTCTTATCTGCACATGGACGATATTGTAAAAGAAACCATATGCATAGTCATAAAGCAAGTCTCTATAAATTCAAAAACTTAAAATCATATCAAGCCCACCTGCAGAGCACAGTACAATAAAAATAAAAATTCATATCAAGAAGATATCTCAAAACCATACAAATACATGCAAACTAAGCAACTTGCTCCTGAATAACTCCTGGGTAAATATGAAATTTAAGGTAAAAAAAAAAATTCTTTCAAATTAATGAAAATAGGAACAAAATGTGCCAAAATCTCTGGGATACAGCTAAAGCAGTGTTTAGAAGAAAGTTTATAATGCTGAACACCAGCATCAAGAAGTTATAAATATCTCAAATTTACAGTCTAACATTTCACATAAAGGAATCAGAGAAAAACAACCCCAAAGCTAGAATATGAAAGGAAAAACTAAAAGTAGGAAAGTTAATGAAATTGAGATGCAAAAATTCATAAAAAGATCAATCAAATGAAGAGTAGTTTCTTTAAAAATAGTAAACAACATTGATAGACTATTAGACTAACAAAAAAATCAAAACAGAATATGCAAATAAGTACAATCAGAAAAGACAAAGATAATATTACATCTGATCCCACAGAAACACAATGACTCCTCCAAGACAATAATAAACAACACTGTATACACAAATTAGAAAGTCTAGAGGAAATGGATAAATTCCTGAAAATGCATAATCTGCAAATATTGAAGCAAGAAGAGATGGAAACCTTGAATAGACCAATAATGATCTCTGAAATTAAACCAATAATAAAAAATCTAGCAACCAATAAAAGCCCAGGACCAGATGTATTCACAACTGAATTCTACCAGACACACAAAGAAGAACTGGTACCAATTCTACTGACACTATTCCAAAAACAAACAAACAAACAAACAAAAAACAAAATCACAGAGGAGAGGCTTCTTCCTATCTTATTCTATATGAAGCTAGCATCAGACAGACACCAAAATCTTGCAGAGACACAACAACAGCAACAAAAAATTACAGAGCAGTATCCATTACAAATACAGATATTAAAGTACTCCACAAAATACTAGAAAACCAAATCTAGCAGTATATGAAAAAGTTAATTCACTACAATCAGGTAAGCTTTATTCCTGGGATGTAAAGTTGGTTCAACATACACAAATCAATAAATGTGATTTGCTATATACATATAGAATTAAAAAAGAAAAACTATATAATTATCTAAATGGGTCCCGAAAAAGCTTTTGATAAAATCCAACACCCCTTCATGAAGAAAACCCTCAACCCACTAGGCATCAAAGCAACACACCACAAAATAAGTACCATCTGTGACAAACCTACAGCCAACATCATACTGAATAGGCAAAAGCTCAAACCATTTCCCTTGAGAACTGGAACAATAGAAGGATGCTCCCTCTCTTCACTCCTCTTCAACATAGTTCAGGAAGTCCTAGCTGGAGCAATCAGGCAAGAGAAAGAAATAAAAATCATCAAAATATGAAAGGAAGAAGTAAAACTACCTGTCCTCACTGATAAAATGATTCTATGTGTAGTCCTAAAGATTCTGCCAGAAGGCTCCTAGAAATGGTAAGTGACTTTAGTGAAGTTTTGGAATACAAAATCATGTACAAAAATTAAGAGCATTTCTATACACCACCAACATCCAAGCTGAGAACCAAAGCAAGAACAGAATCCCGTTCACAATAGCTCCCCAACCCCCACCCACACACATAAACACCTAGGGTTACAACTAACCAGAGAAGAGAAAGATATCTACAGGGAGAATTACAAAACCCTGGTTAAAGACATCAGAGATGTGCTAATGAATGGAAAATCATTTGATGTACATGAATTGGAAGAATCAATATTACAGAAGTGGTCATACTGCCCAAAGCAATTTTCAGATTCCATGCTATTCATATGAAACCCTCAATGTCATTCTTCAGAGAATTAGAAAGCACTATTCTAAATTCACATGGAACCAAAAAAACCTCAGTAGCCAAACAACCCTAAGCAAAAATAACAAAGCCAGAGATATCACACTACTAACTTCAAATTATATTATGGGGTTACAATAACCAAAACAGCAAGATACTGGGACAGAAAGAGACACATAAAGCAATGGAACAGAATAGAACACTCAGAAGTAAAGCTTCACACTCATAACTACCTGATTTTCAACAAGACCAATAGAAACAGGCAATGGAAATCGACTCCCTATTCAATAAGTAATGCTTGGATAACTGCCTAGCCATATGCGAAATAATACAATCAGGACACTACTCTTTACCATATAGAAAAATTAACTCAAAATGAAGTAAATATTTAAATGTAAAACTTCAAACTATCAAAATCCTAGAAGAAAACCTAGGAAATACCCTTCCCGACATCAACTTTGGCAAATAATTTTTGGCTAAGTCCCCAAAATCAACTTTGACAAAAACAAAAATAGACAAGTGGGACCTAATTTAATGAAAGAGCTTATTCACAGCAAAAGAAATAATCGACAGAGTAAACAGGCAACCTAAAGAATGAGAGAAATTATTCACAATCTACGCATATGACAAAGGTTTAATATCCAGTGTTTATGAGAAACTTAAACAGATCAACAAGCAAAAAAACAAATAAGCTCATTAAAAATAGGCATAGTACATTAACACTTCTCAAAAGAAGACACAGACATGGTGAAAAGCAATCGTAACAAAAGCAAAAATTAACAAGTAAGATCTAATTAAACCAAAGAGCTTCTGCACAGCAAAGAAAACTATCAACAGAGTGAACAGACAATCTACAGAACGGAAGAAAAATTTTGCAAACTGCATCTGACAAGGGTCTAATATCCAGCATCTTTAAGGAACTTAAACAAATTTACAAGAAAAAACAAACAACCCTAATAAAAAGTGGACAAAGGACATTAACAGAAACTTTTCAAAAGAAGATATACATGCAGCCAACAATCATATGAAAAAAAAAGCTCAACATCACTGATCATTAGAGAAATGCAAATCAAAACCAAAATGAGACACCACCTCACACCAGTCAGAATGGCCGTTACTAAAATGTCAAAAAATAACAGATGCTGGTAACATTGTGGAGAAAAAGGAACGCTTATATACTGTTGGTGTACAAATTAGTATAAATTTATACAGGAGTATCAATTAGTTCAACCATTGTGGAAGACAGTGTGGTGATTCCTCAATGGCCTAAAAACAGAAATACCATTTGACCCAGCAATCCCATTCCTGGGTATGTACCCAAAGGAATATAAATTATTCTATCATAAAGACACATGCAAGCATATGTTCATTGGAGCATCATTTGTAATAACAAATATATGGAATTAAACTAAATGTCCACTAGTGGTAGACAGGATAAAGAAAATGTGGTAGATATACACCATGGGACACTATGCAGCTATAAAAAAAAAAATAAAGAAAAACAAGATGTGTCCTTTGCAGGAACATGGATGGAGCTGAAGGCCATTATTCCTAGCAAGCTAATGCAAGAGCAAAAAAATAAATGCCACATGTTCTCACTTTTAAGTAGGAGCTAAATGATAAGAACAAATGAACACAAGAGGGGAACAACACACACTGGGGCCTGGATCAGGAGAAATAACTAATGGGTACTAGGCTTATTACCAGGGTAATGAAATAATCTGTATAACAAACCCTCATTACTTAAGTTTACCTATATAACAAACCTGCACATGTATTCCTGAACTTACAATAAAAATTAAATAAATAAAAATAAAGTGGCCAACAAACATGAAAAAATACTCAACATCACTAATCATCAGAAAAAAATGCAAATCATAACCACGATGAGATACCATCTCACATCAGTCAGAATGGCTATTATTAAAAGGTCAAAAAGCATTAGATGCTGATGAGACTACAGAGGAAAAGAAACACACACTGTTTGGGAGAATGTAAACTAGTTCATCCCTTGTGTAAAGCAGTTTGGAGTTTCTCAAAGAACTTAAAACAGAGCTATTATTTATCCTAGCAATTGAATTGCTGGGTACATAACCAAAGGAAAAAATATCATTCTACAAAAAGGACATATGCACACATATGTTTATTACCGTGCTATTCACAATAGCAAAGACAAGGAATCAACTTAGGTACCAATCAATGGTGGACTGAATAAAGAAAATATGATGCCTATACATGGTGAAATACTATGCTGCCACAAAAAAAGAACAAAATCTTATTCTTTGCAGCAATATGGATGCAGTTGGAGACCCTCATTCTAAGTTATTTAATGCAATAATGGAAAACCAAATGCCCCATGATCTCACTTATAAGTTGGAGCTAATCATTGAGCACGCACGGACATAAACGTGGGAATAATAGACAAATTGGACTTCCAGAGAGGGGAGGAAGGGATGTGTGGGTGCAGACCTATCTATTGGGTATGTTGTTCACTAACTGGGTGACAGAATCCATACCCCAAAACTTAGCATCATGCAATATACCTATGTAACAAACCTGCACACCTATCCATTGTATATAAAATAAAAAATGAAGCACTGCTATACACCAACAATATCCAAGCTGAGAATCAAATCAATAACTCAATCCCTTTAACAACAGCTCCAAAGAAAAAAAAATACTCACGAAAGTACTTAATCAAGCGGGTGAAACATCTCTATAGGAAAACTACAAAACACTGCTGTAAGAAATCATATATGACACAAAGAAATGGAAACACCTCTCATACTCATGGATAGGTATAATCAATATTATGAAAATGATCACACTGCCCAAAGCAGTCTACAGATCCAATGCAATTCCCATAAAAACATCATCATTATCATTCACAGAATTAGAAAAAAAATCCTAAAATTCATATGGAACCAAAAAAGAGCCCACATATTAACAGTGAGACTAAGCAAAAAGAACAAATCTGGAGGCATCACATTATCCAATTTCAAATTATACTGCAAGGATATAGTTACCCAAATAGCATGGTACTGATATAAAAATAGGCATGCAGACCCATGGAACAAAGTAGAGAACCCAGAAATAAAGCCAATACTTACAGTCAACTAACCTTCGCTAAAGCATACAAAAACAAAAATTGAGTAAAGGACACCCTATTCAATAAATGATGCTGGGAAAACTGGCAAGTCACATGTAGAAGGATGAAACTGGATCCTCATCTCTCACCTTATACAAAGATCAACTAGAGATGGATCAAAGACCTAAATATAAGACTTGAAACCATAAAAAATCTAGATGATAACATCAAAAAAACTCTTCTAGACATTGGCTTATGCAAAGAATTCATGAGTAAGACCCCAAAAGCAAATGCAACAAAAACAGAAATAAATAGATGGTACCTAATTAAATTAAAATGCTTCTGCACAGCAAAATAAATAATCAGCAGAGTAAACAGACAACCTGCAGAGTAGGAGAAAATATTTGCTAATTATCTATTCAACAAAGACTAATATCTAGAATCTACAAGGAACACAAACAAATCAGAAAACACAATCAGAAATGACAAAGAGGACATTATACCAGTCTCCACACAAATACAAAACAAAAAATCCTCAGAGACTATTGCAAACACCTTGACACACAGAAATTTAAAAACCTAGAAGAAAGGGATCAGTTCCTGGAAACATATGATCCCCTAAGACTGAACCAGAAAGAAATAGAAACACTGATCAGACCAATAATGAATTTTGAAATTCAATAAGTAATAAAAATCCTGCAAACCAGGAAAAGCCCTAGACCAGACAGTTTCACAACTTAATTCTACCAAACATATAAAAACCTGGGACCATTCCAACTGAAAATGTTACCAAAAATTGAGGAAGAGAGATTCTTCCCTGATCCCTAATTTATTCTATGAGGCCAGGATCTTCCGGATACAAAAACCTGACAAAGACACAACAACAACAACAACAAAAAAAAACTTTAGGCCAATATCCTTGATGAACATAGATTCCAAAATCCTCAACAAAATACTAGCAAATCAAATTCAGCAGCACATCAAAAAGTAAATTGACTGTAATCAATAGGTATTATCCCTGGAATTCAAGGTTGGTTCAACATACACAAATCAATAAATGTGATTCCTCACATAAACAGAACTAAAAACAAAAGCCATGTGATCATCTCAATGCATTCAGGAAAGGATATCTATAGCATTCAACATCTTTTTTTCATATTAAAAACACTCAACAAACTAGGCACTGAAGGAATATATTTGAAAATAATAAGAGCCATCTACACAATATCCACAGTCAACGTCATACTGAATGGGCAAAAGCTCAAACAATTCCCCTTGAGAACTAGAAAATGACAAGGATGATCAGTCTCAACCATTCCTATTCAACATAGTACTGGAAGTCTTAGCCAGAGCAGTGAGACAAGAGAAATAAATTAAAGGCATCCAATTAGGAAGAGAGGAAGTCAAACTATCTCTATTTGCATCCAATGTGATTTTATATCCAGAAAACTCCATAGTCTCTGCCAAAAGTATCCTAGATCTGGTAGACAATTTCAGTAAGGTTTTAGGATACAAAATCATTGTACAAAAATCAGTAGCATTTCTAAACATCAACATCCATGCTAAGTGCCAAATCAAGAACACCATCTCATTCACAATGGCCATATAAAAAAGATCTAGGAATACCACTAACTAGGGATCTGAAGGATCACTACAATGAGAATTATAAAACACTGCTGAAAGAAAGAAATCAAAGATGATACAAACAAATGAAAAAAACATTCCATGCTCATGAATAGGAAGGATATATATTGTTAAAAGTGGTCAGGCTGCCCAAAGCAATTTACAGATCTAATATTATTCCTATCAAACTACTAACATCATATTTCACAGAACTAGAAAAACTATTCTAAAATTCTATGGAACCAAAAAATAACCCAAAGTGTCAAAGCAATCCTAAGAAAAAAAAATGTTGGAGGCAGTACATTACCCAACTTCATGCCATACTATAAGACTACAGTAACAAAAATAACAAAGTAATGGGACAAAAACAGAAACATACACCAATAGAACAGGTAAGGAAACTAAGAAATAAAGCTGCATACCTACATGCATCTCATCTCTGACAAAATTGACAAAAAACAAGCAATGGGGAAAGAGTTCTCTATTCAATAAATGATGCTGGGACAATTGACCAGCAATATGCAAAAGATTAAAACTGGACTCCTTCCTTAGACCATATACAAAAAGCAATTCAAGATGGATGAAAGACTTAAATGTAAAACCTAAAAC
Source organism: Mandrillus leucophaeus (assembly GCF_000951045.1). NCBI lineage: Eukaryota > Metazoa > Chordata > Mammalia > Primates > Cercopithecidae > Mandrillus > Mandrillus leucophaeus. Next base: position 1,896,067 of record NW_012105032.1, read on the forward strand.
TATAAGAACCTAGAAGAAAACCTAAGAAATGCTATTCTGGACATAGGCCCTGGCAAAGATTTCATGACAAATATGCCAAAAGCAATTGCAACAAAAACAAAAATTGACAAATGGGATCTAATTAAACAAAAGAGCTTCTGCACAGCAAAATAAACTATCAACAGAGTAAACAGACAACCTACAGAATGGGAGAAAATATTTGCAAACTATTCATCTGGCAAAGGTTTAATATCCAGAATCTATAAAGAACCTAAACTAACAAGCAAAAGACAAACAAGCCCATTAAGAAGTGGACAAAAGACATAAACAGACACTTTTCAAAAGAAGACATAGATGCAGCCAGCAAGCACTTGAAAAACGCTGAACATAACTAATCATTAGAGAAATGTAAATCAAAACCACAAGGAGATGCCATCTCACATCAGTCGAATGGCTGTTATCGAAACATTAAAAAACAACAGATGCTGGTAAGATTTTGGAGAAAGTGGAATGCTTATACACTGTTAATGGACATGTAAATTAGTTCAGTCATTGTGGAAACAGTCTGGAGATTTCTCAAAGAACTTAAAACAAAACTACCATTTGACCCAAAAATCCCATTACTGGGTATATACCTGAAAGAAAACAAATCATTCTACCAAAAGGACATGTGCACTCATATGTTAATAGTGAAGAAAGTGAAATAATACCAAAATATTTCTTCTCCTCACTAAAAATTACAGAATTAAAGGGGTCTCAAAGATCATTTTTAACTATCTCACCTTAAAAAACAAATAATTTCCAGGTTTGTTAAGAAGCAAAGTGATAGCTCCAAGATTATCCAGGAAGCATCATAATCAGTCTTTGATTTTACATTCTCCCCACATCCAGATTCAAAACAAAACGTCTCTCCTTTTTCTTTTCAACAATCCCAATGTATATCTCTAATTATCTATTATCTTGTACTGAATTTATTTAATATTGGGTTCATTTGCTTGATTAAAATCTCCTTGCAAAGAGAGATCCTTTTTATTCACATTTGCATTCATAGACACATACATCTCACTTTGTACATTTCAACAAAAGTTTATTAACTAGACAAAATTATTAAATTCAAAAATAAGGGCTAGACATTGGTTTTTATGACTATTATTCTTTTTACAATGTTATCTCGCCACTTCTATTCATTTATTTTACCTACTAAAAATTAAATTATATAGCCTATGTAAAAATTGTTTTTCTGCTGAAATAGTTCTGCCTGCCTCAGCTTCCTCAAGATGCTGTAAGGAATGCTAAAATAATACATGTAAATTAAGAAAAACCTTTTGGCAAAGAATATATTGTTTTAAAATTCCAGGGTCAAGAGAAGGATATGAAATATCCAAAACAGGAAAATATAAAGACAATTATTTGTGGTTTCCTGGGGCTTGAAGGAGAGGAGCTGGGGAGTGACTACTAATGGGTATGTGGTTTCTTTTGGGAATCATGAAAATGTTCCCAAATCAGATTATGATTATAGTCACACAACTCTTTATTCATTCTATAATCCACAGAATTGTACACTGTAAATAGGTGAACTTTATGGTATCTAAATTATATCTAAATAAAGCAGTTAAAAAATGCTCTCCCCAAATGGAAAAAAAATAGTCCATAGTAAAATTGGTTGATGAGAAAGTTTAAATGATTTGAACTCCTGTGATTTAAAATTCTGGATATACTTACTGCTCTTTATATAAGAAAGTTATAATATTAAAAGAATAGATATGTTAACAGTAAAAAATAATTGCTTGGAGGATAATCAGCCTTATCTGGATTCCAATTTTGGCTCTACCACGTATTTGATGTGTAACCAATTACTTAACCACGTTGAATCACCGTTTCCTCAGAGGAAAATATTAGTACCTAATTCATAAGATTGTCATAAATATTAAATAAGACCTATTATATTCAGTGCTTAATGCCTCTTGTTACTCTTTCTCCATTTATTTTTATTTTATGCTATATCCAACTCTAGATTTTGGGGCTTAAGTCTACCCACATAATCACTTATTTCTTCTTTTTTTCATACGGATAATTTGCACATTACAACTGTAGAATTTAATATCTCATCTCGCAAACACTCTCACCTTTGTTTTATATGGGAAAGCTTCATATGTTCCTCTTTGTTTTATATGGGAAAGCTTCACACGTCTACCTTAATCCTGCTAAACTCTATGTGGATTAGGAACATAAACTCTTAGGGCAAACTTATTGTATTTAAATTCCATTTCCAAAATTATTAACTGTTTGAACTTTGGTAAGTGATTTGCCTCTCTTGCCTCCGTTTCTTCATCTGTAAAGTAAAGATAAAAATAACATTGACCTTATAGGCTTTAACACTGAGGTGTCTTACTTCATTATGTGTTGCTATAACAGAAAACCTGAGGCGGACTAATTTATTTTAGAAAAACAGGTTTATTGAGCTCACAATTCTTCAGGCTAGGAAGATCAAGGGATGGAAGATCTTCAGGCTAGGAAGATGTACTTGGCTTCTCATGAGGGGTTTTGTACTGCATTATAACATGCCAGAGAAAGTCAAAGGAGAAGTAGACACATGTACAGAGGCATCCTGGTTTTATAACAACCCACTGTTAAAAGAAAAACCTCAAACAAATTAAATTGAACAGCGTTTCATTAAGCAAAGAACAATTTGTGAATGTGAAATTACTCCCTAACCAGAATAGGTTGAGGAAGATTCCAAGATTCTGTATGGTCAGAGAAGATTTTTGGACAGAAAAAGGAAAGTGATGTACATAAAATATAAGTGAAATACAGAAACAGCTGGACTGGTTACAGCTTGACCTTTGCCTTATTTGTACACAGTTTGAACAGTTGGCTGCCTGTGGCTAGCTGCAACTCAGTAATTGGTACAGTAGCAGATTATAGTCTATTTACACATCCAGTTAGTTTACAGTTCATTAAATACTGAGAAATGTTTCAGGACAAGCTTAAAATGTGGAAGGAGACAGCTTTAGGCTAAACTTTAACACCCACTCTCAAGAGAATATTTTCAGTCTCTTGAGAAAGAGAACTTATTCTCTACCACAAACCATTCCACGTAATTTATGAGATACTCATCCTCATAAGCCAAACACCTCCCATTAGTCCCTACTTTCCAATGCAAGCAAATTGGAGATCAAATTTCAACATGAGTTTTATTGGGGATGAGCAAACTATATGCAAGCCATAACATGAGGATAGTACCTGCTAAATAGAAAGTTCACAGTCACTATTGAATATCAAAAATGATTAATAAGTATAATTATTCTCATACAACTCTTCAACTTGTGGATCCATAAAGACTCTGGCATTGCTTGTATTTTCCAATAAATATTCTTATTCACTCTCTTAAACAAACTATTTTATTCTACACTTTACCCCAATAGAACCGTAAGCCTTTGTAGGGACCCTATATAACTGTAACCCTTTTCCTTATTATGTTTATTTATTTATTATGCCTTAGCCCAGCTGGACTTGAAAAATAATATATTCATAGTCTGTGTTCATTCAGCACCCAGTCGTGAAGAATCAGAAGACTACCTTGGAGGTCAAAGATTTTTACTTGCTCTAGAGTAGCTCAAAAAGTCTACTTGGACACAAAGGTACAAAGTAGGCAAGGGAGATTCTCCAGAATATATCTAGGGTAAGTAACACCTCTAGAACATCTATGTATTCTTGATTTAAAAAGAAAAAAAAAAGTTTTTATTTTTGTGGGATCATAGTAGGTGATATATTTATGGAGTACATGAGATATTAATATTTTGATGCAAGCATGTAATGTGAAATAATCACATCATTAAGAATGAGCTATCCATCCACTCAAACACTTATCCTTTGTGTTACAAACAATCCAATTACATCGTTTTATTTATTTATTTATTTATTTATTTATTTATTTATTTATTTTTATTTTTTGAGACGGAGTTTTGCTCTTGTTGCCCAGGTTGCAGCACAATGGCACCATCTCAGCTCAGCGCAACCTCTGCCTCCCGGGTTCAAGCGATTCTCCTTGCTCAGCATACCGAGTAGCTGGGATTACCGGCATGCGCCACAACTCCCGACTAATTTTGTATTTTTAGTAAAGATGGGTTTTCTCCATGTTGGTCAGGCTGGTTTCAAACTCCCGACATCAGGTGATCAGCCCTCCGCATCCTCCCAAAGTGCTGGGATTATAAGTGTGAGCCACTGAGCCCGGCCTGTTTTAGCTATTTTAAAAAATCCACATTATTATCAACTATCCTGTTGCGCTATCAAATAGTAGGTCTTATTCATTCTCTCTAGCTATTAACATTCCCGATTAACATCCCCTATTAACATTCCCCACCTGTTTGCCAAACCCCCCCTATGCTTCCCAGCCTCTGGTAACAATTTTTCTACTCTGCATCTCCATGAGTTCAATTATTTTGATTTTTAGATCCCACAGATAAGTGAAAACATGTGATGTTTGTCTTTCTTAGTCTGGCTTATTTCACTTAACATAATGACATCCAGTTCCATCCATATTATTGCAAATGACAGAATCTCATTCTTTTTTATGGCTGAACAGTATGCCATTATGTATATTAGAACATTATTCATTCATCTGTTGATGGTCACTGAAATTGCTGCCTTATCTTAGCTATGTGAACAGTGCTGCAACAAACATGGGAATGCAGATATTTCTCTGATATACTGATTTCCTTTCTTTTGCGTATATACCCAGTAGTGGGATTGCTGGATCATAGGGTAGCTCTACTTTTTGCTTTTCTGAGGAACCTCCAAACTGTTTTCCATAGTGGTTGTACTAATTTACATTCCCACCAACAGTGCATGAGGGTTCCCTTTTCTCCACATTCACACCAGCATTTGTTATTGCTTGTCTTTGGATAAAAGCTAGTTTAACTGGGGTGAGATTTCATTTCTCTGATGATCAGTGATGTTGAGCACCTTTTGCCATTTGTATGTCTTCTTTTAAGAAATGTCTATTTAAATCCTTTGCCCAACTTTTTCTTGAGCTATTAGATACTTTCCTATAGAGTTGTTTGAGCTACTTACATCTTCTGGTTATTAATCCCTTGTCAGGTGGATAGTTTGTATATATTTTCTTCCATACTGTGGGTTGGCTCTTCATTTTGTTGATGATTTTCTTTGCTGTGCAGAAGCTTTTTAAGTTGATGTGATCTATTTTGGCTTTGGTTGCCACTTATGGGGTACCGCTCAAGAAACTTTTGCCCAGACCAATGTCCTGGAGACATTTCCCGCAGTTTTCTTGGAGTAATTTCATAATTTGTCTTAGATTTAAGTCTTTCATCTATCTTTATTTGATGTGTGTATATGTCAAGGGATAGGGGTCTATTTTCATTCTTCTGCATATGGATATCCAGTTTTCCCAGTACCATTTATTGAAGAGACTGTCTTTTCCTCAGTGTATATTCTTGGCACCTTTGTGGAAAATGAGCTCACTGTAGGTATGCGGATTTGTTTCTGGATTCTCTATTCTGTTCCATTGGTCTATGTGTCTGTTTTTATTTAAGCCAGTACCATACTGTTTTGCTTACTATAGTTCTGTATCATAATTTGAAGTCAGGTACTGTGATTCCTCGAGCTTTGTTCTTTTTGCTCAGGATAGTGCTGGCTATTTGGGACCTTTTGTGGTTCCATATAAAATTTAGGATAGATTTTCCTATTTATGCAAAGAATGTCATTGATATTTTGACAGGGATTGCATTGAATCTGTAGATAGCTTTGGAGAATAAAGGCATTTTAACAATATTGATTCATCCAATCCATGAACATTGAATATTTTATAGTAGCCCCTAATGAATCTAAATTTCTACAGTATCAGTTGTAATGTTTACTTTTTCATTTCTGCTTTTATTTATTTGTATCTTCTCTCTTTTTCTCTTAGATACTCTGGCTACAGGTTTATCAATTTTGTTTAGCCTTCCAAAAATAAATGTTCTTGATTTTTTCATATACTGTAAATAAGAAGTATCTGTGTCATCTTTGCAGTTAACTTCCTATTGATTAATAATTAAGAAACATTTAAACATTTTTTTCTCTGCAAAAATAGAATGAGTATTTTTAGATTTTTATAAGGTATTATAGAAAGTTCTGTGCTGCTGTCAAATCAAAACAATGTTTTGCTTATGTATTATGGTAATAATAGCTGTTCAGAGAAACTCAATGGCTACTGTTTTGTTACTGGCAGTCGTAGTAGTGTCCTGGGCAAAGTTATGAAAGGCTCATTAACATTATTAGCCATAATAAACCAGTGTTTTTATTATATTAAGTCAATCTTTTTTTCACAGCATGTAAAATATTTTGAAACAGAATTGGGGTATTATGTATTTTCTTTAATATCCATGGGTGTATATATATATATATGTGTGTGTATGTGTGTATATATATAGATATAGATAGATAGATAGATTAAGCAGCAAGTGAGTGTTTGCCTTTGGATAGTTTGAATATTGCATTAAGCTCCCTATAAGTTTCTCATTTTCTTTCTTCAGCCTTACTTGTTCCTGACTTTTAGTAGTCCGATATGCATCACTGTCACTTTTTCATTAGTGCTGCTACCATGAGCATTTATGATAATTCAGTGTATGTGCCATAGTTATTACTGTAAGCTTCTGAACTGAGAATTAAACCTCATAAAGTCAGTTAACTGTGTAGAATATTTCAGTCTATCACTGTCAATTATTCTTTAAGACTATAGCCTCCCACCCAGTGCTCTGGGTAACTCAGAAATAAGAAGATATTTTCATTTATATAATAAGGTTGACGTGTGCCTTTACAATCCTCTTGGGCATGTCAAAATAAACATACCATACTTTCTATAAGCAATTGTTACTGTGCCCTCTAATTGTTGATATATGATAAAATCTTCTATCACATATTTGATACACTTATGCACAACATAATGATATACAATAATATGCAAATATTTTGTTTAAGTATTATAGTAATGATTCCTGATATATAATGGTGGCCCCATCAGATTATAATACCATCTTTATATCATACTTTTTCTATGTTTAGATACATTTAGATATAGAAATGCCTGCCATTGTGTTATAATTGCCTACAGGATTCAATACAGTAACATTGTATACAGGTTTGTAGTGTAAGATCAATAGACTATCACATGTAGCCTAGGTGTGTAGTAGGCTATACCATCAAGATTTACTTAAGTACACTCTATGATGTTCACACAATGAAAAAAAATTGTCTAATGATGCATTTTTCAGGATGTATTCACATCATTAATCAACACATAACTGTATTCAAATATATGACCAATACCTATAAACTATGGATTCATATAAATCATTTGGTAGTTATAAAACTTGAAGATACCAGATAATACTTCATTTTGCAAAACTCAGGAAAAATAACAAGATTTGGCATGTGACAGACACATATCTATGAATGTAGGTTTTTTTGCTGTAGTTTTCATTTCTTCAATGTGTGTTATGTGAAATTTGCAGGGTTATATATATATAATAAATATTTAGCTTTTTTGTTCTTGAAATGTGTTAATATTTTTTAAATTTAAGCTATTTACTATCTATGTTTTAAAGGTTTACCTATATATTATTTGTACATATTTCCATTTAAAAAGAAAAAACATATCACCAAAGAAACAAATAAATGAAATTTGTGCTCCTAACTATCATTAAAAAAAACTTGTTAGGCAGTAAGAAATGACTGAGGATTTTTTATGTACTCTGAAGGTGATTTGTTTCTATTGGTGGAGGTAATTATATTGCATTGTAACTTCAACATGCATTCTACATTAACTTTTGTAAACAGCAATAGCAGACAATTGTTTCTAAACTCATCTTCAGAAAAAAAATGGGTTCAGTATTGCCAGAAAAGTATAGAACATATGATTTTAGATAAAACTATTAAGAGAATTCTGAGAATGAAGTACACATAAAGTTGAAGACAAAAGGAAAATGCTTGTGTGTATTAAAATAAATGAAATGACATATTGTGGCCAATACTATGCCCCACAAGTTTTATGGGTGTTAAATACGTTGATAGATATAAAGACATACTAGTATCTTTATTTCAGAAGTGAGCAATCCCTCTGAGACTGCAAGTAACTTGCCCAAGATTATCTTGCTAGTAAATGGCATAAAGATGTTGAAATGCAGATAGTTTTGTTCTTGATGCTTGCTCTTATCTACAACAATATACTGCCCCCCAGAAGGAGGAATACATTCATCTGCAAAAGAAAGTGAAGCAACTGAAGGAACAAATTGTGTTTGAAAAGTGTACTGCCTGTAGTTATAATGACCAACATACAAGCTTGCCTCCTAAGGCCAACTGACCTGAAGTAACAACTAATTAACAGGAACTGGTTTTCCACTCTGGGAGTCAATTATGTGAAAAGCTGCATTTAAAAAATAACAATTAAGGTCATTTTATTTAACCATTTTTTAAAAATACTTCTTTATTCTCCAAAATATACTTTAAATTTTTATTCAAATTCATTTAAAGCACTGACAAAGTGGTCTAAAACATTCTATGAATAAATTTAGGGGAATTATTTTATTAAAAAAAAAATCTCAATGACACTTTTTTGTGTGTGTGGATATACTAGGTGAAGTGTTTATCCTTTAGGACACTAACCAAACCTCAACTTTTTCATACATGTCTTTCTGACCCTCTTAGAGAGTATTTGTCAATCTTCCCTTTTTTCTGAACCTATTTTCTCATACCTTTCATGGCAACTCACACGTTGCAATGAAATTTTATTTTCATGCCGACTTCATTAAGTAAACTGCATCAAACACAGGCGGAATTGGGTGTTTATTCCATCTCTGTAATCCCACCACTAAGTAAGAGGCTGAATACATGTGTAATAGGGTAATAAAAAGTCCATGTGCTTAATTATATTTTAAAGTAGAGATGGAAAATACTTTATGAATTCAGAGTAAGAGTTCAACTGTGATATTTGAATCTGAACAAAGTATTAGGTTTTTAAAAATATATATGTGAACTACAAGAACATTGAGTCCCTTTTAAATGGATTGTCATAAGAGCATTAGCAAAAATGCCAGTTTCATTAAAGTTCAGACACTGTAACACATGGCCAACGTATTACCAAGATAAAATATATGATTTTTTTCTTCCCCTCTCCTATCCGAATGAAAACATACACAGAAAGAGTGTCTAGGAAATCTCCACATATCCCATTCCCAAACATACACGTAAATTAGCTAGCTTTTAGTAAAAAGAAAATGTGATAAAGGGGAGCATTTAGGTGTTGTTGACTTTTTAAAGTTCTGAATATAATAGTCCAAAATCTGTTTAAATATTTGAAATGTTTTAAGAACATACTGACAACCTGCTAGTTTCATTATTGAATGTTTCTTCTAGACAAATCTTCGGTTTCCCAAAGGAGTTATGTGCACAATTGCTTTTGCTATTATTAATTTATGGTAACTTGTTCTCAAGTAGTTCTGTTTGTAGCTACATTTCATGGTGTGCCACTAAACTGCAATAATCTCTGAGTGTATTTCTTAAGCAAAATATAAGGTAATTACAATGCCAGGTGACAATGAAAGAGGAAAGCATTCTACTCTATACATGACTGCTTTATCTTCACGTTTTTAATAGTCTATGGAACAAATTAATTGTTAACAACAAAGTTCCTAACCTATAGTCAGAATAAATTCCACCTATATTGTTCATAAACATCTCAGCAACTATCAAAGTGTTTACTTCCATAAGGTAGGCAATTATAAATTATGTAAAATCATTGTTTGGAAATAAAACCAGTTAACTAGATATTCCTTTACAATGTCTCCTCAAAACAAATTCTACTTTTAGGTATTTTTTTCTACCTGTCTCCTTCCCATGAATATCTCATATTCATTTTCACAGCACCACTGTTTCAATAGAGAGTACTATCCCCTCTAAGAAGAAGATTATTGTCCAAGCATAAAACTAATAATAATTTGATTATTGGAAATTATTTATTTTGGATGGGATAGTATATTGATCAGTATTTAGGCTTAAGTATACAAAGACTTTAATGTTGTCTAAAAATTAATTTATTAAAATGAAAATAGTGGCCAGATACCAACTCTTGACAGCTTTGCCAGATTAGATTACTTCTATGTGGTGACAAGGGATTAAGATTCCCAAGAAAGGATTAAAAATATTCAATATTGCTTATTTTGCAGTAAGATTTTTAATATTTTACATTTATGAGGCTTCTTTTGGTACTAATAATATAAAGAATTAATGTACTGCAAACATAATTTCACAATAGCGAATGAAACTCATAGGATGGTCTTGTGAACACATATTGAAATAGCTTTAAAAACTGTCACCGTATGGTTTTAACATGAAGTATTCAATAGGGGTGGAAAGTGAGACATAGTTCAAATTTTACAGACTTACATTTCCTTTCTCAGCCTCTGAACTAGTGTCTAAAATTATTCATTAGCATAACTACTCTAGAATACATTTTGGTTTCTTAAATATGACCTTTATGATGGAATGAGTTTAGTTCTACTAAAAAATGAATTAATGTAAAATGGAATATGTGTATATTATTTAATACGCATAAGGAGCAAAAAAAAAATATTGCTTAAGAAGACCTTTAAAGGGAGCAGAAGAAGGGAAGTGGAAACAAAGTGAATAAAAAATAAATTTATTCAGATCTAAGATTTACAAGATCAGCCTTTTCCAAAAATGTACCAATTTATGTTTTCAGAAAAGATATCATTATTCTAATATTTAGTAACTTTGCAATTAATGTTGACTCTGTCATAAACACTATTACGTATACTTGCTGTTTTATAAGTATTTCATCTCAGAAGCCTGCTGTGCTTTTCTGGTCTTCTAATTAATGAGCTTTTCCCACCTTGTGATTATCTAATTTTCACTTAATTGCTTTATAGTAATAAAGTTTATCTTGCATTCTTCTCCCATCAGGGTGAGACTTTTTTAAATGCAACAAATCTTCAACCTGTAGAGCTGAAGATGATACATTATATTAGGACGGTTTTTCTTCCTCTGAGATTTAGAAGATTACATTTTCAACTGAAGGCTGAAAATATTATTATAAGCCTCCCATATCCAGTTGTTCATCACTTATTGAATGTCATAAATAAACAATTTTTGGAAAAGAACATTTTTCAAGGAAAAGAAGGCAATATGAAACGATATTATACCAAATCTATTTCCTTTTTATTGACTTTTGATATGAGATCTCTTTCATACTCACTGTTTCACCAACTTATTTTCTAAAACTTATTTTACTACTTCTACAACTCATTGTCAAGTGTTCAAACATAATTTGAGCTACTGATTAAATAATACAATAACTAAAGAAATCTTCATATGTTTTTTTATTATGCTCATCCTTTTCTTTAATAAGAATCTATACATTAACTGCACATTTACAGTCATGACAAAACTTCTTTTACGTTTGATACCATACACACTACTGTAATAATTTGCATATTAAGCATAAAGCTGTAGCAATCATGTAAATTAATATATACCTTTTAATATGGTCACCATTTAGACTCAGAACAATTATTTAGACCTAATTTTTATATCCTGGTTTTACTGTATCTAAAAACAATAAAGCAGTGGAGCCTTACAGATAAAGGCTCTGCATGTAAGAGCTTTGTTCTTAAAGAATCTAGCTCAATTCAGCCATCAGAATGAATAAAGTTGATAAGACTACTCCCTTCACCAAACTTTTCAATAACATTAATGCCTATAACAGAAACCACTAATCATTTTTCCTACAGATCACTCAAGCATATTACAAATTTTCAGTCTTTGATCTTTGTGAATTTAATATTAGTTTATCTGGTTTGAAAAGCAAATATGAAGATGGATCAATAATCACTCAGCTATGTAACTGTTGTTTGCCTCTCAACATTTGAGTTAAAATATAAAAACTGAAGTGCTCTATTCTGAGCTTCCAAATTTGTCAATTCTCTATTGTATACACCTAGATAAAATTTGAAGAAAATTTGTTTGTGTTACTTTCAAATATGATTAATTAATTCCAGTAAGTGCTTAATGCCTTTAAACAATACTTAGCACAGCTGCTTGTGGAACTCAGTATTTAGTTTTTGTTAATGGGGTAATCAGTTATGGCAGACCAATGATAACACAAGATGGGTACGCTTTTGATTTTATGTAATCAATATTGCCATTGAGGTTTAAGAGGTTCTTTTGTTTAAAAAATGGCAACATAAAATTACTTACTGTCTTTTAAATAGTTAGAAACTGAATTATAATCACTAGCTGTATGATTTTAACATAAAATGACAGAATGTTTCATGTTTGAGTTGTAAAATCTGTACTTCTAATATAACCTCCATTATTCCTGAACACTGTTGTTACTGGAGCTTCATGTGGCTAGAAAACTGCCAACAAGAGTGTCTCTAATGACTGCTACAATTGCAAAACACCATAAGCATCCCAGTCTTAGTTTCATAAAAGGGATGATGAGTTATCTCATGAATACCATTATGGCATAAAAAACAAGGAAACTTTGCTGTCATGGTGTTTTCTTGGTAATAAAACTCAGTGTAGTGAATTAGACGACTAGATGAGCAACATTTGGCACTTTTTTCCTCCATTCATCTGTTGATGAACACTTAGGTTGCTTCCAAATCTTTGCTACTGTTAACAGTGCTGCAACAAACATGGGAACGCAGATATCACTTTGATATACTGAATTCCTTTCTTTGGTGTATATACTCAGCAGTGGGGTTGCTGAATCAGAGTATCCCAATTTTTAGGTTATTCAGAAACTTCCAAACTGTTCTCTAGAGTGGTTTTACTAATTCCTGTTCCCATCTATGGTGTATAAGAGTTCCTTTTTCTCCACATCCTTGCCAGTATTCGTTATTGCCTGTCTTTTGGATATACGCCATTTTAACTGGTGTGAAATGATATCTCATTGTAGTTGTGATTTGCGTTTCTCTGATGATCCATGATATTTAACACCTTTTCATATACTTGTTTGCAATTTGTATGTCTTCTTTTGAGAAATGTCTATTCAAATATTTTGTACATTTTTTGATTAGATTATTAGATTTTTTTTTTCCCTCTACAGTTGTTTGAGCTACTTATATATTCTGTTTATTAATCTCTTCTCAGATGGGTAGTTTGCAAATATTTTCTCCCATTCTGTGGGTTGCCTGTTCACTTCGTTGACTGTATATTTTGCTGCGAAGAAGTTTTTTAACTTAATGTAATCCCATTTGTTCATTTTTGCATTGGTTGCCCGTGCTTGTGGGTTATTGCTCAGGAAATTTTTGCCAAGACTAATGTTCTGAAGAGTTTCCCCAATGTTTCCTTGCAGTAGTTTCATGGTTTGAGGTTTTAGATTTAAATCTTTAATTCATTTTGATTTGATTTCTATATATGGGGAGAGAGGGGGTTGTGAACCCCAAATAAATGAGACAGGTCTCCGTCAGTTTAGGAAGTTTATTTTGCCAAAGTTAAGGATGCACATCCACAGCCTCAGGAGGTCCTGAACAAATGTGCCCAAGGTGGTCCGAGAACAGCTTGGTTTTATACATTTCAGGGAGACATGAGGGATTAATTAATATATGTAAGATGAAACATTCGTTTGATCCAGAAAGGCAGGATTAATCAAAGCAAAGGCAGGACAACCTGAAGTTGAGAGGGGACTTCCAGGTCAGAAGTAGATAAAAGACAAATGGTTACATTATTTTGAGTTTCTGATTAACCTTTCCAAAGAAGGCAATCAGATTCGCATTTGTCTCAGTGAGCAGAGGGACGACTTTGAATAGAATGGGAGGCAGGTTTGCCCTAAGCATTTCGCAGCTTGACTTTTTCCTTTAGCTTAGTGATTTGGGGGTCCAAAGATTTATTTTCCTTTCACAGGGTCTAGTTTCATTCTTTCCATATGGATATCAAGTTTCCCCAGCATCATTTATTGAAGAGACAATTTTTTCCCCAGTGTATATTCTTGGTATCTTTGTCAAAAATGAATTCACTGTAGGTATGTGAATTTGTTTCTGAATTCTCTATTCTGTTCCATTGATCTATGTGTCTGCTTTTTTGCCAGCATGCTATTGTGGTTACCATGACTCTGTAGTAAAATTTGAAGTCAGATAATGTGACTTGTCCAGTTTTGTTCTTTTTGCTCAGGATAGCATATGCTATTCGGAGTCTTTGGTGGTTCCATATACAATTCAGGGTTATTTTTCTATTTCTGCAAAGAATGTCATTGGTATTTTGACAGGTATTTCATTGAATCTGTAGATTGCTTTGGGAAATAAGGATATTTTAACAATATTGATTCTTCCAACCCATGAACATAAAATATTTTTTTCATTTTTTGGTGTCCTCTTCAATTTCTTTCATCAATGTTTTAAAATTTTCATTATAAAGATCTTTCACTTGTTTGGATAAGTTAATTTCTAAGTATTTTATTTTATGTGTGGCTACTGTAAGTTGGATAACTTTTAAATTCCTTTGCACATGTTCACCATTGGCATATAGAAATGCTACTAATTATTGTGTGTTGATTTTGCGTCCCTCAACATTACTGATTTTTAAAATCAACTCCAATAATTTTTTTGGAGTGTTTAGGCTTTTCTAAATAGAAGATCATAAAATCAGCAAGCAAGGATAATTTCACTACTTCCTTTTCAATTTGGATGCCCTTTATGTCTTTCTCTTGTCTGATTCTTCTAGCTAGGCCTTCTGGTACTACATTGAATAACAGTAGTGACAGTGCACATCCTTGTGCTGCTTCAGATCTTAGAGAAAAGGCTTTCCATTTTTTTTCCTATTCAGTATGATACTAGCTGTGGGTCTGTCATATATGGCTTTCATTATGTTGAAGTATGTTCCTTCTATACCCAGTTTTTTTAAGGATTTTATCATGAACCAATATTGAACATTAGCTAATGCTTTTTCACCAACAATTAAAATACTCATGTGGTTTTGTTTTTAGTTCTGTTCATGTGATGTGTCACATTGATTGATTTGCATATCATCCTTGTATCCAAGGGAAAAATCACACTTGGTCATATTGAATGATCTTTCCAATGTATTGTTGAATTTCGTTTGCTAGGATTTCGTTGAGGATTTTTGTATAAATATTTATCAGAGATATTGGCCTATAGGATATTGGCCTATAGATTTTTTTTTTAATGTGTCTTTGTCATGTTTTTGTTTCTGGGTAATACTGGACTCATGAAATGAGTTTGGAAGAATTCCTTTCTTCTCTGTTTCTCAGAATAGTTTGAATTGGAGAACAGGATTTACGTTACTTCTTTAACGTTTGATAGAATTCAGCAG